>NC_137897.1:69957450-70557450 GCF_963455335.1 Martes martes
TATGGCATTTGTCTTTCTCTGACTGACTTATTTCATTTAGCATAATACACTCTAGTTCCACCCATGTCATTGCAAATGACAAGATTTCATTCTTTTTGATAGCTGATTTATTTATATATACATATGCATACACACACACACATATATATGTGATATATATACATATATCAGTTTTCTTTCTCCATCCATCTGTCAACGGACATCTGGGCTCTTCTCATATTTTGGTTATTGTGGCCATTGCTGCTGTAAATATTGGAGTGCATGTGCCCCTTCAAATCACTATGTTTTTATTTTTTGAATAAATACATAATAGTGCAATTGCTGCTCTATTTTAAACTTTGTGAGGTCACTCCATACTGTTTTCCAGAGTGGCTGAATCAGTTTGCATTCCCACCAATAGTGTGAGAGGGATCCCCTTTCTTTGTGTCCTAAATAAAATTTTTATCACAAGCATTAGACATTATTTTGGCTATTTCCAACTGTCATGATTGCCCTGGAAAACATGGAAACAAGAAGTTGAACTGCATTTGGACAGGAACTTTTTTATATTATGTACCAATTACCATACCAGAGTAATTTTATGCAGAGACCTTAAAATAGTTATTCATAGTAGCTTTCTTACACTAAACATTCATGTGCATTTTGTAAATGTGATTTTTAAGTCAGTGTAAATTGATAATAACAAAGTTAGCTCTGAAAAGCCTGTTCAGAAAAATGTGTGTGCACAAATGAAAAAAAAATGAAGTCAATAGTTTAGCAATTGTATGTGATAATTATAGAATAAAATGAAATTTATGCTACTCCTACTTAAAATACTTAGAGCTTTATGAAATACGTATTTATCTTTGTATTTTGGGAAGATTTCCCCTCTGTGACATCATACATAATCTGAACGTGAATAGTATCCTAAAACAGCTCTAGCCCCGTTTTGGAAGTGAAAAATTGGGTATCGTATGCCCAGGCTGCAGTCCAGCAGCAAATATGTATTAATTGTTCATTTCATGTTCTGTATTGCATGTTTTCTTAGTAATTGATATAGGGATTAATAAAATTATAAGAAACAGAGATGAATTTTTATTGTGTGTGTTTGTTAATTTAAAATTGATATGTTTTAATTTCATTCTTTTTTTGATTTATATGAAGTAAAATGCATTTTTTGGTGGAATATTTCTATGAATTAGCTTACTTTTTTGTTCACTCCTATACTCCCTTCAGTACAATTCTTTGAACTAAACATCATTTTATTCACTTTTTAGAGTTAGTGACCATACTGTAGTATTTTAGAACATTAATTTTTCACCTTTCAAGATAAACAAGAATTATTTATTTACTCCTGAATAAGCTTATTGTCTCATTTAATGCAAAAAACTACCTAAGGATTTCTCTATACAAGTCTTGTCCATGTAAACGGAATACATTTTTGGAGAAAGTTAATATTTGTGTAATAAAATAACTTCAGTACTGGGGCCATTTGGTGTCTCAGTTGATTGAGTTTCTGCCGTTGGCCCAGGTCATGATCCCAGTGTCCTGGGGTAGAACTCCACATCAGGTTCCCTGCTCAGTGGAAAGCCTGTTTCTCCCTCTCCCACTTCTCCAACCCCCTGCTAATTGTCTCTCTCTGCTTCTCTCTCTCTCTCTGGCAAATAAATAAATAAATAAAATCTTTAAAAAAAGAACATCACTCCTGGCTTCATTTTTACTTTGGCTAAATGGAGTAAATCCTAGTACACTGAAACCTCTCAAGCTTCCCAGGATTAGTAAATACTCAACTGCATTTGGCATTTTTCTTAGTCCTGAAGTTTGATTAAGTTATACAGCACATAATCTGATGATTTTTGTTTTTTTTTTCCACTTATCTTTTCATTACTGTAGTATCAGTTTATTCATTCTCACCAAGGATTAGCTGATGAATGAAGGAAAGAAACACATTTTAAATTAAGGACATTTACTTTTTGCAAAAGAAGATTGGAATTTTAAAAGAGAGAGAGAGAGATTAGAATTTTGAGAGAAGTATAATATATGTGTATGTTAATTTGTGTTATTTCTCAGCCTGACTCCAACCGTTTGGGGAAAGGCACAAGCTATAATGAATAATACATAGATTAGGAATCACCAGGTTGCATATAGACATCACCATAATAACCTTGGAAAGAACTCTAAAAACTTGAAAAAGTGAATATAATGAATATATACTCTGTCAATGGAGAAAAATTACCCTACTGGAAAAGAATGTTAAATTTGGTAGTATTCTAAGTAGAAAAATTAGTAAGCTAATATTATATATTATATATATATATAATATTATATATAATATAATATATATATTATATTATAATATATATAAATATATATAATATATATAATAGCTAATATAATAGTTTCATAAAACCATTATTGAATGTGCTATTCTTATTGTCAGAACTGGTCACACTGATTTATAAAATAAAATTTTAATGGTGTAAGGAAATTGCTTTAAACAAATCAAAGCAAAAACAAAACAAAAGCGAGCAGGCAAGTTGGTTCATAGTTGAATTTCTATAATTTGGATTACAAATCTCATTACCATTTCAAGGATTTGATGATCTATAGCTGCATGAAGAACAGTTGAAGTTTAATTTGTGCAAAAGATTAATTCATGCCTTGCTTATCAAAGTATTCTGAAGTTAATTGGGAGAAAACAGAAACAAAAAAAACAAGAGTAAAGAAAACCACAAATGGAAGTTTAAACCTGTCAGCAACATAAGTAATTCAGACATCTGTTTGTATTACATTTTCTTCATAAGCACTTTTGAAAAGTTTAAGATTTGTAGAAAAGCTTGTAACTATAATACAGCTTCTGAATACCATATTCCCAGTTTCCCTATTATCAACATGGAATATTTGTTATGATTAGTGAACCAATGCTGATACACTGTTACCAGTTAAAGTTCATAGTTTATTCAGGTTTCCTTAGTTTTTTCCTAATGTCTTTTCCCTGTTTCAGGATCCCATCAAGGATTCTATATTAGACTTTGTGGTCATGGCTACTTTGGCTCCTATAGACTGTGATAATTTCTGTTAATCATGGATTTGATAGTTTTTTTTAAAGATGTTATTTATTTATTTGACAGACAGAGATCACAAGTAGGCACAGAGGCAGGCAGAGAGAGAGGAGGAAGCAGGCTACCTGCTGAGCAGAGAGCCCAATGTGGGGCTTGATCCCAGGACCTTGGGATCTTGACCAGAGCCGAAGGCAGAGGCTTTAATCCACTGAGCCACTCAGGCGCCCCTGGATTTGATAGTTTTGAGAAATAATGGTGAGATTTGTAGAGTGCTCCTCAATTAGAATTTTTAAAATTTCTCTTGATTAGACTGAGTTTATGGATTTCTAGATGGAAGACCACAGAGTAAAGTGATTGTTTCATCAAATCTAATCAGGTATATGTGATATTTCCTTTTTTAACTTGTACACTTAGTGTCTGGCTCATCTCACTATGTGTTTGGGCTTCTCTCTTCACCACTGAATAGGAGACCCACAATTTTTCAAGTGTTGGTGTACTAAGGTCAAGGCATATCCACAATGTGCCCTCCCTAGACTAGAAGAACTCAGGGTACACTACTTCCTAAATTTTCACTCTCTCTTTTCAACTCTCCCTTGTCCCTCTCCTCCTCTCTTCTCCTCCCCTCTTTATATTAGGGTCCATGGGTGCAGTGTTTTTGGGGTTCTAGGGTTAAGGACAGATTGTCCAATACAAGGCAAAAAAGAGTGGAGATTGGTAAGCTCCACAGGAATGTTATTTCAGGGGTGCATAAGGGGAAGGAGATGGGAAGCAGGAGACATTGTTTTACCACCTGGGGTGTTGCAGAAGTCATGTCAGGAATTTACACTAAGTTGTGATGCTGAGGGATGTTATTTAGAGCATACCTGTGTGGGTGAGACTAGTGTCAATTCAAGGGCACTGCAGGCCACATAGCCACACAAAAGGGATGCAAAATCTACAATATTATGGATTAGTTTAGCCAACTCTCAACAACTTTTGAAAAGTTAGGAGACATGGACATACAGTTCTCCAAAGAAGTCATATATATCTGGACAACAGACACATGAAAAGATGCTCATCATCACTGATCATCAGGAAAATGCAAATCAAAAACAGAATGAGATATTACCTCATACCCATCAGAATGGTTAGAATCAACAAGAAACAACAGTTGTTGGCAAAGATCTGGAGAAAAAGAAACCTTCATGTACTGGTGGTGGGAATGTAAACTTCTGCAGCCACTCTGGAAAACAGTATGGAGGTTCCTCAAAAAGTTAAAAATAGAACTACCTTATGATCCAGCAATTGCACAACCGGTATTTACCCAAAGAATAAAAGTACACTAATTCAAACATGCACCCTAATGCTTATGGAAGCATTATTTACAATACAATAGTTAAGATATGGAAGTAACCTAAATGCTCATCAATCTGTGAGTGAATGGATAAAAATATGTAATATATAATTAAATTAGATACATAAATATATATTTATATATAATTTATAAATACATGTATATGAATACATAAATAATATAAATAATAAATATTTAAATACATAAATAAATATAAATACATAAATATAAATACATGTATATGAATACATAAATAAATATAAATATAAATTATATATTATTCTATGTAATATGTCATATATAATATAAATCACACTATTATAATATATTTTATGAATTATGTTAATCATAATAATTAACATATTCATATATCAATATGTTAATATTATTTATTATTTATGTAGGTCAATAAATAGTGATTACAGTAGTTATAATAAAATAATTTGCAATTACATATTTATTAATATATAATCAAATTAATATATAATTATATGTTTAAGTAAAAAAGAATGAAATCTTGCATTTGCGTCAACATGGATAGAGCTAGAGAGTACAATGTTAAGCAAAATTAACCAGAGAAAGACAAATACCATATGATTTTACTCATATGTGAAATTTAAGAAACAAAATAAGTGAACAAAGGGGAAAAAAAGAGAGAGAGAGATCAAGAAACAGACTCTTAATTAGAGAGAACTGATTTTTACCAAAGGGCAGGGGATGGGAGAGAAGTTTAATAGCTGATGGAATTAAGGAGTGCACCTGTAGTGATGAGAACTGGGTGATGGTAGGATATGTTGAATTACTATGTGGTATACCTAAAACTAATACAGCAGTATATGTTGAATAACTAGACTTAAAATAAGAGAAATTAAAAAAAAAATTCCCAAAATCATCAGAAGATCTTTTTGGCATATTTTTGCAATCTGGAACTTTGCTGCAATAGCGTTTGCTGTTTTAACTTTGGTCGAGGCCTTTCTATTTAGGAATAAGCTATTTCATTACTTATTTTGCAGACATTTATTAAATGCTTATCACCAAGTACAGTGAGGTCAAGTTTTGTTCAAAATCTCATTGTTATTTTGAAGTATTCAAATAAAATAATGACTACAATCATTTTGTGCAGAAATCTTCAAATGATTTGAGCCCTCTACCACCCCTTCCAGTTAAAAAAATAAAATTTAAGGTATTTATCTCATTTATTTATTTATTTATTTATTTATTTTTTATTTCTTTTCAGCATAACAGTATTCATTGTTTTTTTCACCACACCCAGTGATCCATGCAATCTGTGCCCTCCCTAATACCCACCACCTGGTTCCCCCAACCTCCCACCCCCCGCCCCTTCAAAACACTCAGGTCGTTTTTCAGAGTCCATAGTCTTTCATGGTTCACCTCCCCTTCCAATTTCCATCAACTCCCTTCTCTTCTCCATCTACCCTTGTCCTCCATATTATTTGTTATGCTCCACAAATAAGTGAAACCATATGATACTTGAATCTCTCTGCTTGACTTATTTCACTCAGCATAATCTCTTCCAGTCCCATCCATGTTGCTACAAAAGTTGGGTATTCATCCTTTCTGATGGAGGCATAATACTCCATAGTGTATATGGACCACATCTTCCTTATCCATTCGTCCCTTGAAGGGCATCTTGGTTCTTTCCACAGTTTGGCGACCATGGCTATTGCTGCTATAAACATTGGGGTACAGATGGCTCTTCTTTTCACTACATCTGTATCTTTGGGGTAAATACCCAGTAGTGCAATTGCAGGGTCATAGGGAAGCTCTATTTTTCATTTCTTGAGGAATCTCCACACTGTTCTCCAAAGTGGCTGCACCAACCTGCATTCCCACCAACAGTGTAAGAGGGTTCCACTTTCCCCACATCCTCTCCAACACACGTTGTTTCCTGTCTTGCTAATTTTGGCCATTCTAACTGGTTTAAGGTGGTATCTCAATGTGGTTTTAATTTGAATCTCCCTGATGGCTAGTGATGATGAACATTTTTTCAGGTGTCTGATAGCCATTTGTATTTCTTCATTGGAGAAGTGTCTGTTCATATCTCCTGCCCATTTTTTAATATGATTGTCTGTTTTGTGTGTGTTGAGTTTGAGGAGTTCTTTATAGATCCTGGATATCAACCTTTTGTCTGTACTGTCATTTGCAAATATCTTCTCCCATTCCGTGGGTTGCCTCTTTGTTTTGTTGACTGTTTCCTTCGCTGTGCAGAAGCTTTTGATCTTGAGGAAGTCCCAAAAGTTCATTTTTGCTTTTGTTTCCATCGCCTTTGGAGACATATCTTGAAAGAAGTTGCTGTGGCTGATATCAAAGAGGTTACTGCCTATGTTCTCCTCTAGGATTCTGATGGATTCCTGTCTCACATTGAGGTCTTTTATGCATTTCGAGTTTATCTTTGTGTACGGTGTGAGAGAATGGTCGAGTTTCATTCTTCTACATATAGCTGTCCAATTTTCCCAGCACCATTTATTGAAGAGACTGTCTTTATTCCACTGGATATTTTTCCTGTTTTGTCGAAGATTATTTGACCATAGAGTTGAGGGTCCATATCTGGGCTCTCTACTCTGTTCCACTGGTCTATGTGTTTGTTTTTATGCCAGTACCATGCTGTCTTGGTGATCACAGCTTTGCAGTAAAGCTTGAAATCAGGTAACATGATGCCGCCAGTTTTATTTTTGTTGTTCAACATTTTCTTAGCAATTCCGGGTCTCCTCTGATTCCATACAAATTTTAGGATTTCATAGAAAAGTACTTACAGAAGTCTACAGAAATAGCTTAAACTATTTTTAATTGTTTTATTTATTTATTAAATAAATAAGCAGAAAAAACAAAAATATGATGAATGGAGACAGGGAGGTAGAGATAATAGAGATGGAAGAAAAGACAGGACAATGGTGGCACAGTAGGAAGACCCTAAATTTGTCTCACCCCACAAATACAAATAGAGAACAATCAAGGCATCATAAATAACCCAGAAATTGACCAGAAGACTGACAGAACAAACTCCACAACTAAAGGGAGAGAAGAACCCACATTGAAGAATGTGAGAAGAGCCAAGATATGGTTTAGGGGAGAAAAGGATCATGGCTACCATAGAGGAGAGGAAGACCTGGTTGCAGAGAAGAGTAAGAGAGAGAGAGACACACACACACAGGGAAGAACACAAAGACACAAAGAGAATGTTTCCACGCAGCGATTGCCTGGGAAAATGAGAAGTGTTGGCTTTTTTGTTTTTGCAACCAGCAGGACTTAAAAACCTGGGGTCTTAAAGGTCAATGGGCATCGCTGGGTTAGAGCTCAGAGGGCATTCCAGTGCTCTTGGAGTGGAGTCAGGCAAACACCAAGGCGAACACAATGTGGAAACAATGCTCAACAGAGTTCCTGGGGCCTATAGTGGGAAGATTATTTGCTTTTCTTGAAGTATGTCCCTGAGAGGTAGTGTTCACAGAGAGTCCTCTGAGAACAAAGGAGCTGACTGGTGACATTTCCATTAGCTTCCCCACAGGATAAACACAGAGGCACCTAGGGAAAGCAGCACACCACAGACACTGGCTCCTTAACTTGCTTCCATTAATCCCCACTTGCTGCATTCTGATAGAACTGCCCTTCTCAGTCATGTTTACCTCATTCCCAGTGCAGTGGGCTACTAACCCACAAAACGAGTACAAACACCTACCAATACCATATCTTCTGACGAGAGTTTTGCAAGGCCAGAGTTCTGATGGAGATAATGACAAGTCTCATTTCACAAGCAGAACAGAGCACAGCTAGTTAAACTCTCCATATTCAGGCTAGGGGCCAAACACTCCCCACCACAGACAAGAAGAGTCTCTGTAGATCACTGGCCTAAAGGATAGAACAAACAAAATACAAAAATAGAGCACATGCGATGCAGACCAGAGGCATTTCTTGAAGCAGGAGGCCCTGGGCACTACAAAGCCTCTTCTTCTTAAGGCCATTATCATCAAGAGCAGGAGACATAACTGGCTTTTCTATCACAGAGAAGTCAGGGACAGAGGCAAAATGAAAAGACAGGCGAATTTATCCTGGATGAAAGAACAGGACAAGGCCAGAGCCAGAGATCTAAGTGAAACAGATATAAGTTACATGTCTGATGGAAAATTTAAAGCAACAATCAAAAGAATACTCACTAGGTTTCAGAAAAGAATGGTAGACATCAATGAAACCCTTACCACAGAGATAATAGAGTTAAAAAAGAATCAGTCAGAGATGAAAAATTCAATGAATGAGATTAGAAACAGGCTACATTCAGTTATCAGCAGGGTGTAGGAAGCAGAGAAACAAAATAATGACCTAGAAAACAAAGTAATGGAAAACAATGAAGCTGAACAAAAGAGAAAAATTATGCAACACAAGAATAGACTGAAGGACCTCTGTGACTCCACTCCATCAAATACAGTATCAGTTGTATTATAGAAGGACCAGAAGAAAGAGAGAAATAGGTGCAGACAATATATTTGAAGAAATAATAGGTTAAAACTCCCCTAATCTGGGGGAGGAAACAGACATCAAAATTCAGGAGTTACAGACAATGCCCATAAAATTTTTAAAAAGCAGGTTAACAAAAAGATATATTTGTAATTAAATTTGCAAAGTATAGTGACAAAGGACAAAAAAATCTTAAAAACAACAAGACACTTTGGTTACGTTTATTCCTAGGTATCTTATGGCTTTTGGTGTTATTGTAAATGAAATTGATTCCCTAATCTCTCTTTCTACAATTACATTGTTACTGTATAGAAAATAAACTGATTTCTGTGCATTGATTTTGTATCCCACCACATCGTTGAATTGCTGTATGAGTTCTAGTAATTTAGGGGTAGAGTCTTTTGGGTTTTCCACGTAAAGTATCATGTCATCTGTGAAGAGAGAAAGTTTGACTTCTTCTCTGTCAATTTGAATGCCTTTTCTTTTTGTTGTATGATTGCTGATGCTAAGACTTCTAGCACTATGTTGAACAACAGTGGTGAAAGGGCATCCCTGTTGTATTACTGATCTTAAGGGAAAGGCTCTCAGCTTTTCTCCATTGAGAATAATGTTTACTGTGGGCTTTTGAAACATGTTTTTTTTTTTTTTAATGAAATTAAGGACTGTTTCCTCTATCCCTACACTCTGAAGAGTTTTAATCAGGAAACAATGCTGTATTTTGTCAAATGCTTTTTCTGCATCAATTGAGAGGATCATATGGTTCTTGTCCTTTCTTTTATTAATGTGCTCTATCACGTTGATTGATTTGCAAATGTTGAAACATCCTTGCATCCCAGGAATAAACCCCACCTGTTCATGATGGTTAATCCTTTTAATGTACTGTTGGATCCTATTGTCTAGGATCTTGTTGAGTATTATGGCATCCATGTTCATCAGGGATATTTGTCAAACACTTCTCCAAAGAAGACACACAAATGGCTAGCAGACACATGAAAAAAATATTCATCATCATTAGCCATCAGGGAAATTCAAATCAAAGCCACATTGAGATACCACCTTACACTAGTTAGGATGGCAAAAATAAAGAAGACAGGAAACAACAGGTGTTGGCAAGGATGTGGAGGAAAGGGAACCCTCTTACATTATTGGTGGGAATGCAAGTTGGTACAGCCACTTTGGAAAACAGTATGGGGGTTCCTCAAGAAGTTAACAATAGAGTTGTCTTACAACCCTGCAATTGTACTACGAGGTATTTATTCCAAAGCTACAGATATAGTGAAAAGAAGGTTCACATGCACTGCTGCTTTCCAATGGCCACTTGCCACTTTCCAACAGCACACGGGAGAAGAATGAGGCACAAACAAGTCAGCTTCAAGAGAATGGAGCAGATGGGGTGCCTGGGTAGCTCAGTGGGTTAAAGCCTCTACCTTCGGCTCAGGTCATGATCCCAGGGTCCTGGCATCGAGCCCCGCATCTGGCTCTCTGCTCAGCAGGGAGCCCGCTTCCCCCTCTCTCTCTGACTGCCTCTCTGCCTACCTGTGATCTCTCTGTCAAATAAATAAATAAAATCTTAAAAAAAAAAAAACAACAAAGAGAACGGAGCAGGGATCAGCAGTTGAGAAGACTGTTGTCCAGAACAACTCCTCAATCCTGTATTTATTAGATACAAGACAATAATCAACAAAAGAGTCTAAAGAGATTATAGATAAGCAAGATATGTCTGATCAAACTGTATAGGATTTGTAGTTGAGTAAGAACATTTAAAGGAATCATCTAATTAACTACAGGTGATCTCTAGAGAAGAGGAGATAACAGAAAAAAGAAGGAGGTGGTGTTCCACCCTGAGCAGGCCAGGCATTCCCAGCTGCTTGGCTTCGAGGACGGATATCATCCTCTCCCCCAGAGGCCTGTTGGTGGTACATGTTCAAGCAGGTTTGGTCAGTACATTGTTCTAAGGGACAGTTACAATGCACCCTAATGTTCATAGCAGCAATGTCCATGATAACCAAACTGTGGAAGGAGATGAGATGCCCTTCAACAGACAAATGAATAAAGGAGATATTGTTCATATATACAATGGAATATTGTTCGGCCATTTTACATTTATATTTATATTTATATTTATAAGTATATTTATATTTATATTTATTCAGATGAATACCCACCATTTGCATCGACATGGATGGAACTGGAGGGGATTATGCTAAGTGAAATAGGTCAAGTGGAGACAGACAATGATCATATGGTTTCACTCATATGTGGAACATAAGGAATAGCATGGAGGACAATAGCAGAAGGAAGGGAAAACTGAAAAATGGGGAATCAGAGAGGAAGACAAACCATGAGAGACTATGGACTCTGGGAAGCAAATTGAGGGTTTCAGAGGGCATAGGACTATGTGTATGGTGTGCCTGGGTGATGGGTATTAAGGACGGCACATGCTGTGATGAGCCCTGGGTGTTATACACATCTAATGAATCATTCAACACTGCATCAGATACTAATGGTGGCTAACTTAACGTAATAAGTTTTAAAAAGCAAGACAAAAGAACTTCTTAACTTACAAGGGAAGACTCATAATGCTAACTGCATATTTCTCAACAGAAACTTGGGAAGCCAAAAGTGAGTAGCATGATATATTCAAGTGAGTTGGGGGAAATCAGAGGGGGAGACAAACCATGAAAGACTGTGGACTCTGAGAAACAAACTGAGGAATTTGGAGGGGAGGGAGTGGGGGGTTGGGTGAGCCTGGTGGTGGGTATTGTGGGGGGCATGTATTGCATGGAGCACTGGATGTGGTGCATAGACAATGAATTTTGGAACACTGAAAAAATATATACAATACAATACAATAAAATAAAATAAAAATCTCTATCCAAATAAAAAACAAACAACAACAACAAAAAAGTGTCACCTGGGAGAAATCTACATCCAAGAATTCTCTATCAAGAAAAGCTGTCATTCAGAATTGAAGGATAGACGAAGGATTTCCCAGAAGAATAAAAGCTATTGGAGTTCATGAGCACTAAAATAACCTCTCCAATAATATTAAGGGGGACATTTTAAGTGGGAAGGACAGACCAAAAATTACAGTATAAAGGTATGAAATACAAAAATAGTAAGAATGAATATTTCTGTAAAACGTAAGTGAAGGAACTCACAAAATAAAAGGATATAAAATATAATAACATACCTAAAATATAGGAAGAAAAGGAAAAAAGAATGGGTTCAAATTTAAATGACCATCAACTTTATATAAACTGCTATTTCCAGCAGTTGTATAAACCTAAAGGTAACCATATATCAAACACCAGTAACAAACATGCAAAGAATAAAGAGGAAAAAATCCAAATGTATCACTAAAGTAAATCAGAAGAGCATGAAAGAGTGAAAGACAAGAAAGGATCTGATAAAATCCCCAGAAACTACCACAAACCAATTAATAAAATGGCAATAATTACATATCTCTCAAAAATGTCTGATGTATTATTAGTTGGAAAGCTCCAATTAGATAGAAATCTTCAATCAAAAGACAGAGGGTGTCATAATGGATAAGAAAAACAAGATTCATCTATAGGCTGCCTAGAAGAGACTCATTTTTGACCTAGAGACACCTGCAGATTGAAAGTGACAGGATGGATTAATATTTATCACACAAATGATATAAAAAGAAATCCAGAATCTCAAAAGTTATATTGGACAAATTAGGATTTTTAAACAAAGACTGTAACAAGAGACAAAGGAGAAAACTATATAATAACAAAGGGGATAATCCAATAAGAGGATATAATAGTTGTTAGTATTATTCACCCAGCATGGAAGCACCCAAACTTACAAAACAATTAATAACATACATAAAGTAACTAATAGATAATGATACAGAAATACTAGGGAACTTTATCATCCCACTCACATTAATGGGCACATCTTCTAAAAATAAAATCACCAAGGAAACAATGGCCCTAAGTGACACACGGGACCAGATGGACATAACCAATATATTCAGGACATCCCATCCTGAAACAGCAGAATACATATTCTTTTCAAGTGCACATAGGAAATTCTCCAGAATAGATCACATATTAGGTGAGACAACAGGCCTCAACAAATACAAGAAGACTAAAATCATACCATGCATGTTTCCTAACCACAACACTACAAAGGTAGAAGTCAGCCACAAGAAAAAAATCTTAAAAGACCAAAAATGCATGGAAGTTAAACAACATAGGTCTCTGCAGGAATACATCATTGAATTTGACTTAAGGCTCTATGAAGTGTACCTTGTACCTTGTTGCAGAGTGCACTGTTAGGGACAGTCCATCCTATAATTTACATCTAGGACTCTAACTATCCAAGGAAAATACTAGTTAGACTTGTTGAATCTCACAGCAAGGAGGAGTAAAAAAAAATCTAGATGAGTTATTTTTGTTTTCTGTTTTCCTTAAGGTATTTGATGTTGAATGAACTGACTCAAGGTGTGGTGTGCAAGAAAAAGGTAGACACATACTGTATTACACAATGATTTTTAAATTCTCCTTTATTTCTCTGCCTTTTTTAGAGAGAAAGCATGCACAGGAGCTGGGGGGGGGAGAGACAGAGGAAGAGGGGGAGAGAGTATCTTAAGCAGGTTTCATGCCCAGGAGAGACCCTGATGTGGGGCACAATCTCACAAGCTGATATCATGACCTGAGCTGAAATCAAGAATCCAGTGCTTAATCAATTGAGCCACCCAAGTACCCTGTAAGTTCTCCCATATTTCTAAGTTGTCTTCCTTTAAATTCTCTCCTAGTACATTTAAGAGGAAGCCCTCAATTAAGCCATACAAAAGGAAGCCCTCCATTAAGTCATATAAATCTTAATATTCTTCAAGCAAGATATACCTTTTGCAATAATTTTAGCGAATAACTTTGTGTTGAAGCCCTAAATCCCAATACCAGAATTTTACCTTATTTCGATATTGGGTCTTTTTCTTATAATTCAATTAGCTAACTTACAGTACATCATTAGTTTCACATGTAGTGTTCAACAACTCATCAGTTGTGTACACCACCCATATTTGTCACATCCTGTGCCCTCCTTAACGCACATTACCCAGTTTCTCCATCCCCCAACCACCTCCCCTTCCTCAACTCTCAGTTTATTTTTCAGAGTCAAGAGTCTCTCATGGTTTCTCTCCCTCTCTGATTTCTTACCATTCAGTTTTTCCTCCTTTCCCCTGTGATCATCTGCACTATTTCTTATATTCCACATACGAGTGAAACCATATGATAATTGTCTTTCTCTGCTTGACTTATTTTACTTACCATAATCTCCTCCAGTTCCATCCATGTCAGTGTAGAGGGTAAGTATCCATCCTTTCTGATGGCTGAGTAATATTCCATTATATATATAAACCATATTTTTCCATTCATCTGTTGAATGACATCTCAGCTCCTCTCACAGTTTGGCTATTGTGGACATTGCTGCCATGAACATTGGGGTGCAGGTGACCCTTTGACTAAAATTAACAGTACAGGAAACAATATTGGTGAGAGTGTGTAGAAAGGGGAACCCTCTTACACTGTTGGTGAAAATGCAAGCTGGTACAGCCACTCTGGAAAATAGTATGGAGGTTCCTCAAGAAGTTAATGAAAGAGCTACCTTACAACTCAGCAATTGCCCTACTGGGTATTTACCCCCAAAATACAGATGTAGTGGATATTGTTTCTTCACAGAGATAATCAAGTTAAAATGTGGTTATTAGAGTGGGCCTTTATCCAGTATGACTTGTGTTCTTATAAAAGGGGGGATGTCACTGAAAAGCAGTGGTGAGAGTGGACCTCCTGTTTTATTCCTGACCATAGAGGAAAAGCTCTCAAATTTCCTGATTGAGGATGATGTTAGCCATGGGTTTTTCATATAAGGCCTTTATTTTGTTGAGGTATATTCCCTCTAACCCTACTTTGTTGAGGGCTGTTTTTTTTTTTATTTTCATGAATAGATGTTGTATTTTGTCAAATACTTCCTCTGAGTCTGTTGAGGTGATCATATGATTTTTATCTTTTCTATTATTGATGTGATATATCACCTTGATTGATTCGGGTATGCCAAAACACCCTCATGACCCAGGAATTAATACCACCTGATCATGGTGAATGATTATTTTTTGATGTATTGTTGGATTTGGTTTGGTAGTATTTTGTTGAGAACTTTTGCATCTATGTTCATCAGACATAATGACCTCTAGTTCTCTTTTTGGTGGTGTCTTTATCTGGTTTTGCTATGAGGGTAGTGCGGGCCTCATCAAATGAATTTGGAAGTTTTCCTTCCTTTTCTATTTTTTTGGAATAGTTTGAGAAGAATGGTTTAAGTCTTCTTTAAATGTTTGGTAGAATTTCCCTGTGTAGCCTTCTGCTCCTGGACTGTTGTTTGTCAGGAGCTTTTTTATTACTGAATTCAATTTCTTTACTGGCTATAGGTCTGTTCAAAGTTTGTATCTCTTCTGTTTCAATTTTTGTAGTCTATATGTTTCTAGGAATTTATCCATTCTTCTAGGTTGTCCAATTGGTTGGCATATATATATTTTTCATAATATTCTCATTGTTTGTATTTCTGTGGCATTTGTTGTCACTTTTCCTCTCTCATTTGTGATTTTTTTTATTTGGGTCCCTTCTGCTTTCATTTAGACAAGTCTGACTATAGTTTTATCAATTGCATTAATTATTTCAAAGAACCACCCACTGGTTTTATTTATCAGCTTTATTATTATTATTATTATTATTATTATTATTATTTGTCATTGGTGGTGGTATTTTTTGTTTTGGTTTGATTTGGTTTGGTTTGGTTTTGGTTTTATTCTTTAGTTTCTATGTCATTTATTTCTGTTATTGCCTTCCTTCTGCTATCTTTTGCTTTGTTTCTTGTTCTATTTCCAGCTCCTTTAGGTAAAAGGTTAGGTTGTTTATTTGAGATTTTCCTTGCTTCTTGGGGTAAGCCTGTATTGCTTTTAAATTCCCCCCTAGAACTGCTTTTCCTGCGTCCCAAAGGCATTGGACTTTTGGGTTTTATTTTCATTTGCTACCACATATTTTTCTTTCTTCCTTTTTTTTTTTAAATTTTCTGGATGACTCATTCATTTTTATTAGAATGTTATTTAACCTCCATGTATTTGGGGTCCTTCCAGATTTTTTCCTGTGGTTGACTTCTAGTTTCATAGCATTATGGTCAGAAAAGTTGCATGGTATGACTTTGATTTTCTTGAATTTGCTGAGGCCTGTTTTGTGGCCTAATACTGTGGCCCTAATTGTGATCTATTCTGGAAAATGTCCCATGTGCACTTGAAAAGAATGTGTATTCTGCTGTTTTAGGATGAAACGTTCTGAATATATCTCTTAAGTCTATCGGGTCTAGGGTGTCATTCAAAGCCACTTCCTGTTTAGACTATCTGTCCAATGATGTAAGTGAGATGTTAAAGACCCCTACTATGAATGTATCATTATCGATTAGTTCCTTTACATTTGTTATTAGTTATTTTATATATTTGGGTGCTCCCAAGGTGGGGGCATAAATATCTGCAACTGTTACATCTTCTTATTCGATTATCCTTTTTAATATTATAAAGTGTCCTTCTTTGTCACTTGTTACTATCTTTGTTTTCACATCTTTTTGTCCAATATAAGTATTGCTACTCCAAGGTTCTTTTTATATCCACTTGCATAACAAATATTTCTCCATTCCAACACTTTCAGTCTGAAGGCATTTTTAGGTCTAAAAAGAGCCTCTTGTAGGCAATATATAGATAGGTCTTGGCCTAGGTTTTTGTGTTTGTTTGTTTGTTTTTGTATTTTTCCATCCTGAGAGCCTACATCTTTTGATTGGAGCATTTAGTCTATTTACATTCAAAGTAATTATTAATAGATACATAATTTATTGCCATTTTATTACTTGTTTCATGGTGGTTTTGGAGATTTTCTCAGATCCTTTCTTGTCTATCTCTCCTTCGATTTTTGGTGATATTCCCCAGTGATATATTTGGATTTCTTTTTTCTTTATTCTTTGCATGCTTACTAGTGGCTTTTGATATTTGATTACCAATAGGTTTGTATATAGCCTATTCTGCATATAGCAGTCTCTATTAAGCTAATGGTAATTTATGTATGAACCCATTCTTTCCCCCCCTCCTCCCCATAATTTTGGTACATGTTATTATATTTTGAACAATTTTTATGAGTTCCCTAACTGAATTTTTTTTTAAGATTTGTGTTTATTTATTTGAGAGACAGTGAGAGAGAACATGAGAGGGGAGAGGGTCAGAGGGAGAAGCAGACTCCCTGTGGAGTTCAGAGCCCGATGCGGGACTCGATTCAGGGACTCCGGGATCATGACCTGAGCCAAAGGCAGTTGCTTAACCAAATGAATCACCCAGGCACACTTGACTGAGATGTCTTTAGCAATATTCATTTTTAATTGCTTTTGTGTTTCCTACCTCTATGCTGTCACTTTGTGTCTCTATTTTCCACTCAGAGTCCTCTTTAAGATTTCTTGTAGGGCTGGTTTAGTGGTCATGAACTCCTTTAACTTTTGTTTGGGAATCTTTTTAACTCTCCTTGTACTCTGAATAGCAGCCTTGCTGGATAGGATATTCTTGGCTGCAGAATTTTCCCATTCAACATTTGAATGTATCATGCCACTCTGCTTTCTTAGCATCATGATTATTGATATCTTTGCAGGGACCAGGGAAATGTGAGTGAGGCATTCACCTCAGGCACAAATCTTAAGGGGTTGCGAAAAAGCTCAGAAATCAAGATAAAAATATTTTATGCCATATTATAAATTATCAAAATTGATTTAAAAATTCTGTGGTGAACAAAATATCAAAATTTTAGTGTTACTCAGGTGGCTCAGTCAGTTAATCATCTGACTTGATTTCAACCTGTGTCATGATCTCAGGGTTGTGGGACTGAGTCCCATGTCAGGCTTGGGATTCTTGCTCTCCCTCTCCCTCTGCCCCTCCCCCACCTCCTGCTTGCTTAAAACAAACAAACAAACAAGCAAATAAAGTTACTTAGATTTTTCCCTTTCAACACTTTGAATATATCATGACATTCTTCTGGCTTGCAAAGTTTCTACTGAAAAATCTCCCACTAGCCTTGTGGACTTTCCCTATTTTGAAACATTTCCTACATTCTTTGGTGTAGCCACTTCACTCCCCGTAATTGTGGAATTTGTTCTTGGAGTCTTCAATGGAATTTCTGGGAGTATTTAGGATGATTTGATGTTTACCTATTTTTATTCATGAAATGTGGTGAATCAAGTGTCCTTGTTCCCTGACACCATCTTCCTGTTCTCATATATTTATTGTTTCATTTAAATTTATGTAATTTGAGAGGCTATGTTTGTTCATATTCTAGAGTACTGTAAAATTATAATTTAAAGTTATCTCCAATAAGAACCAAATATCTCGGGGTGCTTGGGTGGCTCAGTCAGTTAAGTGTCTGCCTTCAGCTCAGGCCATGACCTTGGAGTCCTGGGATCAAGCCCCACTTCAGGCTCCAGGCCCAACAGGTTGTCTGCTTCCTCCTCTCCCTCTGACCCTTCCCTTGCTCCTTCTCTCTCTTTCACTTTCTCTCTCTCTTCTCAAATAAATAAATATTTTTTAAAAAAGGACCAAATATCTAATATTTTAGTTGTCCCCCTTTCTTTTGAAAATATTAATAAACAATAGCATATTTTCAACCAACTATATCCTTACTGTATACTTGGTTTACCTATGAAATATGTGAAATTTCAACAAGTCAAAGTTCAAATGATAGAGTGATTTAAATTCCAGAATCAGCGTTTATTTGAACTCTCCAATTATTTTATTTGTAGGAGATGCTACTTTTCTGATATCTTTTGCAGAGCGTATAGTTAAAATTGGGATCTATTCTTTAGGTTTTTAAATTTTAGTAGTGATTGTAAAGACAATCATTACATTTGTTATTCATTTGAAATACTTACTCCACCCTCTTTATACTCTCGAGATCTCTGAGAAGCTCCCTGCCTAGCTCCTCAACAAGATTAAAAAACAAAAACAAAAACAAACAGGAGAGGGAAGTAGAGAACCAAAATATCACCTTTATTGTTGATAAAATATAAGTTGAAGGATGCAGCTTCAATTTGGTTAGTCAGGTGGACTTATTGATAATAAGCCCTGGAATCAGATCAGTGAATTCACTGATTCATAACAGAATGGAACCAGGACAGGGCCTCTTCCCTGTAGAGGCAAGAGCACAATATGTGCCCCTGCAAGCAAGCCCATTCTCAAAAAAAGAGAAAGAAGCTCAGGCAAGCACACCGTTTGTTCACCAATTACATAAGTCATTCCAACTCACCTGGGGCAGAGTGATTAAAAGGAGTGCAGAGCTGCCAGGAATATGTTTAGAAAATTCTCTCCTCATGGAATCCAGAGAAACTGGAAGGCATCATTCCACTCTAACAGAAACTATGGAAGGTTTGATCTGATTCTTGTTTCTTTTTAAGGTTTATTCATTTATTTGATAGAGAGTGTGCGAGCGTGCACACACATGTGAGCACAAGCTGGGGCGGGGGAAGGGCAGAGGGATAGGCAGAAGCGGACTCTCCACTGAGCAGGGAGCCTGAAGTGGGGCTGGATCCCAGGGTCCTGGGATCATGGCCTGAGCTGAAGGCACACTTAACCAACTGAGCCACCCAGGCACCCCATCTAATTCCTGTTAATGAGGCTTTGTTTCTCTCTATACTTCACTCTGTCATCACTCACTTATGCTGTTTTACCACTTTCCCGTGTTCCCATTCTATTTACCACTAGGGCAAATAGGGATCTGCCCTTCTTTGGCTCAAGTGGGTCAGGTGATGGAAGACACTTAACAGAGAACCTTAGATGAACTCATGGAGGTTTTCTAGTCTTTAACGAAACAGTCACAGAATCAAAGGAGTAAGGTAACAAAATGAGGTCGAAAATACAATATTAATAAAATCTAAAACTTTCATCATCAGGGAAATGCAAATCAAAACTACAATGAGATATCACTTCACACGGGCCAGAATGGCTAAAATCAAAACACAAGAAATAAGTGTTGGTGAGGATGCAGAGAAAAAAGGACACTTTTGGACTGGTGCAGCCATTCTGGAAAATAGTATGGAGGTTACTCAAAAAATTACTAGCAGAATTACCATATGACCCAGTGATTCCATTACAGGGTATTGAAACAAAGAACACACACAAAAAAACACTAATTCAAAAAGATATATGCATCCCCTGCTTATTGCAGCATCATTTACAACAGCCAAATTATGGAAGCAGTCCAAGTGTCCATCAATAGGTGAATGGAATTTTACTCAGCCATGAGAAAGAAAGAAGTCTTGCCATTTGCAACAACATGGTTGGATCTAGAGAGTATAATGCTAAGTGAAATCAGTCTGTCAGAGAAAGACAGATATGATACGATTTTACTCATATGTGGAATTTAAGAAATAAAACAAATGAAAAAAAAAAAAAGACAAGCCAAAAAACAGACTCTTAACTATAGAGAGCTGTTGGTAACCAGAGAGGAAGTAGGTGGGGAATAAGTGAAATATGTGAAGGAGATTAGGAGTACACTTACCGTGATAAACACTGAATAACATATAGAATTGTTGAATCACTATATTGTACACCTGAAACTAATATAAAACTGTAAAATATTCTGGAATTAAAAAAAGGAAATGTGAAAGGTCTTTAAACTGAAAAGAAAATACACCAAATAATAATGAGAAAACATAAAAGTAAAAACCTCACTGGTAAAGGCAAAGTTTTAGTAGTGAAATAACCAATTATAAAGCTAGTATGAAATTTAGAAAACAAAGTTGTAAAATTAACTATATCTACAATAATTAGTCAAGGAGGGGTGCCTGGGTGGCTCAGTCAGTTAAGTGTCTGCCTTTGGCTCAGGTCATGATCCCAGGGTTCTGGGATAGAGTCCAGCATCAGGCTTCTTGCTCAGCGGGGATTCTGCTTCTGCCTCTGTCTGAAGCTCCCCCTGTTTGTGTGTTCGCGCGCTCTCTCTCTGTCACATAAATAAAATCTTTTTAAAAAATAATAATTAGTCAAGGGATACATAAAATAAAAAGGTGTAAATTGTGACATCAAAAGCATAAAGCATGGCAGGGGAAATAAAAATGTGGTTTCCAGGATGCACTCTAATTCAACTTCTTACCAACTTAAATAGACTACTGTTTATAAAGACTTTTTAAAAAATATTTTATTTATTGGGAGCTAGGGCAAGATGGCGGAGAAGTAGGAGATGCCGTTTAAACCGGTCCCCTAAAGTGGGCTGATTATCTACCAAAACACTCTGAACACCCGTGAAATCAGCCTGAGATGTAGGATTATACACTTGTGGATCTCTATGGGGCAAAAGACTCCAGTGGTGAATTAAAGCAGCGAAGTTTGAAGGATCGGACTGATATCCAAGGATAAACAGAAGGGGGAGGGAGCCACCAGAAGCGACTCATTGGAAAGTAATTCCCCAATATGAGAGTGTCCTGTGATTGGGGACCGGCATTAACTTGGAGTCTGGTTAAAAGCACTCAAAAAGAGCAAAAGATCTTAAGGGAAACTGGTGTAATTGGGTGGTTATGGGCACGGGCTCAAGCCCACGGACCCAGGATGGCCACTGTTGGTGCTGTGCCAGAGAGAGTGCAGAGAAGCATCTGGGCTGAGGTCCCTGAACCACCGGTGCATGAGAGTCTGGGTGGACTCTAGCCTGTGCTCTCTAGAACCACAGTCTTTTGCACTCTGCACCAGCACTGCGCAACCGGGGTCTGAGCCTCGCTCCACACCCTCACCTGAGAGAGGTCCCTGTAGGTGCTAGCCAGTGTTCTCCAGGACCGGCTGAGAGTTTGAACTCTCCCAGCCCTGGCCAATGGGAAAATCTCAGCGCACTCTCTCTGGTTTGAATCTCTCTGGCTGTCTGGACCTGCCCAGACAGCAGCTCAAAGGCAGCCACTGGAAGCGGGCTCCCTGGACCAATATCCCTCTCGGTTTTAGAAGCACCAGGGTGCCTAGACAAGTGGGAGCTCCTGCAACCCCTGAGACAGTGCCTGGGGATGTGCTCTGCCACTGGGAGGTGGCAGAGGGGGAGTCTATGTGCTCTGGACCACCCAGAGGGGAACAGACTGAGGCTTCTCTCTGAGACAGAGGTCTGGGTGCAGTTTGCTTTCCTCTAAACCTCTGAAGAACAACAACAACAACAAAACACCTCCAGAGAACAAAAGCCTAAAAAACTAGTTTCCTCAGAGCCCGGCCCCTTCTTAGGGGGCAGGAGGACTCAGCCCAAGCAGGACTGCCTGGGAACAATGTGGCAGGCCCCTCCACCTGAAAGTCCGTCAGGAAAACGAGAGGACAACCAGCACAGGGTCCCCATAAAACTGTAAAACTGCAATATCAGGGGAAAAGAAGATATTAAGCTGCCAGTATTGCCCTAAAACCTGTATACTTCATAGATACAACTTGTATTTTTAATTCATGCCAGTATTATCGTTCTTTTTAATTTTTTTAATTTTAACCTATTTATCACCGCAACAAGAGGTTCAATACAACAAATTCCATAATAACCTTTTGATAAATGAATACATATAGAAAGAAAATACATATAAATACTGCAAGTACCTAAAGAAAGCAAGGATCTATGTGCTTCAAGAAAGAAAGTTTATCATGTGACTACCTGTGTGGGAGCAGGAAGTTATGTGACTTGATGAAAGCCGTCTTCCTCCCCTTAGTTTCCAATTTCTTATCTATAAAATAGGAGAGACTAGCATAGTAGAGGACTTCTAGAGTTCATTTAACATTTAAAATACATGAATCTCCACCTACTCATTTTTTAAAAAGTGTGATCTGAAGTTTTACCTTTAATTTCTTTGAGTCACATACTTTTTTTTTTTTTTTTCCACTTTGGTTTCAAAACTTATGGAACACATACTTGGAAAGTGTGTTCCTTAGCAGAATATGTTCCATGATGCTTTTGTAAATGTCTCTAAAAAGTTGTCATTCATATCACAGTGGATAGATTATGACAGGGTTAGAAAGAAAATATTTTAGTATTTCTACAGTTTACAACTTTAATCACATATTTTTTTTACTTTATATCAACTTTTATTTAATCACATAATTTAAGAGAAAAACAACACAGACTATCTCAAAAGTCATCAAAGTATTAAGTGTGCAATTTGCTTAAATTCAAGTAATACTTTTCAACTTAAACACAATGTGTAGGCGCCCTATCTCTAACAAG
Source organism: Martes martes (assembly GCF_963455335.1). Lineage (NCBI taxonomy): Eukaryota > Metazoa > Chordata > Mammalia > Carnivora > Mustelidae > Martes > Martes martes. The sequence goes on from NC_137897.1 coordinate 69,980,562, forward strand.
GCATAGTTTAGAACACTGACCCTCCGATCAACCTAATACTCAGATCTCTGTCCCTCAGTTATTTACTTTACTGGCACACAATTTCATTACCCTCCTCCTGTGTAATAATCTCCCGTGCCACATGTTTAGAAAAAAAATATTTTCAGGCAGTACAACTATGTGACCATGGTAAATGACAAGTGTTTTCTGAAATTCACCAAGGAGATGAACTCTGACACCTGGCTTATTTGAGTTACCTTTAAAATGAGGGCCTCTTTTAGTCCATTTGCCTGAGAAATTTTTTAGCACTTTAGGTTTCCATTAAAAAGATCAGTGATACTTAAAGACTTGGCACAACAGGTTACTCATGACATTCGCATTTCAGAAATGGATATAGTAACACTGTGCTGAGAATAATAAGAAATTAATCTGGAATATAGTCCAAAATCCAAGCATCTAGGATCTTCATGAATGACTTTATCTGAAGGATTCAGCAGTTCTACCTACAACTAAGTTGTGTCTTTAAAAACTGAGCAGTTTAACTACCTCCATAGGGTTAAAAACAATTACTGAGGGTTTTTCAATGTAGGCAGACATTAGAGGGAAAATTACCCAGTGATTTGTGGCTTAGTGAAGATAGGCTAAATGCAGGTGCTTTGTGGGACAGCTGTCACCCAAAGAATGCCCATTTTAGCTTACCTAACAACTAAGTAGGGGCTATCACAAAATTTTCCCAAATGCCCAAACACTAAATGGGGCATACAGATATATTTAGATAAGATTCTGGCTGTTTCCATTTCCAAAGAAGCCAAATCATAAAATGGAAAAAGTGACAATGATCTTATAAATATGCTTAGATCATCGAATCTCTAGTCATTTAAACTATTAAACAATGTACACAGACAATTCTTTAATTTATTCATTCAACTGAATATGTTAGGAGCTATTATAAAAGGTGCTGGGGACACAATTAATAAATAAAATACACTCCTTTTCCCCTAGAGTTGCTCAAAATCTAGTAGAGGTAACAGATATAGATTACATATAGTGTGTGTCAACAGAAAATACCACAAGGTCTTATGGCATATACTTAGGCAAGTATCCAATCCAGGCTAGAGATGGTTCATAAAGATTTCCTGGGAGAGGATACTTGAGTTAAGGTTTGAAAGATAAGTAGTTGCTGATCAGCTGAGTAATGTAGTAGTGTATTTTAAGCAAGGAAAATAGTAAGTGCAGAGCTCAAAGATGGCATGAACAATGGGTTGAAGGTGACACACACAAAACCATATACCAGTAGAAGATAAGTTTTAAGAAATAAATCATAGAGGTTAACTTTCTTTCTTCTTCTCTACCATTTTCCTCAAAAGTCAAATGAAGAGCAATGTCAATTAATTGAAGTCTGAATAATTAAGGGTTTAATGCAACAACAATGAATTTACCAGGGGATGTGGATGGGTGAATCTAACTATAGTACACCAATCTATCTACAGTACATGGGCCAAGTTTTTGTTTTTGTCTCTTAAAAAGTTGCAACTGGGGACACCTGGGTGGCTCAGTGGGTTAAGCCTCTGCCTTCGGCTTGGGTCATGATCTCAGGGTCCTGGGATCAAGCCCCGCATTGGTCTCTCTGCTCAGCAGGGAGCCTGCTTCCCCCCTCTCTCTGCCTGCCTCTCTGCCTACTTGTGATCTCTGTCTGTCAGATAAATAAATAAAATCTTAAAAAAAAAGTTGCAACTGAGTGAGATGCCAGGCTGGATAGCGGTGGGCCTGATTCAGTTTTATTTTTGTAAGAGTTATTACCATCATGTATGGTTGTCAGGTATTTGAATTCACCATAGAGATAAAATATATCGATCAGCTAGACTGCTTTTACACAATAAATCTCAATATTTCCATCTCTTCCTCCTACTCCTGCTCCTTCTCCCTCCCCCCTTCCTCTTTCTCTCTCTCTTTCTCAACTGTCCCTCCAATATCTCTCTCACTTAAGCATTCTTGTTGCATTAAATCCATAATTACTCAGGAAGTGTGGGGGAAGGGGAAAGAGAAGAGGGGAGGGAGGGAGAGAAAGAGAGAGTCAGATAACCACTTCCCTACCATGCGTTGTTCCAAAAAATGTAATAATGTATTTTTGCTAAACTGTTAAACTGTGTTCATAAGGATGCATGAAATACAATAAGATACAATAAATTGAAATTAAGTGAGAAAAATGATGCAAAGGGGAAATAGAAGCAATAAAGTAGAAGAGAGTTATGTGTTTCAAGTTAGCTAGGAAAAACATTCACAGAGTCCTATACAATAGAAAAGATGGGATGCAATTTTGGCTCTAAATTGTATAGTATGCAACATAAAGAATACACAATTCCATCACTTACAGTATCTACTCTGCAAGAGCAAGCCATTGTTTAAAAGAAACATCATCGTTTTTCCTGTCTTGGATTTCTTCTGTGGGAGAAATTACATACTAAGTTTATCAAACAAAGCACATCAGACCCACAGACAAACTATCTTAAATTTCCAATATTCTGTAAGCATCTCAAACATTTTTTTTTCAAAATGTTTAAGTAGATGATCATTTCTTCATGTTGTGGGTTCAGTCATGCTTTAGTTTTATAAGTTTGGTGAATTTCTCTGAGGTCTTCAAAAAGAAAAGCTGACTTCTGAGAAGTAGGAAGATCCCAAACCCACCTCATCCCACAGACACACGTAGATAACCATCACATTATTGCAGCCAACACAGAAACACAACCTGAAGACTGACAGAACACATTTTCCATGATTAAACATAACAAGGAGTATACATAAAAAAGGATAGGAAGGGGGGCGCCTGGGTGGCTCAGTGGGTTAAAGCCTCTGCCTTGGCTCAGGTCATGATCCCAGAGTCCTGGGATTGAGCCCCACATCCATTGGGCTCTCTGCTCAACAGGGAGCCTGCTTCCTCTTCTCTCTGCCTGCCTCTCTGCCTACTTGTGATTTCTGCCTGTCAAATGAATAAAATCTTAAAAAAAAAAAAAAAAAGGATAGGAAGGGTGGAGATGTGGCTGGGAACCGAACACCCAGAGAGACTAACCACAAACTGGAGGGACCACATAAGCACAAAGAAAGAGGAGAAGATTGCACACCAGACACCCCAAACACAGGGGACCTGCACTGGGAAGATGAATCCTCATAACACTTCATTTTGAAAACCAATGGGTCTTAACTTTGTGAGTCTTTACAACCAGTGGGACTTAACTCTGGAAACTTTAAAAATCAGTAGATCAGCTCTGGGGGAGCCAGAGGGTGATAGGAAATGGAGTTCATATCCTCAAAGACCCAGCATAACAAACAACCCCTGCCAGATACAGCACAGAAGCAACAGTTTGAAAGATGCCAGAGGTATACATGTAGGAGATATATTTACCCTCAGAACAGGTGTTGGAGGGGCAGGGATTTTTAGGCCACTTCTCCAAGAACAAAAGAGCTGGAAGTTGTCTTTTCTCTGCCTCCCACCTCCCCAACCTTGATAGCCTGACAATTGAGGGAACCCGTATGAACATTTGCCACCTACTTTGCTAACACCATGTGACCCTTGCCCACATTCCCATGTGGATCCACCTAATTCAATGTGCTCCACTCAGCAAGAGTTCCTCCAGTGTGGCTTCTGCACCCTTTATCCTGCAAGCAGCCCTGGTAGGGGCCAGTGTCACTACAAAGTAACTCCTTCCCTGGGGAGAGGGGAAAATAACCACACACACACCAGTTCACTTGAGTCCTGGCAACCAAACCATATAAATTGCAGTGTAAAGAATGCTCTGCCAATCAGTGTGTCTGCAGCTAAGCAAACAGAGAGAAGGCATGCATGTGGTTTGTCTGCAGGCTGTATCCACCAAATAACGCCTCTCAGGGGACAATGCAAAGAGTTCCCTGCAGTTTGGTGTGTTCAAAACCCTGGCAAGTAAGCTGAGGGCAGGCATTTGGTCTGACTGCTGACACTGCCCAACTACAAGTTCACAAGGGCCCCAAACTGGCCCTTTAATTGCACAGGGAACAAACTCAGCCCAAAACAGGCAAAGTGGAATATTGCAGTCAACTAGACTGAAAGCAAATGAGGTTCAGCCAGGACAGAATGGTGCACTCAACACACACAGGAGATACTGCTAAAGCACCTGGTGCTGGTGAATAGGGGACATTGTGCTGTAGGACACCACAGCATAAAACCACTATATTCAAGGTGAGAAAATATAACTAACTTTCTTAATACAGAGAAATAACCACAAAGAGGTAGACAAAATGAGGATACAGAAGAATGTATTCCAAATGAAAGAATAGGACAAAACTACAGCAAAAGAGCTAATTGGAGATAAACAACATGTCTGATAAAGAATTCAAAGTAATGGTCATTAAAGATACTCACTAGACTTGAGAAAATAGTGGAGGATCTCAGTCAGAAATTGAGCAAAGAGAAAATACAAAAATAAAAACCAATCAGAGATGATGAACTCAATAACCAAAAATAAAAATAGACTAGATGGAATCAATACAGAATAAAAAGAGGCAGAAGAGATCAGGAAGTAGGAAGACAGAACAAGTGGAAAACAACCAAGATGAACAGCAAAAAGAAAATACATAGCAAAAAATGAGAATAGATAAAGGGAATTCAGCAACATCATCAAGCATAATATTTGCATTTCAGGGATCCCAGAAGAGAGAAAAGGGGACAAAAATTATTTGAAGAAATACTAGCTGAAAACTTCCCTAATCTGTGGAAGAAAACAGACATCAAGATCCAGGAGGCAAATAGAGCCCCTAATATCAACCCATAGAGGTCCACACCAAGACACATAATTAAAATGGCAAAAAGTAGTAATAATGAGAATTTTAAAATCAGCAAGAGGGGAAAAAAAAACCAACTACATACAATGGGATCTCATAAAGCTATCATTAATTTTTCAACAGAAACATTGCAGGCCAGAAGAGAATGGCATGATATATTCAAAGTGCTGAAAGGGGAAAACCTGCAAACAAAACTACTCTACCTAGCAAGGGTATCATTCAAAATAGGAGAGAGAGTTTCTCAAACAAACAAAAGTTAAAGGTGTTCATCACCACTCTAGAAGCCTTACAAGAAATTTTAAAAAGAATTATTTGAGGGGTGCCTGGGTGGGTGACTCAGTCGGTTAAGCATCTGCCTTTGGCTCAGGTCATGATCCCAGGGTCCTGGGATTGATCCCCGCATCCGGCTCCCTGCTAGTGGGGAGTCTGCTTCTCCCTCCCCCTCTGCTGCTCTGTCTTCTTGTGCTCTCTCACTCTCTGTCAAATAAATAAGCAAAATCTTTAAAAATAATAATTATTTGAATGAAAAGAAAAAGCAATAACCAGGGGTAAGGAAATTATGGAAGGAAAAAAAATTCACAGGCAAATACAAATATAATAAAAGTGGGTTAATCACTTATAAAACCAGTATGGACGTTAAAGTACAAAAGCAGTAAAATCAATCATTTTTTTCCTATAAAAATCAGTCAAGGGATTCAGAAAAGAAATGGGTGTAAAGTATGACATCATATACATAAATGAGGTGGAGAAAAGAAATATGTAGTACTTTTAGAATGTGTTCAGATTTAAACAATCATCAATGTAATACAGTTATACACATAAGATGTTATATGAGCCTAATGGTAAAGACAAATCAAAAACTTGTAAGAGATATACAAAAATAAAGAGAAAGGAATCCAAGCATATCACACACACACAAAAAAAATGAACAAACACAAAATCACACAAGAAGAAGAGAAGAAAGTAAAAGAGAACTACAAAAACAACTCTAAAACAATTAACAAATGACAGTAAGTACATACCTATTGATACTGCCTAGAGCAATCTATACTTTTAATGCCATTCCGATCAAAATTCCACCGGTATTTTTCAAAGAGCTGGAGCAAATAATCCTAAAATTTGTATGGAATCAGAAGAGACCCCGAATTGCTAAGGAAATGTTGAAAAACAAAAATAAAACTGGCGGCATCACGTTACCTGATTTCAAGCTTTACTACAGAGCTGTGATCACCAAGACAGCATGGTACTGGCATAAAAACAGACACATAGACCAGTGGAACAGAGTAGAGAGCCCGAATATGGACCCTCAACTCTACGGTCAAATAATCTTCGACAAAACAGGAAAAAATATGCAGTGGAAAAAAGACAGTCTCTTCAATAAATGGTGCTGGGAAAACTGGACAGCTATATGTAGAAGAATGAAATTCGACTGTTCTCTTACACCGTACACAAAGATAAACTCGAAATGGATAATAGCTTTTAATGTACATGAACTAAATGCCCCAATCAAAAGACACAGAGGGACTGAATGAATAAAACAAAACAAAACAAAACACAAAAAACCCCCCAAACCCCAAAAAACCTAGAGCCATCTCTATGCTGTTCTCAAGATTCACTTGAGGACTAAAGACACATGAGAATTGACAGTGAAGGGATGGGGACTCCTGGGTGTCTCAGTCAGTTACTGGGTCTGCCTTCACCTTGGAGTCATGAACACAGGGTCTGGGATTGAGTTCTGATTCTGACTCCTTGCTCATTAGGGAGCCCGCTTCTCCCTCTCCCTGCCACTCCCCCTGCTTGTGTGTTTTTCTCTCTCTCTCTCTCTCTCTCTCTGAGAAATAAATACATCTTTTTTTTTTTTAAAAGAAAATGAATGGATGGAAAAACAACATGCACATGAAATAAAAAAGAAAGCTGGGGTAGCAACACTTATATCAGACAGAATAAATTTTTAAAAGACTATAACAAGAGACAAAGAAGGACACTACATAATGATAAATGAGCATCTGTCTCCTTGCTCAGCAGGGAGTCTGCTTCTCTCTCTGGCTGCTGTCCCTCCATCCCGCTTGTTCTCTCTCTCTCTCTGTAGAATTTCTTTAAAAGAAATTTTAAAAAAGTAAAAGCTAGGAAGAGAAGTCTAACAAGAACCTTCGTCTCAGACTTCCCAGCCTCCAGAATTATGTGAAACAAATATCTGTTGTTAGAGCCACCCAGTGTGGGGTATGTTGTTATAGCAGGTCAACTTGACAAAGACAATTGTATTCCATTAAGATGTATTCAATAAAATATTCTCTACCACAGGAGTTTAGTCCAAATGGAAATTATTTTATTAACCACTAAAAAATCTCACTAAAAAATCTGGTGCTCACTAAAAATCTGGAAAGGTTAAAAGTTACAACTTCCAGTTATAAGATAAATAAGTATGAAAGATGTAATGTACAACATGATGACTATAGCTAACATTGCTGTATGATATACAGGAAAGTTGTTGAGATTATAAATCTTATACTTTCTTACCACAAGGAATTTTTATGTTTTTTTTTCCTTTTTTATTTTATTGTCTCTGTATGAGAAGATGGATGTTATTTGAAACTATTGTGGTAATAATTTCACAGTATGTTATGAAAGCATCATGCTGTACACCTTAAACTTATAGAGTATGTCAATTGTTTCTCAATAAAAATAAAAAAAAAAGACACCTTATTATGTTGTTCTTCACCAAGAACAACAACAACAACAACAACAACAAAGCCTGGAAAACCAGATACAGTGCACAATACCTATAGTATCTTTGTAATTATTTACAAATATATAGGTCTCTTATGCTTAGCGGTTTTTTTTTTTCAGTTTAAAAGTAAATGTACTTTTGGGGTGCCTGGGTGGCTCAGTGGGTTAAAGCTTCTGCCTTCGGCTTGGGTCATGATGCCAGGGTCCTGGGATGGAGGCCAGCATCAGGCTCTCTGCTCAGCAGGGAGTCTGCTTCCTCCTCTCTCTGCCTGCCTCTCTGCATATTTGTGATCTCTGTCTGTTAAATAAATAAATAAAATCTTTTAAAAAAATGTACTTTTTTATGAAATGTAAATGTACTGAAACAATCTTGAAGAACAAACTAGAGGACACATTTCACAATTTCAAAACCTACTAAAAAGATAGGGTAACCAAGATATTGTGGTGCTGGCATAACACAGGTATATAGACCAGTGCAATAGAATTGAGTCTAGAAATAAACCTATACATCTATGATCAATTGATTTTCAATGCCAAGACAATTCAACGGGGGAAAGAATAGTCTTTTTCACTAATGGTGTTTGAAAAACTGAATATCTCATGCAAAAGAAGGACATTAGACCACTATCTCAAACCATACATAGAAATTAAATCAAAATGGACCATAAAGCTACATATATGAGATAAAACTATAAAGTTCCTAGAACAAAACAAAAGAGTAAATCTTCATGGCCCTGGTTATGCAATAGTTTTATTATAGAACACCACAAAGTTTAAATGACAAAAGAAAAATTAGAGAGACACTTAGGAGGCTCAGTCAGTTAAGCATCTGCCTTCAGCTCCATTCATGATCCCAGAGTCCTGGGACAGAGCCCCAAGCTGGGCTCTCTGCTCAGCGGGAGCCTGTTTCTCCCTCTCCCTGTTAATCCCCCTGCTTGTACTCTCTCTCTCTCTATGCCAAATAAATAAATAAAATCTTAAATAATAAAACTTAAAAAAAAGAAAAATTAAATAAATTGGACTTCACAAAACTAAAACTTTTTGTGCTTCAAAAGACATCTTTAAGACTATGAAAATAAAACCAACAAAATGGGAGATAGTATTTGCAAATCATATTTCTAATAAGACTTTTATTCAGAATGTATATAGAATTCTTACTACTCAACAACTAAAAGACAAATAACCGAAGTAAAAAATGATCAAGATATCTGAATAGGCATGTCTCCAAAAAGACATAAAAATGGACAATAAACCTGTGAAAAGATGCTCAACATAATTAGTCATTAGGAAATTTCAAACCAAAACCATACTGAGAAACCACTTCGTACTCTAGAATGGCTGAAATCAAGAAGACAGAAAATAACAAGTATTGGGAAAGATATGAAGAAATAGATCCTTCATATGTTGCTGGTGGGAATGTAAAATAGTACATTCATTTTGGAAAAATGTTTGATAATTCCTCAAAATAACAAACATAGACTTATCATGTGACCCAGCAATCTGTCTCCTAGGTATATACCCAAGAGAAGTGAAAACATACATAAACTCAAAAACTTTTACAAAAATGTTCATAGAAGCATTAATAATGGTCAAAATTTGGAAATAATACAAATGTCCATCAATAGATGAATGAATATATAAAAAGTGGTATATCCATACAAAGGACTATTATTCATCACTAAGAAGAAATGAAGTACTGATACATTGCTACAACATGGATTAACTTTGAAAAGATGCTAAATGAAAGAAGACAGTGACAAAGGATGACATATGATAATGTTTATATAAAATGTCCAGAGTAGGTAAATTCACAGAGGATGGGAGTTGGTGCGTGATGACTAAGGCATACAAAAATCTTCTAAGATTAAATTGTGGTGATGGTTGCAGTTCTGTGAATATACTAAAAGCCACTGAAATGCTCAATGTAGATGGGTGAATTTTAAATACATTTATATATTTTAATACATTAGTACAGCTCGAAACTGTGAAAAAGAAAAGAATAAAAGTGGAAACACCTTAAACTTTTCTTTACTTCTCACTTTTTTCAGTCGCTTACTCTTAAATAAAGGAAATTGAGCTTAATTTTAAAAAAATCATATTATTCATCATATTTAATTGGCTTGTCTAGAGGAGGAGAAAGATGGCAGAGAAGTAGGAGACCCGGTTTCATTTTTTTTTAAGATTTTATTTATTTATTTGACAGAGAGACACACAGTGAGAGAGGGAACACAAACAAGGGAAGTGTGAGAGGGAGAAGCAGGCTTCCCACTGAATGGGGAGCCCAATGCGGGCTTCGATCCCAGGACCCAGGGATCATGACCTGAGCCAAAGACAGAGGCTCAACGGCTGAGACACCCAGGTGCCAAGGAGACCCTGTTTCAACTGGTCCCCTAATGTGAGCTAATTATCTACCAGAACACTCTGAACACCCATGAAATCAGCCTGAGATGCAAGATTATACACCTCTGGATCTCTATGAGGGCAGAAGACATCAGTGGACAGGTAAAGCAGAGTGGGAAGGCTGGGACTGATACTGAAGGATAAACAGAAAGGGGAGGGAGCCATCAGAAGTAACCCATTGGAAAGTAATACCACAATACAAAAGTGCCCTGTGACTAGGGAACAGCATTAACTTGGAGTCTGGTTAAAAGCACTCAAAAAGAGCAAAAGATATTAAGGGTCAACTGGTGGAATCAGGTGGTCATGGGCACGGGCCTAAGCCCATGGTCTCAGGATGGTCACTGCCAGCGACCACCCATGTCCGAGAGTCTGGTGGGGCCCCCAGTCTGTGGTCCCTGAGCCCATGGCTTTCTTCTGCTTGCACCACCACTGGGGCTGGGTGGCTGAGAGAGCCCAATATGAACTCCAGTCGTGGTCCCTCAGCTTGCAGCCTTCCATGACCCGCAGCCTTCTGCAACCTGTGTGACCAGGGGGTCTGAGCCCATCCAGCCCAAGCCCAAGAGAACCTGTCCAGAACACCGGTCGGGTTTCCTGGGCCCACAGCCTTCTGAGAACTGCAGAGCCACAGGGTCTGAGCACACCCAGTATGGGCCTGGACTCTAGACAGCTGTCTTGGAAAAGGCAGCCACCAGAAGCAGGCTCCCTGCACCAATATTGCTTGTGGTTTTAGTGGCACTGGGGTGCAGAGATAAGAGGGCGCTTTGGGAGACCCCTGAGATGGTGGCTGGGGACGTGCACTACCTGTGGGAGGTTGCAGGGCTTAGCAGTTTGCAGAGGGGGAGTCTGCATGTTCTGGACCACCCAGAGAGGAGCAGTCTGAAGCTTTTTTCTGAGGTGGAGACCTGGGTGCAGACAGATTCCTCACTCTGACTCTGACATGCTGCAAAAAGTCACCAAAGAACAAAAACCTCCAGAGAACAAAAGCCTGAAAAGGGGGCCAAGGAGACTCAGCCAAAGCAAGCCTGATGGGAAAACAACCCAGCAGGCCCCTCCCCCAGAAAAGAAGCCAAAAGAACAAGAGAACAAACACCATAGGGTCCTCGTAAAACTGTAAAACCCCAACATCAGGGAAAACAATATGTTAAACTCCTGGTATTGCCCCCAAATCTGTATATTTCATAGATACAACTTTTCTTTCTTTCTTTCTTTTTTAATTCGTTCTCACGATTTATCTTCTTTTAATTTTTTTAACCTACTTACCATTACAACTAAAGGTTTAATATAGCATATTCCATAACTTTTTAACTTGAACTTTTTTCATACATATACTTGTGTTTCTTTTTCTTTTTCTTTTTTTAAATATATGTATAGATATAAGCTTCAAGGTAATCCTTTTTCCCTATTCAATACTACCCCTATATATAAACCAGTTTTAATCTCCCTGTATCTCTGGAAAATTGAGTCCATAACATAACAAGATATACCCAGGAATAACCAAAATAAACTTCCTAGCCCACATCAAGGATTTATAACAACCTTCCCATCTTATTCTTCCGTCAGTGTTTCTGTATATTTGTTCTTGTTCTGATATTATATAAATCTTATTCTTGGGGTTCATTTTGGCTGGGTTTTTCTTTTTTATTTTCTTCTCCTTTACTTTTGTCAGTCATTTCATTTGTTTGTTCTTCTTTATGTACCTTATAAATCTTACTTTTGAGGCTCATTTTGCCTGGGTTTTCTCTCTCTCTCTTTTTTTTCCCCACATTATCCCCCCCCCCCCGCTTTTTTAAAATTTCTTTTAGGTGGTGACTTCTGATTGCTCCAAAAATTTCCAGGATGCACCTTGCCTGGATCGTGGTTGATATATTCAGCTGTGCATCCTCTCAAACACCTCTCACCAAAATGACTAGGAGGAACACCCAAAAATTCAGAGACTGTGTATTTTGCCACAGACCCATTAAATATGGACATAAACAATACGTCAGAAAGGGAAATCAGGGTAACAATTATCCAGGCAATGGTTACGTTGATGAAAACCATTATTGACAACATAGAATCTCAAAGGGCAGAAGTGAGAGCTGATCCAGAAGAAGTTAAAAATGCTATCAATGAGAGCCAATCTAATCTAAATACTCTAACAGTTAGGGTAACTGAAGCAGAAGATAGAATTAGTGATCTAGAAGACAAACTGATAGAAAAGAAGAATCAGGAGGAGGCCTGGAACAAACAGCTTAGAAGCCATGAAAACAGAATTAGAGAAATAAATGACACCATGAAATGTTCCAATGTCAGAATTATTGGGCACCCTGAGGGAGTGGAGAAACAGAGAAGACTAGAAGATATATTTGAAAAAAATTATGGATGAAAATTTCCCTAATCTGGGGAATGGAACAACTGTTCATCTCTTAGAGCTGAAAGGATACCCCTCAAGATCAATGAGCTAAGAAAGACATCCAAACACTTAATTGTGAAATACACAAATCATAATTTCAGATAAGAGGTCCTAAGGGCAGCTAGGGGGAAGAGATTCCTTACAAACAGAGGAAGGTACATCAGAATAATGCCAGACCTGTCCACAAAAACCTGGCAAGCCAGAAAGGGCTGGCAAGACATATTCAGGGCACTAAATGAGAAGAACAGTCAGCCAAGAATACTTTATCCAGCATGGTTGACATTCAAAATGGATGGAGAGACAAAAAGCTTCTAAGACTGGCAAGGATTAAAAGGGTATGTGACCACAAAGCCAGCACTATAAGAAATATTGGGGAGGGGGTTCTATAAAAGAAGAAAGAACCCATCCACCAAGATGATCTAATGATTGTAAATATTTATGCCCCCAATATGGGAGCATCCAACTACATAAGCCAACCGTTAATCAAAATAAAGAGTCATATTGATATGAATACATTAGTTTTAGGGGATCTTAACATGCCACTATCAGTAATAGACATATCATTTAAGCAGAAAATCAATAAAGAAACAAGAGCTTTGAATGACATATTGGACCAGATGCACTCATAGATATATACAGAACATTTCACCTTGAAATAACAGAATACTCACTCTTCTTGAGCGCACATGGAACTTTCTCCAGAATAGATCACACACTGGGTCGCAAATCAGGGCTCAACTGATACCAAAAGATTGAGATTACTCCCCGCATATTTTCAGACCTCAATGTTTTGAAACTGGAACTCAACCACAAGAAAAAGTTTGGAAGGAATTCAAACACTTGGGAGCTAAAGACCATCCTGCTCAAGAATGTTTGGATCAACAAAGAAATCAAAGAAGAACTTAAACAATTCATTGAAACCAATGAGAATGAAGATACATTGGTCCAAAACCTATGGGATACTGCAAAGGTGGTCCTAAGGGGGAAATGCGTAGCCATCCAAGCCTCCCTTAAAAAAAACTGAAAAATCCTGAATACACCAGCTCTCCTTACACCTGAAAGAACTGGAAAATCAACAACAAATTAAGCCAACCCTGCACACAAGAAGCAAACTAATCAAGATTAAGGCAGAGATCAATGAGTTAGAAACTAGAGATATGGTAGAACACATCAATGAAACTAGAAGTTGGTTCTTTGAAAGAGTCAGTAAGATCGATAAACCACTGGCCAAACTAATCCAAAAGAAAAGAGGGAGGACCCAAATTAGTAAAATTATGAATGAAAGAGAAGAGATCACAACTAACACCAAGGAAATAGAAACAACCCCCAGAAATTATTATCAACAGGTATATTCCAATAAGTTAAGCAACCTAGAAGAAATTGATGCATTCCTGGAAACCTATAAACTTCTAAGACTGAAACAGGAAGAAACTGACAATCTGAATAGACCAGTGTCTAGTAATGAGATTGAAGCAGTGATCAAAAACCTCCCAAAAAAACCAAGAGCCCAGGACCTGGAAGATTCCCTGGGGAATTCTACCAACCATTCAAAGAAGAAATAATATTTATTTGCCTGAAGCTGTCTTAAAAATATATAAACAGAAAGAAAACTCCCAGACTCTTTCTATGAAGCCAGCATTACCCTGATCCCGAAACCAAAGACCCCATCAAAAAGGAGAAGTTCAGACCAATATCCCTGATGAATATGGATGCCAAGATTCTCAACAAGATCCTAGCTAATAAGATCCAACAGCATATTAAAAAGATTATCCACCATGACCAGGTGGGATTTATCCATGGGATGCAAGGGTGGTTCAACATTTTCAAATCAATCAATACAATAGAACTATCAATAATAGAAGTGAGAAGAACCACATGGTACTCTCAATTGATGCAGAAAAAGGATTTGACAAACTATAGCATCTGGTCCTGATTAAAACTCTTCAAAGTATAGGGAGAGAGGGAACTTTCCTCAAATTCATAAAATCTATCTATGAAAAATGCACAGTGAATATCATCCTCAATGGGGAAAAGCTGACAGCCTTCCCTTTGAGATCAGGATCATGACAAGGATGCCCATTTTCACCACTATTGTTCAACATAGTACTAGAAGTCCTAGCAACAGCAATCAGACAACAAAAAGAAATAAAAGACATTCAAATTGGCAAAGAAGAAGTCAAACTCTCTCTCTCTTCCCAGATGACATGATACCTTATATGGAAAACCCAAAAGACTCCACCCCCAAACTACTAGAATTCATACAGCAATTCAGTAATGCAGCTGGATACAAAATCAATGCACAGAAATCAGTCGCTTTCTTATAAACTAACAACAAAAATATAGAAAGGGAAATTAGAGAATTGATTCCATTTACAATAACAACAAGAACCATAAGATACCTTGGAATAAAACTAACCAAAGAGGTAAAGAATCTGTACTCGAGGAACTACAGAGCACTCATGAAAGAAATTGAAGAAGACACAAAAAGATGGAAAAGTATTCCATGCTCATGGATCAGAAGAATTAACATTGTCAAAATTTCCATACTGCCCAGAGCAATCTATATTTTCAATGCAATCCCAATCAAAATACAATCGGAATTTTTTGAAGTGCTGGAACAAACAATGCTAAAATTTGTATGGAACCAGAAAATACCCCGTATCACCAAGGAAATGTTGAACAAGAAAAACAAAGCTGGGAGCATCACATTGCCTGATTTCCAGCTTTACTACAAACCTGTGATCACCAAGACAGCATGGTACTGGCAGAAAAACAGACACATAGACCAGGGGAACGGAGTACAGAGCCCAGATAAGGACCCTCAACTCTATGGTCAAATAATCTTCAACAAATCAGGAAAAAAAATATACAGTGGAAAAAAATAGTCTCTTCAATAAATGGTGCTGGGAAAATTGGACAGCTATGTATAGAATGAAACTCGACCAATTTCTTACACCATATGCAAAGATAAACTCAAAATGGAGGAAAAAACCTCAACACAAGGCAGAAATGTATCAAAATCCTAGAGAAGAACATAGGCAGTAACCTCTTCAACATCGGCCACAGCAACTTCTTTCAAGACATATCTCCAAAGGCAAAGGAATCAAAAGTGAAAATGAACTTTTGGGACTTAAACCAAGATCAAAAGTTTCTGCAAAGCAAAGGAAAGAGTGAACAAAAAAAGAGTCAACCAATGGAATGGGAAAAGATATTTGCAAATTACACTGCAGACAAAGGACTGTTATCCAAGATCTATAAAGAACTTCTCAAACTCAACACTCAAAAAAACAGATAATCATGTCAAAAAATGGGCAGACGAGAGAAGCTTGGGTGGCTCAGTTGGTTAAGCAACTGCCTTCAGCTCAGGTTATCATCCTGGAGTCCCGGGATTGAGTCCCGCATCAGGATCCCTGCTTGGTGGGGAGTCTGCTTCTCTCTCTCTGACCCTCCTACCTCTCACATTCTCTCTCTTATTGTCTCTCTCTATATATATCAAATGAATAAGTAAAATCTTAAATAAAAATAAGCAGAAGACATGAACAGACACTTCTCCAAAGAAGACATACAAATGGCTAACAGACACATGAAAAAATGTTCATCATCACTAGCCATCAGGGAAATTCAAATGAAAACCACATTGAAATACCACCTTACACCAGTTAGAATGGCTAAAATCAACAGGACAGGAAACAACCAGTGTTGGAGAGGATGTGGAGAAAGGGGAACCCTCTTACACTGTTGGTGGGAAAGTAAATTGGTGCAGCCTCTTTGGAAAACAGTGTGGAGGTTCCTTAAGAAATTAGAAATAGAGCTACCCTATGACCCTGCAATTACACAACTGGGTATTTACCCCAAAGATACAGATGTAGTGAAAAAAAGGCCCATATGTACCCCAATGATCATAGCAGCAATGGCCACAATTGCCAAGCTTTGGAAAGAGCCAAGATGCCCTTCAACAGAAGAATGGATAAAGAAGATATGGTCCATACATACAATGGAATATTATGCCTCCCTCAGAAAGGATGAATACCCAACTATTTTATCAACGTGGACGGGACTGGAGGAGATTATGCTGAGTGAAATAAGTCAAGCAGAGAAAGTCAATTATCATATGTTCTCACTTACTTGTGGAGCATAAGGAATAACATGAAGGACATTAGGAGAAGGAAAGGAAAAGTGAATTGGGGGAAATCAGAGGGAGAGATGAACCATGAAAGACTGTGGACTCTGAGAAACCAACTGAGAGTTTTGGAAGGGAGGGATGTGGGGGGATGGGTGAGCCTGGTGGTGGGTACTAAGGAGGGCACATATTACATGGGGCACTGAGTGTGGTGCATAAACGATGAATCTTGGAACACTGAAAAAAAAACTGCACATAACGCTAAAAAATAAAAATAATTGGTTTGGTTATCACAATAAAGCATAGTATAACTAAATACTATGTGGCATGCTAATCTTTAGAGAAAAGAAATACTGCATGGCAAGATTTCATTTTTTTTTTTTTTATGGCTGAGTAAGAAGCAAACAAAAAGCAGACTCTGAAATACAGAACACACTGGTGGTTGCCAAGTGGGAGGTGGGTGGAGGGATGGGTGAAATAGATAAAAGGGAATTAAGAGGTACAATCTTCTAGTTATAAAATAGTAGGTTGCAGAGATGAAGAGTACAGCACAGGGAATAGTCAATAATATTGTAATAACATTGGTGACAGATGGTGACTAAACTTACTGTGGTAAGCACTAAATAATGTATAGTATTGTTGAATCAATATATTGTACACCTGAAACTAATAAAACATTATATGTTAATTATACTTCTATTTTATAAAAACTTAATGGTTACAAAGATGATAATGTTTTATATATGGCACAAAATTAAATGGGATGCAACTACAACTGAAGGAAATGTATTTCAATTTATATTTGAATATAATTGACTGAAAATGAAAAATATTTGTAAGTTATATTACAAAGAACACATGTATACTCTTTGGAAAGTGCAGCTTTTAAAATTCTTAAAACATTTTTTTTTTTTGGCAGAGTTAGTTATCTATGGCCATGTCGCTCCACCTAAATTAAAATAGTCTTAACAGTGGAAATCCTTCTCCTCTTCATCTTTCACTTTTTCCTCTTCTTTTTCTGTATTCTCAGTAACTGCCATTTATGAAGTGCTTGCTTGATCTATAAAAACATATTATCTTATTCTACAACTTCCCACTATAGGTACTATTATTATCACCATTTTGCTGAGGCGGTATAATTCACTACATTGCCAAATTCACACAGCTAATAAGTTATGAAATATAGACTCAATCCCAGGCTGACTTCAAAAATGAATGTTTTTAGCCACTGCCTTTCCTATATTAGGAAACAATGCATTTTAGCAAAACAATTAACTCTATTTTCATTATAAAGGTATGTTTTACACAGTCCAAAAAGCTTTTTTTTTTTTTTTTGAAGATTTTATTTATTTATTTGACAGAGAGATACACAGTGAAAGAGGGAACACAAGCAGGGGGAGTGAGAGAGGGAGAAGCAGGCTTCCTGCAGAGCAGGGAGCCGGATGCTGGGATGAGGGGCTCAATCCCAGGACCCTGGGATCATGCACTGAGCCAAAGGCAGACACTTAAAGACTGAGCCACCCAGGTGCCCCCCAAACGCCTTCTTATTGTCTCTTGTATTTAACTCTTTTGCTTCTCTTTTACTGATTTTGAGTAATATTTTCACATGAATGGAAAATCTTTCCTTCCCTGGCCCAGCAAACCACATTGTTTTTCCCCCTCCATGCTGTACCTTAAGGAAACCTCCAAATCTCCAAAAATATTTTGTTAAACCGATCATACCATTCTCCCAGTACCAGTACCCTAAACCCAACATTCACCCAGATTTTACATTTATTAAACAGTATAGTGGCTATGAAAATGAGCTCTGGAGCTCAACCATCAGGATTTGAATCTTGATTGTCACAATCAGTAGCTTTGCAAACTTTGGGTGAGTTACTTAAAACTAACTATTGATTTCACGGTCTGTAAAATGAGCTTAACCGTAGCACCTACATCACTGGATTGGGTGTTGTGATTAAATGAGCTATTTGTGTAAAGCATGGACCAGAGTGCTTGGCATTTTTTTAAAATATTAGGTTTTAGCTAATATTCACTTAATCAAAAGAGGTTCTTTCTTCTCCTATATTGTGGATCTTTCCATCCCCTGGGGCTTCTGTCCTTTAAACTTCCTAGGAACTGTGCATTCCCATGTAAATGCAGTAGCAACTAAAGGAGAATGAAGGATCCACTTTGCCTTCTGTGTTGAGGGAAGTACACTAGGAACTTTACTTGTACTTGATGAAGAGGACATGACCACAACCACAGAGATTTCCATTAAGCAACTATGTTGTCCTGCAACAATTGCTTTCAAAATAAGGAATGGAGGATTCTTCAATAAGTACTGGGCATTAACTAGATAATAAATAAAATGATAGAGATGACTCCCCAACATTAAGACTGTAAGGCAATTGCTTCTCAATTTTTTTTCCTGACCCTTACAATTTTCTTGTGGTTGAGGTAACTGAACTTCACTAGATTCATATATTTCAAAGTACCACCTCCTTTTCCAGACCCAGAATAATGATCTAGTATACACTGATTATCCTTTCTGTACTTTTGATAAATTCTTAGCCTAAGTAATGTCAATGAAACATGAAAAGTCAACATTAATTAGAGTTCATTAAAAGAAAAAAACTCTCTTCTAATTACTATGTGTGTCTGGCATCTTGTCTGCACTGAAATATAACTAATTAATAAATCTAATGCTGCACTTTTATATTTTACTGATTTCTTGAAATGGACTGAGCCTGGTGATGGGTATTAAGGAAGGCACATATTGCATGGAGCACTGGGTGTTATACCCAAACAATGAATCATAAAACACCACATCAAAATTAATGATGTACTGTATAGTGACTAACATAACATAATAAAAAATACAAAACAAAAGTAATGGATTTAGCAAAGACTGTCAGAAAATCCAAATCAAATATTCCATTGAAGTCAGTTTTCAGCATGGGGTTCCTATCCTAGAGGCATCCATTGCCACCTGAGTAATACCAATTGAGAGGTGGGGACACATGTATAATAGGATAGTTATGGCCTATACAGTCATTCTGTTTATATACTACAGAAAATTCTTTCTTCTGCACCATTATTGTCATCTTTTCCTCCATTTCACTTGCAAGCTACAAGGTAGAAAACTGGACATATTATACAAAAATGCCAGTTTTTTGAAAAAATCTTTAAAGAAATTCAAGATTTTTTTTGAATGAAGCAGAAGATGAAGCAGAAGAGTAAACGGATTTTGTCTAGTCTTTTTTTCTATTTTAAGTATAAAATAGAAAAATTATTACTTCTGTCATGATTATTAAGAGAATTACACTTTAATTCCACTAAAAAGATACAAAATTAAGGTATCCACCAAAAGGTTAACAATCCCATTATGATATGTTTCTATTATAAAGAAAGTTATGAATACATTCAGTTAATAATATCAAAAAACAAATTACCTAAATATAATCTAAACATATATTCCCTTTGGGCCAGTCCTCACTGAACATATATCATGCTTATTTAGGGGATAAAAAAGGCACACTTTAGCAACCAAGAAACAAGTATTTTAATTTCTTTATCTTAGTGGTTTTCAGCATTGTATCTATTCTCTTCTTCTTCTTGGGTATATATTAAATTCACTTGTATTCACATATTCAATTTTTTTTCTGACCTTTTGTTGGTGACGTTGTTCAATTGCATTTATCTCTAATTTCTCCTAAATACATTTACATTTTTATATTCTAATCTTCCCATTCCTTTTGAGTAATTTCTTGTGTCAAATAAAAACAAATCCAGACTCAGATAAGAATTTTTCTTTTTCAAAAAGACTATGGAAAAAGGGAAAATACTTCAATCTCAGCATCCATAAGTGTCTCAAAATCAAAGAGAAGAAAGTTTTATTTTTAATAAGAAGGTATAATCAGGTTAATGGGAAATTTTGAGGGGAAATTAGTCAAAGGAGAAAGACTGAACAGATGGCATGTTCAGGGGAGTCAGACAGAAAATGTTTCTCACTGTAGTTAGCCCATTTCAATTCTATGGATGTGCTGTGCATTAGTCATAGTTCTCCAGAGAAACTAAACCAAAAGGGCATGTATATAGAGAGAGACATTTATTTAATAGAATTGCCTTACTTGATTGTTGAGGTTTGGTAAATCTAAAATCTTGAAGGTGAGCCCAGAAACATGGAAACCTAGGGATGAGTTGCCATTCAAGTTCAAAGGCAGTTTTCTGGCAAAATTTCTTCTTCCCTTGGGGAGGTCAGTCTTTGTTCTATTATGGCTTCAATCGATTGGATGAGGCCCGCCCGCATTACAAAGGATATCTGCTTTATTCAGTCTACCAATTAAAATGTTGCTCTCATCCAAAAAAGCAAAAAACAAACAAACAAACAAAAAAACACCTTCACAGAAATATCCAGAATAATGTTTAACCAATTATCTGGGTATCACTCCCCAACCAAGTTGATACATAGATTTATGCATCACATGTTTTAAAAGGGGGTATGTTTTACATTTTAGTGCTTATTCAGACCTGGGGGAACCGCAGTTTAGAATTCAATTGAGAGGAAAGAAGCCTGATTAAAATTTATTCAAAATAAAGAAAGGATAAGAAATGCACAATTGTGAGCACTTGGTCACTTGTTTTCCTTCAAACTTTAGTTTCCTATACACATTTGTCAGATGCAACACAAACTGAATAAGTACTTGAAATACCCCATGTTAGGGCACCTGGGTGACTCAGTCGGTTAAGCATCTGCTGGGATACTGGGATTGAGTCCTGGGACTGAGCCCCACATTGGGCTCCCTGCTCAGCAGGGATACTGCTTTTCCCTCTCCCTCTGCCCCATCACCACTCATGCTCTCTCTTGTGCACTCTCTCTCAAATAAATAAAATCTTAAAAAAAGAGAAATTACCCTATGTTTACATAAGAATTAACACTTTTAGCTTCATCCCCTGATATATTAAATGATATAAGATATAAGAGCACTGGAAGGGTTCCTTGAGGAACTATTTTGAAAAGAAGATATTTCAGTAGGTTAGGTAAAGAAATTAAAACAGTGGACATTATTAAAAGTATTCAAAGTAGATCTTTCAAAAATTAAATCAAAAGTAAAAGGTTTAGGGCACCTGGGTGACTCAGTCAGTTAAGCACTGGACTCTCGGTTTTGGCTCTGGTCCTGACCTCAGAGTCCTGAGATAGAGCCCCACATGGGGCTCCACGCTCTGTCCAGAGTCTGCTTGACCTTCTCTGTCCTCCTTCCCCCAACTCATGCTCTCTCTCTCTAAAATATATAAAATATTTTTTTAAAAGTAAAAGGCTCAAAGGTTTTCAAAGATCCTGTAAACTAGTAGTAACATCAGATGATCTATTTCATTAAGGATCAGGAATGTTTATATATTCAATAGTTATTGTGTGTTTAATAGGGGTTGACACTCTGCACAATAATGGCAATTCATATAAGGTTGAACAAAATGAATACTCTTCCATGATATTATAGAGGTAACAGTAATAGGGAGAGAGACATGAGTGTATCACACAACTCCACATTACTTGAGTGCCACAGAAAATTAAACAGCTTATTTACATGTGTATGTGTGTAAGTTTGTATATATATATATATACAAATATAAGGTAAAACACTTGGGAGCATATATCTTACATGCAATATATTTATATATAAATATATATATTTATATATATTTTTATATACTATATATAATATAAATATACATAGTATATATAAATGTATATAATATATATAAAATATAAAATATAATATATAAAATATTATAAAATAATAATATAAATGTAAATATATATAAATATATATATAAATAAAATTTATATAAATACAAATATAAATATAAAATATTATAAAATTATAAAATAATAATATATAAAATATAATATATATAAAATATAAAAAATATATAATATAAAATATAAAATAATATATATATAAATATATATTATATATAAATATATATGATATATAAATATATATGATATATATAAATATATATGATATATAAATACATATATATGTATTTATATATCATATATATTTATATATATCATATATATTTATATATCATATATATTTATATATATGTATATATGTAAATATATATATTATATATTTATATATTTAAATATATAATATATATATTTATATATTTATACATAAATATATAATATATTTATATATTTATACATAAATATATTATATAATATATTGCATGTAAGATATATGTTCCCAAGTGTTTTACCTTATATTTTATATAAATATATACATATCTTATATATTTATATAAAATATATTGCACGTAAGATATATGCTCCCAAGTGTTTTACCTTATATTTGTATATATATATACAAATTTATTTTACCTTATATTTGTATGTGTGTGTGTGTATATATATATATATATATATACAAACTTACACACATACACATGTAAATTAGCTGTTTAATTTTCTGTGGCACTCAAGTAATGTGGAGTTGTGTGATACACTCATGTCTCTCTCCCTGCTATTACTGTTACCTCTATAATATCAGGGAAGAGTATTCATTTTGTTCAACCTTATATGAATTGCCATTATTGTGCAGATTATTGTGCATATACATATTATATATTTTTATATATTATATATATATATTTATATATATTTATATATATTTATATATAAATATATTGCATGTAAGATATATGCTCCCAAGTGTTTTACCTTACAAGTCAGTCAAGGTATCAATATAAACTCTAGCTTTGCATTATAATACAGTTCACAAGACTGGAAGGAAAAAGACACTTTCTTTCAATTATGTGATCTTTCCTATCTTTCACATAGAATATTGTCTTTGTCTAGAATACTTTTTTTTCCCATTATATGTTCACCTGGAAAAATTCTACTCATCTTGCAAGACACAATTCACATTCACAATGTCACATTCTCTAGAAAGATTTCCTTTATCCCTCTCAGGCAGTTAGTTAGTTGTTCCTTAATCGGTGTTTCCATAGCACTTGGCATACACAGGTTTTTATTTCTTTTCATGCTAGATTTAAATGACTTGTTTACTCATTTGTCTCCCCCACCAAACTATGAGCTGCTTGAGAATTGCAACAATGTGTTTTGGTGCTTTGCAAATTAAAGTCCAGCAGAGAATCTGTTGATACATAAGAGGTATATTGAATAAATAAATGATTGCAAGAATAAACAAATCAGCATGTCCTGTAATTGAGCAGCATGTTGCTTGGATGTTTGCAATGTTTATCAGTCAGAATCAACTGGGTTATGTTGTAGAAACATAGGTATAAAACAACAAAGTTTATTTATACTGTACACTACATGATCTATCATGGATCCACGGAGAGGATCATTTCACCATAATCAGTTTACAGACATCTGCTGTCCTGAATTTTGCTAGTCACTAGGCCAAAAGGAAAAGAAACATTTAAAGGATCTTACACAGAAGTTAAATGTTGGGATTAGAAGGCAGTCTGGTTATATTTATTCACAGTCCATTGACAAAGAGGGTCTGCAGGTTACACCCAATTATAAAGGAGCAAAGAAAAAAGCAATCCCACCATTTGCCTGTGAGAAAAGACCAGTAAGCAGCACTAATTTCTGCTACATTTTCTTTAATTAAGAAAACCATCTATTTGGGGCTCTGGGTGGCTTCCGCTCAGGTCATGTTCCCATGGTCATGGGATCAAGCCCTGCATCAGGCTCCCTGCTCCTCCGGAAGCCTGCTTCTCCCTCTTCCATTCCCCCTGCTTCTGTTTCCTCTCACTTTGTCTCTCTCTGTCAAATAAATAAATAAAATCTTTAAAAAAAAAAAAAAAGGAAACCATCTTTTGTATCACTAGAAGACATATGCTTAAAAGTCATAAAAGAAATTGTAGAGCGAAAATTAACCATGGAACACTATATTTAAAGATTTTATTTATTTATTTGTTTATTTATTTATTTATTTGACAGACAGAAATCACAAGGAGGCAGAGAAGCAGGCAGAGAGAGGAGGAAGCAGGCTCCTCGCTGAGCAGAGAGCCCAGTGTGGGGCTCGATCCCAGCACCCCAGGATCATGACCCCAGCCGAAGGCAGAGGCTTTAACCCACTGAGCCACTAAAAACCCTGTTTACTATAGCACTACAAAGTAATATTTTACTGTTCTCTAATTTTCATTATTATCTTTTTAAAAAGTTTCATGTTCTCTATTCCAGTTTACGTCACTTTTTTGGCCACTAATATTGCTTGAATTTTCAGGTGTAGCTAAATATTGCAAAAATGTTATAGTGGGAGTATCACAAAGCAAGGGCAAAGCACTAATATAATTTGACACTGCTCTAACAAGTAGTTAACCTAGACCCCTTTTCATCAGACGCTCATTTTAATTGTTCTAAATTAATTGTTCGGGGCTGATTTTCACAAAGTTGTTTAGAGTCCGACCTACTTATATAGGCTTTGTATATAAAACTGTTAACCCGAGTAAAGAAGGATAGATAAGATCATAGAAAACAAAGCCAAAAGAGCACAATTTCTACATCTTCCCTGAACTAGTAGTATCATAGCCAATATGGAGAAAGGAGAGGGAAAACACTTCTTAAAAATAGTTTTACAAATATGATAAAGCAATACGTGGTGTGATACAGTGGGAAGAGCCCTAATATTAGATCTGGAAGACCTGATTTTAGTCTCAGCACTTCTGATTATCAGTTGTATGATTCTGAAACTTCTTCAAACTTTCTTTCCTTTTAAATGTTTTATTTATTTATTTCCCAGAAAGAAAGAGCACAAGCAGGGAGAGCAGCAGGCAGAGGGAGAAGCAGGCTCCGTGCTGATCAAGGAGCCCAATGCAGGACTTGATCCCAGAACCCTGGGATCATGACCTGAGCCAAAAGCAGACACTTAACCAACTGAGCCACCCAGGCATCACAACCTTTTTGAAACTTTCAAAACCTGTTTTCTCTTTTGTGAAATGGGGAAATTAATACTTGTTCTATCTTATTCCTAGGATTCTTTAAAGACTCTTTTGAGACCATGTATAAAGGATGTTTTGAAACTGTAAAACAAAAATGTCATATTAGTATTAGTAGTAGTAGTTATTACTACTAGAGTAGTTACTACTACTAGAGTAGAGTAGTTACAACTACTAGAGTAGTTACTACTAGAGCATCCCACAAAAAACACTGAGACACTGTGTATTAGATTCCACAGTGTTCCTCAATATTTTAAGAAAAAAGAATGCCATTAGTTTATAACTTATTTAAAATCAGAAACCAAAGAACAAAACTATTTTGTATGATATTGTATTGGTAGATACATAACATTATGTATTTGTCAAAACCCATAGAAATTTGCAATACAAAGAGTGAATGTTAATGTATGCATATATTTAAGATATCATTTAAAAAGTCATTGGAAAATATATCTCTTGTGAAACATTCATGAAAGTGTTTTGTTCAACAGGTATGTTACTTGCCTGAGGAAAATCTCATCACGACATTTCTGTATTTTCTTGTAAGTTGACAAAATTGTAGTTTGGGGCTGCTAGAGTCAAATGGATTTTTTTCCCCCAAATGACAACTGGAAACCTGTTTGAACCCCAAAGTCTGAAGATCGGTGAGCTGTTAATTCCTGATATTCTGGTCTTTTTGCTAAAGTGCAAATTCCCTGCTCTCTAACAAGTGGCCCATAGTAGACTCAATTTAAATATATGACTTATTTTACTCTGTATATATGCACAATTTAACTGCAAACATGAATAAATAATATAAAGAATATGGACACACAGACATGATCCATAATTCTATATATACCTTCATTTTAAAAGTGATTCCCTTGCTCAAGATGACATAACTGATAATTAGAGAAGCAGATTTGAATCCTTCTTCAGGTCTGAGTCACTTTAAAGAATGTAAAAAAGGTATGAACTATAATCAGAGGGGCTCCTGGGTGGCTCAGTCATTAAGCATCTGCCTTCGGTTCAGGTCATGATCCCAGGGTTCTGGGATCTAGCCCTGCATCACATCTGGCTCCTCTCCCTCTATGGCTCCACCCTGCTCATGCTCTCACTCTCTCTCTCTCTCAAATAAATAAATAAAAATAAAATCTGAACTATGATCAACACCAAAATTTGTTCTATTTTGATTTCTATATTTGATTTGTTCTATTTTTGATTTGTTCAATATTATGAACATATGTGTGTATATAGAAAAAAAAATTAAAACTTATCCATGCATAAATGTTAGTTTTTGTCAAAATGCTAGCAATGATTTACTTGAACAACTGGAGTGTAACATCATTAATAACTTTCCCTTTTCTTTAGAAACTCCTCAAGGACAGGTTATTTTATGATAGGTAATAATACAGTTGTCAATCTTGGAAAATTTCATTTGTAATTTCCTCATATTTTACCCGAATTTTCATGCAGAAATTCCTAGGTGTGCACTTTAAATATTGCTTCTTCTGGCACCATAAATAACTCTTCCTGTTTTTTAATGAGCTTCATCACAAGTTCTAAGAGATCGACTTAATTTACTGAAAACCTAATTCAAATCAGTGTATGTATCAGTATACATTGTATGAATCATACAATCACTGTATGAATCATACAATGTATACTGATACATACATACACACAGTGTATGTATCAGTATGCATACATGCATACAGTGTATGTATCAGTATGTATTGTATGAATCAGTATGTATCAGTGTATGAATCAGTGTATGTATTCTCTGTAGAGCAGGAAAAATCAGCTAGATTTTCCAGAGTCGTCTCATATATAGCACTAAAAATATACATCTTAGAAATAAAGAAACAAGCTAGGAAGAAAAGGGATAGAATTTCATTGATCTCCTTAGTCTATTGAATAATAATACTGTTAGTACTCATTATAGTTAGAATTTACTTATCATTTACTATGTGGCAGAGACCCTGTGCTAGGAGTTACCCACAATATCTTATTTATTCAGTACAAATTTATGAGGTAGATGCTATTATTATCCCTATGCACTGATAAATAAACTGACTTTGAAGAAATTAAACTAAACTGCCTCATGTATCTTATTCTCGAATTTAGTTCTGTTGAACTCCAAAACCAGTTTTCTCACACGTATGTGTAAGCAAAGGCACTGCCAGAGAAGAAATCATTGCAATGATGAAACTTTGGGTTTAGTTATCCTTTTTCAGTGAGAAAAATTGCCAACTAAATTAGAGTTGACTTCCAGTTGTGATGCCAGGAGACATAAGAAAAGGCCAATTATTGTTTTAACAATTGGAATTGCCTGGAAAATACAAAATAAATTGTGAGTGGAGGGCTACTTCTTAGGTAGTGGTAGAGAGATTAGAACTTAAAATATATATAAAGTAAAACTTTCCCTAGAAGGGTGGGGGATATTAGACCTCCACCACTCACTGAAATTAGCCTCTATCTGAAGGGTCATTACAGGTTGCATTAGAATCATGAGAGGGTGAGGCGCCCGGGTGGCTCAGTGGGTTAAAGCCTCTGCCTTCAGCTCGGGTCATGATCCCGGGGTCCTGGGATCGAGCCCCGCATTGGGCTCTCTCCTCTGTGGAAAGCCTGCTTTCTCGTCTCTCTCTGCCTGCCTCTCTGCCTACTTGTGATCTCTCTCTGTCAAAAAAAAAAAAAAAAAAAAAAAAATCTTCCCATCTTTAAAAAAAAAAAAAAAAGAATTATGAGAGGGAAAAAAAAAAAAAAGTTTTCCCAAGGTGAAGGTGGGGAAAGGAGTTACTGTAGAGAAAAATGAGTATAAAAATGAGTATACTAGCTGTAGTAGTCAGGGTACTCCAGAGAAATAGAACCAATAGATTTTATATTTGTGTATATATGTATATGTCTATATGTATTATACACACATATACAACACAGAGATTTATTATAAGGAATTGTATAATACAGTTTAGAGGTTGACAAGTCCCAAGCTGCAGTCAGCAAGCTGAAGACCCAGAAGAGCCAATGGCATTGCTTCAGTCCAAGTCCAAAGACCTGAGAACTGGGAGAACTGATGGTATAATTCCAGTCCAAAGGCCAACAGGCTTGAGACCCAGGTAGAGCCCATATTTTGGTTTGAAGTCCAAAGGCAAGAGAAAACCAATGTCCTAGCTTCAAGGCAGTAAGATAGAAAGAGATCCCTTTTACTTGTGAGACAGTTGGCCTTTTTGTTCTTCTTATCCTTTAACTGATTGGGTGAGGCCCACCCACATTAGAGAGGGCAATCTACTCTGCTTGGTCTACCAATTCAAATGTGAATCTCATCCCAAAACGCCCTCACTGGCACACCCACAATAATGTTTGACCAAATATCCGGGCACCTCATAACCCAGTAAAGTTGACACATGAAATTAACAATTACACTGGTTATAAATCATTAAAGTGGTGGTTGCTACAACTAATCATCCTCACACAACACTCCTAGGGCAGGCAGGAAATGGTTATGTGGAAAAAATGCAATGGTTAATTGATAGAACAGCAATATAATGGGCTCCAGCTACAAGGCCATTAAGGCTCTGACACTGACTATCTCCTCATAAAGAATTGCTGAAGCAGAGCTCCTTGTAGTAACCAACTGAGCAGTAGACCCAGTAGAGTTTAATGGGTAAATACTCCTTAAATATTGCCTGTAAGAATGAGTCTTGTCCTCACACTGTATATTAGAAGGATACTAAACAATAAAATTGTAGATCTCTGACCTCCCTCCCCTATAGCCCAGAACTACTTAAGCAACTGAGAAGGATAGGGGGGCATCCCCTAAAGTAGCATGGAAGTCAGGAATTTCTGTGATGGACCTAAGTTAAAGGTCTATATGGAAATGGGAACTCTTTATTAAAAGAATTATTCTCCGCTGTACCACTCTCCAAGAGGAAGAATGCAATAAATAACTTTTTAAGGGAGAAATACAGATCCTTACACAAGACATAAAATAGACAAAGCCTATGGAATACTAGATGGTGGATAAAGAAACAAAAGATAGATTTAAATAGGGGACCTATACAAAGAGAGGAAAAAAATTTTAAGAAAAATGAAAAGTATAACACTGTATTATAGAATTGAAATTTGGTAAGAGGGTAGAAAACCTAAATGTTTTCACCAAACAATAAGTAAATAATTATGTTAGGTAAACTGATACATTAATTACTAGAAAGTGGGAATCCTTTCACAATATATACATATATCAAATTTCCACAATGTACACTACAAACATTTTAAAATTTTGTTAATTATACGTAAATAAAGCTAGAAAAGAATTAAGATAAAAGTGGAAAAGGAAGGCAGAGGATTCGCTGGCTTTGAAGAAGGAAGGGGTTCATGAACCAAGATGTGTGAGTGGCTCTAGGAGCTGGGTAAGCTGACAGCCAGCCAAGGAAATGGAGAAGTCATCCTACAACCATGAGTAACTACATTCTGCCAACAACTTAAATGGGCAAGGAAATGATGTTCTTGTAGCACTTCCAGAAGGGAACCCAGCTCTGCTGACACCCTGATTTTAGTCTAACAAGACCCATAATGGACTTCTGACCTACAGAAATATAAGATAATAAATTTGTGTTATTTTAAGCTGCTAAATGTGTAGTTATTTGTTACAGCAGCAAGAAAAAACTAATACAAACCAGTGATGTATAGAAAGTAAAAGAAGAAAGAGGAGGGACATGTTACTCAGCTCCCTTCTGTCTAAGCAGATTTCCAAGAAGCAAATCCTTCAACTTAAGGAAAAAATACAAATGGTGCTGAGGCAAAGAAAATAGTGCAGACTCTTGGTTATGCCCAACTTTTAATTAGCCTTGCAAATAGTAGTGAGGCAGTATTTTTAAAAGTGCAGGAGGATACAAAAACCATTGATATTTGGGTTTATAATTGATGTTGATTATTATTAAAATGGAGCAGATTTTTACTCTTTCTTTTTCTTTATCCTGAAAAGCTAGTCAGTAATCAGTAATTCCATGTCCTCTTTTAGATCTGGCAGAATATCATTGAAAATTAAAATCAAATCAAAACCATACTGAGATATCATTTCACACCCTCTAAAATGGCTAGAATCAGGAAGAGAGATAATAAGTACTGGGAAATATATAAAGCAATGGAGCCTTCCTATTTTGCTGGTGGAAATATAAAGTGGTTCAGCCACTTTGGAAAACAGTCTGGCACTTCCTAAAAAGGTTAAACAGTTATCACATGACCCTGAAATTCTACTCCTGGTATTTGCCCCAAAGAAATGAAAACATGTCCACATGAATGTTCATGGTAGCATTATTCGTAATAGCTGAAAAGTGGAAACAACCTAAATATCATTAGTGGGTGAATACATAAACAAAGTGGTATATCGGTACAATGGAATATTATTTGGCCATTTAAAGGAGTGAAGTATTGATACATACTACAATATGGACAGACATTGGAAATGTGCAAATTAAAATGAGTCAATCATAAAAGGCCACATTTTATATTTTTCCATTTATATAAAACATATAGAATAGGCAAATTTGTAGAGTTAGATAGTAGTAGATTAATGGTTGCCTAGGACTGGAGGAAGGGAGAACTGTGGGAAATAAGGAGTGACTGTTAGTGGGCATAGAATCTCCTTATGTAGTGATAAAAATGTTGGTTGTAGTGGTAGTTGTATAACTCTAAATATACTAAAACCCATTGAATTGTATATCCTAAAAGTAAATTATAATGTTTGTGTATTGTGTTTCAATAAACTTGTTATTTTCAAAAGAATAGAAAAACAAAATATTTTGAGGATTGGAGAAGGGAGAAATGTTCTTGATTTTTTTTTCTCTATGATCTTGTAGAAGGGAATGAGGGACAATAAACAGGAGAAATGCTGGGTTCCTTTTACTTCAGTATTATTTAAAATAGAATGTTATAGACTTGTCTCAAGGATTTAGCAACTACAGAAAACATATCTTGTCGATTACTAACAAGAGACTTGAATTCTTAAAGTGAAGAATGCTAAAAAGGTATAAACTATGTTTGACATTAAAATTTATTCTGATCTCTATACTGGGGATGTTTGAAATTTTTCAGGCATTGTTTTCCACCAAGGGTGCTGCTGTTAATATATTTTGTATCTCTAAGAAAACAGTAATCTCTGTTGGGTAGTCATTTTCTCAGCTGGGATTTTTAGAACTAGGTTAATTTCTGAATTTATCTTACCCAATTTAAAATTAAAAATAATCTTCCTGAGACTGCCAATTCATCTTTACAGACTACAGTGCACTAAACTAGCAACAACAACAACAAAAGGTAATAGAAAAGAAATATCAAAGCCAAAATTGACTTAATCATCTGTCCAGGAAGCCAATAGCAAGCAAATATGTGAAAAGAGAAAGAGGAGTGAAAGAGACAAAGCTAGAAAGTAGAACACTAGAAAAAATGAAAGACAAGCTGAAGCAAAGAGAAAGAGAGAAGGAGAGGCAGTTGAAAAGATGCTTCAGGACCTGCAGTTAAAAATTATTTTGTTGGTTCACAGAAGGAAATTCACATACTCCGCACATATATGAATAATCTGGACTAAGTAATGTGCTATTATAATTGTTTTATCTGGAACATAGTGACTAGACCAGTTGAGACAACTGTTAAATATCTCTTGAAGGAACTGAGTTTTTCAATTTTCTCATTGGGAAAATAATAGGCCTTTGACAATAAGAGAGGAAGAGACTCCTTTTTCTTTAATCCCCAAGAAAAATGAGAACTCTAGTGACCTGTAAAGAAGAAAGGGGTCAAGGGGACTCTCCAAGTGGGAAATAAGTTGACATAACCTATATGGCATCAGGAAGGACTGTCATTAAGAGATCCCTGTGCAGGGGCATAGATGATGGATCTCTGATAGTTATCTCTGACAGCTACTTTTAAAACTTCCTTTTTCTATCCGATAATTTCCTTCTCCTATTCCCAAATCATCAGTAAAATTTTGTTAAGCATGGGAGTCAGATATCAGCTTGTGTTTTAGGGGTTTTCTTTTTGGTGTGATGTGTTAATTTTTAGAGTAACATGGATTTGGGTAAGTAGCAGCAACATAGAGAAGTGCTTGTGAGACAGCACAATATGACCAGTGGAAAATTCTGAAGCACTTGCTCTAAGAAAGCACCAAGTGACCAGCAGACACAGGTTTGCAACATATAACCAAGCATTCTTTAGTTTTCTCAGAAATACTTGGAAAAGGAAACTAGCAGAGATTACTGAAGTTCCTTGAGG
The DNA here is from genome assembly GCF_963455335.1 of Martes martes. Taxonomy (NCBI): domain Eukaryota; kingdom Metazoa; phylum Chordata; class Mammalia; order Carnivora; family Mustelidae; genus Martes; species Martes martes. The sequence continues at coordinate 70,013,195 of NC_137897.1, forward strand.
GAATGAAGGCTGACATTAGGTTTTCTAGGTATTAAAGGGAAAAGTAACCATTGAAGGTCAAAGAGGTTAGAAAAACCTCAGTTTTATAGTAATTGTTAATTATTCAAAAAACTGAAAGGGAAAGCAGCATGAATTTGTGAACTTTCTATTACTACCTGTTGTGTGACCTTGGATAGTACTTAGATACAATGAGCCCAAGATTTCTTATCTAAGAAATGAGAAAGTAGATCACCTTTAACAATCAACTTTAATACATTGTTTTATTTTTTTTAAGATTTTATTTATCTATTTGACAGACAGATCACAAGTAGGCAGAGAGACAGGCAGAGAGAGAGGAGGAAGCAGGCTACCTGCTGAGCAGAGAGCCTGATGTGGGGCTTGATCCCAGGACCCTGGGATCATGACCTGAGCTGAAGGCAGAGGCTTAACCAACTGAGCCACCCAGGCACCCTAATACATTGTTTTAAAAATTAGTCTCTAATACTGTGTAGTTCAAATATGTGCCTATATAACACCTTCATAATTCTTTATGTTTTCTGACTCTACAGTTCCACACAATTGCCTATAATTCTAACATAACCCTGTTCCTCCCACTATACTTTTTCTGATCACAATAGTTAAATTCTGGTCATTATATAAAATTTAGAATCCCCAAAATCATGACTATAAATTACCTAAAACCCCATTACATATAGATAATTAGTATCAACATTTTTGTGTACTACATATAATTTGCATATGTATGCATACATTTCCATATTTTTAAAAAGATTGTATTTATTTATTTGACAGAGGGAGAGAGATCACAAGTAGACAGAGAGACAGGCAGAGAGAGGGGGAAAGCAGGCTCCCTGCTGAGCAGAGAGCCCAATGCGGGGCTTGATCCCATGACCCTGAGATCATGACCTGAGCCGAAGGCAGTGGCCTAACCCACTGAGCCACCCAGGCACCCCACATTTCCATATTTTTGAGACCATTTTCATTAAACAATTTACCTTAGCTATCTTTCAATGTCAATATAGATCTACATTATTACCTTAAATAGTTTATATTATTCAACTATAGGAACAAATAAAAACATAAATCAAATCCCCTCTTTTTAGATATTTAACTTGTTTTTGAGATTTTAGTATTATAAACAACACTGAAAAGAACATTCTTATAATTGGTTTATGATTATTTTCAAGTTAATATAAATTTCTTGAAGATTTGTTGGGTCAAGAAGTAGACACATTTTTCACATTTTTATTAAGTACTGCCAAATAATACTCCAGAAAATATGCATTAACCATTTCACTTGTGCATGTGACATGGAATTTTCTTCATGCTGTGGAACACTGATGGGAACTTTAAAATTTTAATTTTATCAACAAGACAGGTAAACAGCAGTATCTCATTGTTATTTTAATTGCCATCTTTTTTATTAGTGCATGTGAGGTTTTTCATATTTATTAGCCAAAAGACTAATATACATACACAAATATTTTTTTCTGATTTACCTATTTAGCTTTTCTACAAGTAGTTTTCTCCTCAGTTTGTTCATTTATCTTATATATATATTGTCTTATAAATGGTGTTAGTATGGCTTTAAATAGAGAATATCAAGATAGATCCTAAAATTAGAGAGAAATGTCACTCAGTATTCTCTCTTCTACCTTTCCTTAGATACAAAGTGTCCATAGGACAACTTTCACAAAGCAGGTTGCTGGATAGAGAAGACAGCCCAACTAAAGCATCTTAAACATCAACAAATTCTGGTATTTTAAAAAATATCACATAATACATTTTGGTGGATGGAGATTTGTCAATCTAGCCTGAGTAACAAAACTTTGACTCAACTGTACTTTACTATATGCAAACACTTTTTATTTACTGAAAATATTAAGAAAATATAGAGATCTAAGCCATATTTAATATCAAGTAAGTTTCTGCATCAAATAAAACAACTAAACATTCTCATTTCACATATAAATATTGTGGTAATTGAGGCATGCCAGTACCATTTGTGATCTCTTATTTCCTCATGAAAATATCTTAAAATGAAAATCAAACTACTGAGATGATACTTCTTCAAACATGTGGTTTAAAGTATAGCATTTATTTTGTTGGGTTTCGTAAAGCTTTTTTTTTCCCCCCACTATTGTACCTGTGAGAATATTTAATAACGCAAGCTAAACAAACCTAAACCCATTTGAAGAGACCTAACTTATTTCTAAAACTGTTGTCTAGAAAATCAACTAGGGATTTCGCTGCTTAGGGATTCTTGCTTTAGTACAGATTCAATTGCAAAATGTCAGGATTCATTTTCCTAAAGCCCCGTCATCTATACAGATTTTTTTTTTAAGATTTTATTTATTTACTTGACAGACAGATCACAAGTAGGCAGAGAGGCAGGCAGAGAGAGAAGGGAGGAAGCAGGAAGCAGGCTCCCTGCTGAGCAGAGAGCCCAATGCAGGGCTCTATCCCAGGACGCTGGGATCACGACCTGAGCCAAAGGCAGCGGCTTTAATCCACTGAGCCACCCAGGCGCCCCTATCTATACAGATTTTTTAAAATAGCTATGTTCTTTCTCTAACCCATCAGCCTAGTTAAATACAGCTGCAGGCTTGGCTTAAAGGAATTTTGAACAATTGGCAACCTGCTAACATGGTAAATAGGCTGTGAAAATCCAATTCTTCCAATATTTAAAAGTATATTACATTTGTTGAACTGTTTTCCTTGCATCATGAACCCAGCCAAAAATAATAACAAAAAAAGATTTTAAGTGACTTCTTTGTCCTGGTGCTTTTCCTTGTTTTGTTTTTCAATCCAAAAACTGAAGAATTCTATTAAAATTTGAATTCTACTTAAATAATTATAAGTAATGAATCTTATTCCCATAATCCTCTTTGAGGGGATTTAAAGAGACTTTTTTTTCCCTTAAAGCAAGACAGGCTGGTATAAGTTAATACCAATTTCAGCAGCTCTAACATCATGGTATTTTACCTGAATTTGTAATTAGTGGTTATAATTAAAGGAAAATATTACATTAAATATTTTTTACTTTCCTCAAATTTCATTTTTATGGGGTATGGTGCAAATTTTTTAAGTAATATGCTGTTCATTGCCTTTCACTTCTCACCTCTTGTGTTTCTTTAAACTTTTGCAAGCAATTCTTAAAAACTTCCTGACCAAAAAATCATTTTTAGAAACCAAGGCAAAATTGGAAGAGGATGTATAGAAAACATTCTGGAAATAGTTTGTAAATCCTTATTTTACATAGAAGTGGGCAACTGGGGTCTGGAAATCATCCAGTTGTATTCAACAACACTAAAGAAAGAGTTTATGTCATAGGCTTTTGGTAAGGAAACACACTGAGTAGAGTATTGGATCCAAAGAAATGGATAAAAATTCAAAAAGATCTTAAAAGACTGAAGATACAGTAAAGATGCAGGCAGTACATGTTTACCAGGAACTGATTTAGGGAAGAAAAATCCAAGAAAGAACAGGAACAGTTACATGAAATCCATGAAAATGATTTTTTTCCTTGAAGATGGACACACCTGGATGAGTGAATACTGATTATAAAATGTTTAATATCATGATATTTTACCTGGAATTCCAACTAAAACTCACTTAGCCTAATTATAGCAATAACAATAATAATTATTTGACTGGTTACTGCATGCCAATAAGTATGTTAAGTATTTTATAAAGAATATCTCATGTAAGCCTTACAATAATTCTATGAAGTAGGAAGATAAGTCCCAGTTTATAGACATGAAAAACAAAAATAGAGGGGTTGAGCAACTCACATAAGAGGGAGACAAATCATAAGAGACTCTTTTTTTTAATTTTATTTTTTAAATTTCATTTCAGTGTTCCAGAATTCATTGCTCATAAGAGACTCTTTTTTTTTTTTTAAGATTTTATTTATCTGACACAGAGAGTGATCACAAGCAGGCAGAGAGGCAGAGAGAGAGAGGGGGAAACAGGCTGCCTGCTGAGCAGAGAGCGTGATGCGAGCCTAGATTCCAGGACCCTGAGATCATGACCAGAGCTGAAGACAGAGGCTTAACCTACTGAGCCACCCAGGCACCCTCATAAGAGACTCTTAATCTCAGGAAACAAACTGAGTGTTGCTGGGGGTTGGCGGGGGTAGGGGGGTAGGGTGGCTGGATTATGGACATTAGGGAGGGTATGTGCTATAGTGAGTGCTGTGAATTGGGTAAGACTGATGATTCACAGACCTGTACCCCTGAAGCAAATAATACGTTATATGTTAATAAAAAATAATAATATATTTCCAAAACAATAGAGTAAATAAATGCTAAATGAGTAGGAAAAAAATCACAGAATCAATAAGTGACAAAAGTGGGAGTCAAAACCAGGCGTACTACAGACTTCAAATTTCTGCTTTCACCCACTACAATGCCCAAATCCTATACATGTCCCTTTGGGTTCTGGTCAAGGATGCTGAAGAGTAAATCACTTTTCAGCTTCTTTTGCTTCTTACATCTACTAGCTTAAAAGGCTCTTTATTGCTGCTGACTACAGGAAAACAGACAGGGAATGATAAGTATATAAGGAGTTGGAAAGGTAAAAGAAACCTCTAATAGTAATAAATCATCCTGCATTTAATTAAAATATAAATTTACTAAGCCAGTTCTCATCATACCCCTGAATATGATGGATATAACCCAGGGCCTAAACCCTACTCAGTGGTCTAATTAAGCTATAACCTTGACAAAGTTACTCAGACATGAGCTACAAGTTAGATAAGACAAAATTCTTAGTTTTCCTCTATATATGGACAACCTGTTTGCCTCCAGGTTATATTTATTTTTTCTCTACTGCTTCCCTTGGGCCCTTGTCTAGTCCTGAGAATGGACAAGGAAGGTGTTTTTCTATGTGGTATAACATGGTAGAGAGTGGTGTAGCAGAGCAGTTAAGAACATGGACTCAAGGCAGATAGCCAAGTTTAAAACCTGGCTTTAGCACTTATCATTTATGTCAGCTTCAACAAGTTACTTAACCTCTTTGTACCTCAGTTTCTCCATTTGTTAAATATAGATAATAATTGTACCTATTTAAGACTGTAGCAAGAATTACATAAATAATAATTTATATTTTACTGGTGTATAGTAAGCATCACACAAGCATTTTCTATTGATACTATTAAACTTTTAAATTTTACAAAGATTTCGTAATTCCTTCTTTTATCCCTATGGGAGGTTCTGGGCACTGGCAGTCCTGTTTGCTTTTCACCTGGTTTTATTCCCCTATAGCATAGTCACAGATCAGTTATTAACACACTGGAATACTATTCAGCAGTAACAAGAACAACCTATTGATACTTATACAGCTTGGATGGATGTTAAAGTTATTTTGCTGAGTGAAAACAGGTCAATCTCGAAAAGTTACATACTGTATAATTTCATTTACATAACTATCTGTTTTTCATTTCAATACTGAAAACAAATTATTGGTTTCCAGACATTAGGTACAAGAGGGAAAACATTAGTGTGAGGGAGTTAATTCGTGATAACGGAACAGTTGAATCTTGATTACAGGGTTGTTCCCTGAATCTGTACACGTGATAAAACTACACAGAACTACACACACACACACACACACACACACACACACACACACACATATCCAGGAATGCATGTAAAATGTGACGAAATCTGAATGAGGTCTGTAGATTGTACCAATGTTAATTTTCTGGTTTGGGTATTATATTACAGATAGTCATGTAAGGTGTTACCATTTGGGACAGCTGGGTGTAGGATGCATAGGATCTTTCTGTACTATGTTTGCAATTCTCTATGAGTTCTTTAATTGTCTCAAAAAAGTTTTTTTTTTTAAGATTTTATTCATTTATTTGACAGACAGAGATCACAAGTCGGCAGAGAGGCAGGCGGAGGGGTGGGGTGGGTGAGGGTGGGTAGGGAAGCAGGCTCCCTGCTGAGCAGAGAGCCTGATGTGGGGCTTGATCCCAAGACCCTGGGATTATGACCTGAGCCGAAGGCAGAGGCTTAACCCACTGAGCCACCCAGGTGCCCCAGAAAAAAAAAATTTTTAATAAATATTTTTTGAATGTCAAGGGATGCTTTTATCAATAAATGAAGATGGGCTAATTTACATATTTAGCCAAAGCCAAATTCACCAAACTGGTATTTCAGGTACACCATTCAATTAGGAGAGTTAGTAGCTGTGCTGCAGAAAAGGTTTTCTGAGATCAATACATTTAGAGAACATTATATACGCCCTCCTTAGAGATTCTTCTCTACATTGCTCTCTGGTTCTCAATTCTGCATGTGCAACAGATTCATCTGAATAAAAAATAAAGGCAGAAATTATCTTCAACTCAAAGAAACAGCCACAGTCACAAGTGACACACACTGGAAAGAATATCTTTCAGTTTCAATGAAATTTTAACCAAAAAAAAAAAAAATGCAGAGACATGAGTTAATGCTTGCTTTTACACGTTTCTGGCAATGTGCAGCAGATTCCCTTAAGTATTCAAGCCCTGAATTTAGGCCTGTGGCAGATAGTGAAAACAGCAAAAAGTGACCCTTTTTGGAAAAGCTCCATAACGCAGAACAAAAGGGAGCTGAAGTAAAGAAGAAAAGTGTACCAGCATATCATCTTTATTTTCTGGCAATTGCTTCAATTTAAGAAAGATAAGCAACAAGCAACTACAGATGCTGGCCAGTCAGTTGAACAGAAATTAACCACTACATCACCACAGAACACCTCTAACTCAAGACATTTCACTGAGTCATGCTGACCTACTGTTCATCCCAAAGCTGACAATGGAGAGAACAACATAAATTGAGAGAAATGGCCTCAGGCAGAAGATATAGTAATTTAGAGAAAGAATGATATGAGACAAACATGAATTGAAGCTTCTGAGATGCTCAAGCTCATTTCTTCCTACCTCTTCACACATCACCCTTCCACATCACCCTGCCCTAATTCAAAACTGAAAGAAAGGGATAACACCAAGGTATAGATGATTTAAAAATAAGAAGCAAAACAGCATAAACAAAAGGCAGACTAAGGAAGAAGAAAGTAAAGAACAAGTTCTGAATATTTTTGAAGTCTATTTTAATAGGTAAACTTTAAAATTTTACTGAAGGATATAAGAAAGACTTGATTAAATGGGAAGACACAGCTTGTCATTGGATAAAAGACTGAATAATATATAATTATTGATTCTCTGTAAATTTATCTATAAATTCAAACAAACTCCCATCAAAATATCCATAGGCTTTAAGGAAGGAACCTGAAAAAAAAAAGCAATACTGCAGCTCATCTGGAAAAATAAATAGGCGAAAATATCTAAAAAATAAACTGAAGAACAAGTTTTTTAAGGAACTTTTCTTACCAGAAAATAAAATGTATATCAGAGATTTGTTTGAAAAGATTTATACTGGCACAAGAATAACTATTTTGAACAGAACAGACCAGGAGTAGGCCCAAACACATGAAGTGATAGATTATATTATAGAGGTGGCAAGTAATTACATTGGATATTTAATATTCATTAAATGTTACTGAAAAAACTAGTGAGTTGTATAGAGAGAAAAAAATGTGGTACATCTATCTCTATCTTTATATCAGAATTATTCCAGAAGGATTAAGGCATTAAATGAAATTATAAAAGTACTGTAAGAAAACATGGGCAATTAAAGAAAAGATCTTGATGTGTAAAGGTCTTTCTAAGCCAAATACCCAAAATCTATTATAGGGGAAGAAAGGATCAATGTGACTATATTAACATTAAAACTCTTCTGCAGGGAATAAAGGAATAAAATCAAAAGAGAAAATGTTTCAACATATGCAACATTTTTCCTTAATTCAAAGACAGTGTTTACAATTACTAACCAATTAGAAAAAGATGTTCCTAACCTAAATGCCCATGATAAGAAGCTGATGCAATAAATTATGGCATATCCACTTTATATATGTTAAAACACTTTATATATGTTAAAAAATATGTTTAAAAATATGTTAAATGAAAAGTGATAGAGATAGTAGTTATAATAATAAAGCTATAGATATCTTCATGTAAAGTGTGGTTGTCTTTGAAGGCCGAATTGTTTAAAATAATTTTTATGTTTTTCAGTATACTTTCTAAACTTTCTGTAATGAACATATTTCATAATCAGAAGATGTAATACAACAGAGATCAAGTGACAACTCTCAATGAAGCATAGTGGAAATAAAATATACTCCATTACCTTAACTTACATAACTCATGAATACAGGTGAATGAAACACTTACAAACTCTAGCTTTTATCAGCACTACAAAGGAAAAACAACTTCATTATGCTTATTTTTTCTTTATAAATCTATGTGTCACACAAAAATTTTAAAAAGTCATCTAGGAGAATTGATATTAATGTGTTCTTGAAAGTTCTTAACTCTATGCTACTTTATTCAAGTGATAAAATTTTGTAAGGTACTATCTCACAACAAATCACATTTTTACAGCACAATAATGAAGGCACACCTGGAGCAAGCTGACTTAAACTCTCCTACTTGTGAGCTGGAGGCAAAACATACACTTGGATTGGCTCCCCAAGTACTTTTTTTTTTTTTTTTTTTTTTTTTTGCTGCAAGCAAATATTTGCTTCAGTGAAGAGTTCTAATAATTTTCCCACTCTCTAAAAGCTGTATCACACACACACACACACACACACACACACACACACACACAAATCATAAGGACTAAACTACATAGAAATAAGCAAAGATCCTCTAGAAAATTTATGTTCCGCATCTCTTGAAGAAAAGTATACTTCTAAATGCTATGTATTTAATACTTAAATATTTCACTTTAATTTAAAAAAATGTACTCTACAAAAAGCACAAAAACAACATTTGAAGTAATCCATAAGTGTATTGAAATTATTACACGGCCCGTTGTCCTAATTAATACATGTGCTGGTGGGCACAAACGCCTACCTCATCAAGTGAGCATTTATACTTTTTTTTCAAGAGGCTGCAATTCCTTTTTTTTTAAATTTTTTAAAAATTACTTTATAAACATATAATGTATTATTAGCCCCAGGGGTACAGGTCTGTGAATCGCCAGGTTTACACTTCATAGCACTCACCATAGCAATACCCTCCCCAATGTCCATAACCCCACCACCCTCTACCGAACACCCCCCAAAAACCCTGTTTGTTTTGTGAGATTAAGAGTTTCTTACGGTTTGTCTCCCTCCCGATCCCATCTTGTTTCATTTATTCTTTTTGCAATTCCTTTTTAAATTTGGCTTCTAACTTATCGCGTGGCCCCTTAAGTTTTTTTTTTTAGGGAGGTGGGGCACCAGTATCGCTGGACTCAGACATAAGGGGTAATTTGCATCATTTTGATTAACAGTACAGTCACTTTGTCCACTTAGATGGAGAGTTTCTTCCATTACCTCTTCGGCAGTCCTTACAGTTGCTTGGTCAGTCAGGAGGAGAAAGGGATGGGAAAGGGGAGGAGGAGTCCTCCTTGGTCCGGTTGGGAGCAGGGAAGGAGGTAGCTTGTTTCCTCCTCGAATCACAGGAAAAGGAAAACAGCGCGCCGGAAAGAAGTCGTAGAAGACTGAGTAAAAGCTATTCTGCCTCTGCACTCTGCTCCTGAGTTTCAAGCCCAGTCAGCTCCTCCTTCTGGCATTAGTCATTGGCTGGATAAGTATGATGGACAAATCGGTAGCCCAGCGAATGTGCAAACCCAAAGATTACTCTGCTCTAGCCAGTTTCACTAGCCAGGGTGGTAGAAGCACCAACCACAGACAGCTTACATTTCCGGAATTCTAGCCTTACTGATGTAAACATCTTTGGCTCCTACCCTGCCCCTCCCTTACCCTGCCACCTGTGCCCTAAACAGTAAAGGTAAAAATACCGATAAGCTGCCTTTTCACTTCACTTTACATCTGCCCAACTTGAATTAACCTCTAGATCTGAGCCAAGAGTTGTGATAAAACCTCATTAAGAGACACACTGGGAGGAAGTACACCAATCAACAAACAGGTTATCTTCCTGCAGCATATTTCTGAATGATTTTTATATTCTACATTTCCGCTGAGATGCGTTCCTTTAATATTGGAAAATAGAGTGGGAAGGGTCTAAATACTTCAGTAAGTGTTCTAAGATGCGATAAAGGTTTTACATTCCACGTAGAAGTTTTAAGGGCTCTACTGTGTTGTCTGGCAAGCACAATATACGTCCAATTTGGGAAACTCTGCAGCAGAGATCCAGGTACATCATATTTATTATAGTCTTCACTTTGGCCCTGGTATATAAGTAAATCTGTTACCATACCCTTTCTTGATGGATACAGATATCTCAGAACTAAAAGAAAGGCACTCTCAAAATTGCAGTGGTGTTGCTAAAAGCAATTAATTTGCTTCCTGATTTTGTAAAAATCCTAACAACCTAAATATCTAAACATATATGATTGGTTAAATACAGTGTCATGGATTGTAATTTTTCCACATTTATAGATATGAGGCTAGGCTAATGTTAAACAGGGATAAAAGCAAGGTATTAAACTATATGATGGGATTTGGAAAGATTTTCAGGTAATTTTATACCTAGAGACCCAGAATTCCCCAAATCCTCCTGTCACAGCTCTTTCCTTCGGGTTTTGAAGGAAAATATACATGGACAGGGAAACAGCAAATGTGAAATAAAATACTACTTTATTCCCACAAACAATAAGAGACTGTGGACTCTGAGAAACAAACTGAGGGTTTTGGAGGGGAGAGGTGTGGGGGTTGGGTGAGCCTGGAGGTGGGTATTAAGGAGGGCACATATTGCATGGAGCACTGGGTGTGGTGCATAAACAATGAATTTTGGAACACTGAAAAAAAATAAAATTATATTAAAAAAACCTATTTTACTATTTGTTGTGCATGTGCCTTTCTGCCCTGTGCAAAACTCTCTGGTAAGCTGAGTTTTAAGGAGCCTCAACCCCCAAATCTCAGGATCTCATTACCCTGTAACCAGCTGCAAGGTCTGAAGAGGTGAAAGTCTGTTGCCATCTATTAAAAAAAAAAAAAAACAAACACATCTGGGGGTGTATGTCATTTACCCATTCTACTCTTGGAAGTGAAAGCAACAGCTTATACAGATGTCCTTTCCCTCTTCCCCCTTCTGCCTATCCCCACTCCCTCCTATCCCTTCCACTCCCCACCCTCCTTCCCCTCCTACCCTTTCCTTTCCTCCCCTACTCTTTCCCTTCCCCCTCCTTCCCACCCACTCTCCTTCCATCCTCCTTCTCACCTTCCTCCTCTCCTTTTTTCCTTCTTTTACCTCCCCCTCTCTCCCCCCTTCTCCTCTCCCTTAGCCTTCCTCCCCTGTTCTCTTTCTCTCCAATCACTCAAATATGTATTATGCAAAGAAGAGCAAAGATCTGGGAAACATATCAGAATGTTAATAATAGTTATATATCCTTTTTAAATTTCCTTTTCTTCAGTATTTTCTACTTTTTTTAGAAGATCCACATTTTTTATAATTAGGAAAAAATGTTAGATTTTTATAGTATGATACACTTTATTTGACATTTATTTTAGGATGCAATAGAACATGAAAAAAATATCAAATGATATAAGGTGATCATCTCAGTGAAAGACAAAATACAACATATTACAAAGAAAATGTGGTTAGTAACTTTAGTTTACAATTACACAGTATAAGATGAGGAAACTTTTAAAAAATACTGTCATATTAACCCTTCAGTGGTAAACAATAACTTTGTTATTATTAATTTATAGACCACTATGTCACACAAATAAACGCCATAATATCATATATGGTCTTGATGGACATTCTTAAATTTATGCTAATCTTTTTTCGAGCAGTCAAATTTCATGGTTTAGCTGTTCTAGTTAATGTAAGTACTGTATATCTATAGCAAAGTAATGAAGGCACAGCTAGTGCAAGCAGATTTAAACGTTTAGTTTTCTGGGCTGGAAAAAAACCAAAAACACTTGCATTGGTATTTCAGGAACTCTTTTTTTTTCAAGCAAATATTTGTCTCAATTGACATGACAATTTTCACAGCTACATTCTAATAGGAACATAACTAAAGGACTTTGCAAAAACAAAACTCTATAGCACCAAAGGAGCATGCTTTAGATAACTGACAGCATTCACATATTTTGAAGAATATTACACCGCAACAGGCTAGATACTGATACTTGGACACTGTAAGACAATTTTTTAGACTACCAAGAAAATATGAAAACACAAGACTGTAAGGAATGCTAGTGTTGAGGTTATACAGCAGTCCTCCTATCTTGCCTGAGGCTATATAAACCTGCTTCACTGCTGCTTGAAGTTTTGAGAGGCTTGAAAATTCTTTCAGGCAGCCTCTTTTTTTATTTTCGATATTTTCTGTTTCCATAACCTTTACCATCATCATAGTTACCTTTGACTTCTCCTGTATAGTAATAGATTGATTTCAGGATGACGTTATCATGTAAAATTTGACCAATTTCAAAGTCCTCACCCAGGATAGCATCTTCTCGTGGTTCCAGCTTTCCAATCTTAGGAATCTCAGGAGGGCTAAAGAAATTGAAGAATGATGCATTAGGAACTACTCTTGGCTGAATTTCAATTTCTCCAGTTGCCGTTGTGCGACTCTGGGTGGTTGTCACGGTAACATCCTTTCCTCTTTTCCAATCTATCTTACAGCCTTTGCAATCTTGGATTTCCCATCCCCAAGAGAAGAAGGGATCATTGTGGTCTGGTTTTGACTTTATTATATATGTCTTGGTTAGCATCTCATTTCTGAAGTATGGATTGGGTAGAAAATAAAATTCAAACGTGTAGCTTATAGGCTGGCCAGGTTTTGAGAACTTTAGGCTAATATCTGACAAGAATTTCAAAATAGGGGCATCATACTTCTGAATCATGGGCCCGAGCTTGTCAACATTCTTTAAAACAGTCAGCCAGTAGTCAGGAATGCCTTTAGGATCTTCTTTTTTAGGCTTTCCTTTATGAGCTCTTTTAAGATTCGCTCTTTCTCTGGGCCTGACCTCAGGAATTCTTTTAGGAGCCTCTATTCCAGCAGCCTTTGCCTTAGCCTCAGCTGCTTTAGGCTCTTCTTTATCTTCTGCCTTAGGTTCTTCTTTCATTTCAGGCTTTACCCCCAGAAAATCTTTAGACTCTGCATTTTCTTCAGCCTTTGCCTCAGGAATTTCTTTTTGAACCTCTTTTTCTTCAGCGTTTACCTTAGGTTTTTCTTTAAGGTCATCATCTTCTCCGTCACCCTCTAAGGCAGGCATTTCACTAATGTCTTCCTGCACCTCCTCATCACTGCTGAACGCCTCATCCTCTGAATTCCATTCATATTCTTCTTCTGCGGGTTCATATTCTGCATTGATTATTTGAAATCGCCGATCGTACAGAGGCTTATTGAGTTCGGCATATTTTCTTTCGAGATCGTGAATTGCCTCTAAAAACAGGATGTCTACCTTGTCACATTCATCTTGAATATTTCTGAGCGCCTGCACACGATTTCTAACTGCCCGAGGCAGCCGATCCACGAAACTTTTACCCAACGGAGTCCGCCGTGCTCTCCTGCAAGGTTCAGATACCCTCTTCTTTCTATATAAACGGCTGCGGCTACTGCTGCGGCTGCTGCAACTAGTGCTGCTGCTAGAGCTACTGCTGTCAGATTCTTCTCCAGAATCACTAGACGAGCTAGCCATCTTCTCTTCAGCAACCCCTTGGGCGACTGGTTCTGAGACTATGTTAAGATCCGCTTCTGCCATTTTGCAATCCTGGAAACCTCTTAATATGGTGACTACCACTGAGACCGCGCGCTCGGAGATGGGCAGAAAATGACTCACGGATGCTTGGGTAGTGGCGGAGGCGGGGGCTGAGGAGGTTGCAGCGGCGAAGATAGCAGTAGCGCAGGGCGGGGCTGGGTTGGGCTGGGTTGGGCTGGGCTGGGCTGCCACGATCGCGCAGAGGTGGAAGCGGCAATGGAGGCCTGGGCGAGATTGGCGGCGGCAGGGCCTCTCACTGTACCTGCGGCCAACCTACGAGTGCCGCAGGCTAATGGCGCAGTGTAAGACCCCAAGATCTCTCCAGGCTTTAGATCGCTAGCCCCCACCCCTTGCAGTCAGAACTGCCGTTAATTTAGTTCCCAGTGTGCCCTTAGCTCGCGCCTCATTTGCTGGGCAAGCTTGATTGACAATCTCTAAGCCTAATGAAAAACCAAAAGCACCCGCCGCCCTCCAGGCTCCTCCCACCTTCCCAGATGCTCCTTGGTAGCTGAGGCACACACCCTTGGAAGACGTTTATTTCCCCTCAAAATTCTGTCTTTATAGTTATATAATTCAAAAACAAGCTTAGATATGAGGTAAAAATACTAGCCATCGTTCCTAACAAGGGAAGAGGGGTATCTTTCTCCCATCATCTCATCCTGAAATCCCGTTTGGTTTGTCAGAAGCCTTTTGACAAAAATCTGTTTTTAAAAAATCGGATGAAAATACTCCAAATGGCATCATTGGGTAGTGTGATTATGATTTTTTAAAAAAATCTCTTTATCTAAATATCATTGGGCGTGTATTTTTACACTGGAGGAAAAAAAGGGAGTCGTTTACTGGCAAAGGGGGAAGGGGCTAGAAAGCAGGCATAATTCGTCCACGTATCAGTTTTAATAAGTACTATCTGTGGTGTTTGGCAAGCCTAGTTTATATCCATCTACAAGGTTTGTGAACCCATGTTGCCGTGAGTCAGTTACACCATTTTTGCTATATTTCTGTTTTTAAACTGGCATATAATATACCCCAACCTTGCTACTGACTTGCCACTAGCTGTTCTCAATGTTTGCAAGAACCTTGTAGATGAAATACAAGGGCATTCAAACGTTAGGTGATATTATTTAAAAGCAGACGGTTTGCTCTATATTTCTGAGCAGCAGTTTTCAATTCCATGAACAGCCAGATGGGAGGGGGAATTTGGGCTGACGGAAAGTGCATCCTCTGTCAGGGTATACTTTACAACGTCATCTGCCACCAATTTTCTTCTAACATTGTAATATTCCAGCCACACTAACGTATGATTTACAAATCTAGTGATATGTGAATACACTTTTGTAAAATGAAGATTAAAAACAGGTATCTGTTATTTTTATTTACAGGATTCATTTCTGCTACAGAACACCTCCATTGGTACAATCCAAAAGACCAGTGTTTACTTTTCATTAAAGGTAAGAAATATATTTAGCCCATTTTTATGAATGACAAGAATTACCTATCTGTATTTGGATAAAAATTCACAGGATATATTACAGTCTTTTAAAGACTTAGTTGGAAGATAGCCTGATATTTCTGTGGAAGGAAAAAAAAACCCATATTTGGATGATTTGATGTACTAATGTAGAAAATAACCTAATAAATCACATTCAGTGTCTAAATCTGCTCATAGAATACAAGTAGTAAATTAAAATATAAAACATGAATTATCACTTCAAATGAGTAAAAATATTAAAGTTTAAATTGATCTTTGTGTTACCTTTTTATTATAGAATTTATGCTTTGTCATTTAGTCATATATTTTTAAAAAGTTAAGGAACACTTTTCAATTTTGTAAATAAATTTACTTTTATTAATTCTGATTTTCAAGGTATATAAACATTGTAAAGAAATAACATATAGAAAATTCCAATGATGGTAAAAATACATAATATTAACAATCAAATGATAACCATTGCTAGCATTTTGATGAATTTCCTTCTAGAAATTTCTTTGTACAGCGACACATCTGCCTATTTATATACACTGTTCTCGATATAAAACACATTATGTTTTGTAATCTGCTCATTTATCAGTTGTGGCTATATTTATGTGGTAAATGATCAACATCTAATTTTAAAATAGATGCATATTCCATGGGAATATTTGACTTAACATATTTAGCTAGATTACTGTTGTAGAGCAGCTCCTTTCCACACCATTTCTCCTCTAGCATATGCTTTTTTTTTCCTGTTATTAAAAAAAAAATTAGCCCTGGATACCCACTATATGGATTTGTGAAGATTAATCATAAGATGAATTCCTAGAAATAAGAGTGCTGGAAAAAATTGTGTGTTCATTTTATTCTTTGACACATATTGCCAAAATTCTCCCCAGAAAAGTTATCATAATTTATAGTTCCACCAACAAGGCATAAGAGTTCATTTATTTAATCATTTAATAAATATGTCTTTGTGCCTGCCATGTGTCAGGCACATGTGGTAGAGGATGGTAGTATAATGATGAATAAAACTTGACTGAGTGTATATTCTTTCATTTCATAATTTTAGTCAAAACATATACTATGGAAACAATGATTTAAATCAGTGGGGTTATGCCATGAATATTATTCTGCAACTTATTATTTTCATTTGAAATGATAGATATCCTTTTTGTAATGAATGCTCTTATATTTTGATAACACTATGGTGGTTTCATTTACAGGTTAAATTTTCTACTATCAGGAATTAGTGTTTTGGAGTAAGTAATGAGTTAAGGATTCAGATATTTTTAAAAATATATTTTTATTAGCTAGCTAATTTTTTATACTGTTTATTTGATAATCTCTCTGTCTCACACTTATTTGAAATACCACCTTTACCATGTTAACTAAACTGCTTGGTTCCATTTCTAAATTTTGTTTTCTGATCCACTGGCCTTAACTCTTCTGCAAAAAACTAATGAGGTATTGGCTGTTTTTTAATAACATTATATTTTGTGAAAATGATATGCATTGAAAAAAGTTAGATAATATATTGAAATCCAAACAAGAAAACTAACAACACATTGAGAGGTAATCACTATTCACATCTTTAATGAACATCCCCAAATTAATGTCTTAACATTATGTATTTGTATTTCTTCGGTTAGCAATAAGATTGGATGTCTTTTCATATTTTTATTGTCCATTTGAGAATTGCCTATTTATATCCTTTGCTTGCTTTTCCACTGAATTAAGAAAGAAATTAATCAGTGGTGAAATCCTACAGAAAAATAATTTTGGCCTTGGTTTAAGTCAACTGTGACTCCTTTAGAAAATACATCTTTTGACTTCTAACATTGGAAAATACATCTTAACTACAGCTTTCATTATAAATTACCTAATTTCAATTTAAATTGTCATCTAAACAATACTTTTCAGGGATTAGTACTTAATCATAATGAAACAATGAAGTTTGGCATGAAACAAGGAAAATAAAACCAGAAAAAAACTTGTAAAAAAACCTCAAATACAAATATTAATGAACTATTTTGATTTTTGGGGTTGTCCTTTTTCCCAAGCCAAAGACTATAGGTAGCTTCTAACCATAGTGCTCTACTTTTGATGTGTATGTGCTACCTTAGGTTCTTGTAATGTACTTTAATTTTTGAGGCTTTTCTTGGTCTATTAGTTAACTTAATTTTATTATGGCAGTTTCCTAAAAGAACATAAGTGTTTTCTTTATATAACACATTTAATTAATGCATTATATTATATATTTTCTACTGTGAATATTTTTGTAAGTATTCTAGCATATAACATGCTTATTATTCTTCATAAGGCCATCTTTAATTTATTTGCATAGTGATATGTTCTCTGTTTCATTATTTTATGATATTATTTTTGGGGGTCAAATGTTCATACTTGTACATGAGAGGATGCTTAACACAGAATCTATTGGTATATTCAGGCTGACCATGGCTCTTAGATATCTGTTTATATCTTCCCTGTTATGAACATATACACAATCCCAACTACCAGCCCTGTCACACAAACATATATATGTAATATGCAATAAGTGCTATAGCATTATCTCTGTTATAGATATTTAAGATGCCAAGCATTGCAATTTCATTTATTTGTGGAGTTACTTTTTTTCTTTTTTGTTGTTATTATTCATCTAGACAGCTTTTATCTGAAAACACAAGTTAATTCTTTTTAAAAAATAATTTTAAGTACAATAGATACAACTGTATATAAAGTACACAATGTGATGTTTTAATAAATCTTTATATTGTGAACTCATCACCCACAGTCAAGATAATGAAAATTTTTATCACCCCCCAAAGTTTCATTATGCCTGTCCTTGTTCCTACCTAGGCAAGTACTGATCTGTTCTGTTTCTATATTGCATTTTCTGGGATGTTATATAAATAAATTGATGAATCACATGCTATGTGTATATTTAACTTTTTAAGAATTAACTGTTTTCCAAAGTGGTTGTACAGTTTCGCATTCCTACTAGGAACACCAACACTTGGTATGGTCATTCTTTTTAAATTTAGCCACTTTGATAGGTATGCAGTAGTATCTCATTGTGGTTTTACTTTGCATTTCCCGAATGACTGAGGGTGCATCTAATTATATAATTATATAATTATATAATTTTTTGTAGTGACTTACCATCCACATATCTTCTTTGGTGAACTGTCTATTCATATTTTGCCCATTTTCCTATTGGGTTCTGGTCTTACTATTGAGTCTCGAGAATTTGTTATATAATGTGGATACATGTCCTTAGCAGATGTAAATTCTGCAAGTATTTTTTCCTGATCTGTGGATTTTCTTTTTATCCTTTTAATAGTGTCTTTCATAGATTTATTTTTCAGAAAAAAGAAGTCTGTAATTTTGATGCATTCCAATTTATCATCTTTGTTTCTTTTATGAACCATGTTTTTGGTGTCATCTCTAAGAAATCTTTGCCTAGCCCAAGATCAAAAACGCAAATCAGGAAGATATTCTTCTATGCTTTTTTGGAAGTTTTATACTTTGAGATTTCACATTTAGATCTGACCTATTTTTGTTTTTTTTTTTTTTTTTTTTTTTTTTTTTTTTTTTTTTTTTTTTTATTTAGATCTGACCTATTTTTGTACCTGGTATAAAATATAAATTGAAATTAGGTATCGAATTGTCCCAGCATTGGGGACAATTTCTCTACTGAATTACCTTTGTATCTTCATCAAAAATTAGTTGTCCAGGGACGCCTGTGGGTTAAGGCCTCTGCCTTCGGCTCAGGTCATGATCTCAGGGTCCTGGGATCGAGTTCCGCATCAGGCTCTCTGCTCGGCGGGGAGCCTGCTTCCTCCTCTCTCTCTGCCTGCCTCTCTGCCTACTTGTGATCTTTCTCTGTCAAATAAATAAAAAAAATCTTAAAAAAATTAAAAAAATTGAAAAAAATTAGTTGTCCATATATGTGTTGGCCTCTCTATTCTCTTCTATTGTGTATTTATTTTAATTGCCTAAATTGTAAACATTTCTTAGATATTTTTGGGAGGGAATGAGAAACAAATTGTGGGATAACAGAATTTAATTGTAGTGGAGACAGTTAAATAGCTGGATCTTCATCCTTGGCCTTTCATTTTTGCTCTCAGATATCTGAGAGAAAAGGAAAATAACAGCACTGGTAACCTAGAAGACAAATCAAAACAAGAAACACAAATGCTTTTCTGTTTTTGTGGAATTGCCAGTGTGTGGCTATCTACAGCCCAGCCACAGGAGTGGTAGCTAGCATTATTCAGGAGCATAAATAATTCCTTTGTTTTTCTCACCTTTGATAAGAGAGACCAGTTTACTAAAATGTGTAGAAAGCATTTTCAGGGTGTTAGTAAGTTATGATTAAAAGACAGAATTGTCATAAATAATTGATTATTTCATATTGTTAGTTTCAAATTTCATATATTGGTTATTATTTCGTACTGTGAGTTTCAAAACAACATTATCTCATTCAATACTCATTCCTAAAATAAGGATACACACAAATGAATAGAATATGGTATATAGCTATAATATTTGATTTTTAAAGAAAATATTTGTGATTTACATTTCTGGCATGATAGCCTTACTTCATGGTGTTGAAAAGGGCGGTTACAGGGCACCTGGTTGGCTCAGTCGTTAAGCATCTGCCTTCAGCTCAGGTCATGATGCTGCAGTACTGCGATGAGCCCTGTATCAGGCTCCCTGCTCAGCAGAAAGCCTGCTTCTCCCTCTCCCACTCCCTCTGCTTGTGTTCCATCTCTAGCTGTGTCTCTGTCAAATAATAAATAAAGTCTTTTTTTTTTAAATTTTGAAAAGGCAGTTACAATTAATGCAATGACAGAAAAGGAAAATCAGTTACTAATTTGGATATTTGTTCTAATGCTAGTTTTAAAGTTAAAAATAGCATACATGTTCAAAAATGTAAATCCACATTGCAGAGGAACACTTTTACGAGGGTGTTCAAAAATCTTTTGCCCATGGTACTTATTTGAAGAATTCTTACATTAAAATTCAAATAAACCAAACATTATTTTTATTACAGGTATGGAAGCATTTTATTTAACTCTTCTAAAAAGGAGTGAAAATTTTAAAGAACTTAAATGGTGACCAGTGTCCATGCATGTGTGTATGATTACAGTAACTATTTCTAAATTTTGCATTACATATGGACAATATAGAAAAAGCCCAAATGGACGTTCTCTGCCAAATTTTTTTTCAGAATACCAATATATATTTAATTAATTTGATTTAGTGCAACAAATACATATCCCACAGCTCTTCAGAGTTGATGGCCATTTTTATATCA
The DNA here is from genome assembly GCF_963455335.1 of Martes martes. NCBI lineage: Eukaryota > Metazoa > Chordata > Mammalia > Carnivora > Mustelidae > Martes > Martes martes. The sequence goes on from NC_137897.1 coordinate 70,033,753, forward strand.
AACAACATACACTCAATTCACAAAACCCTTTCTTAGAGTATAAAAGAGGAGAATCCCAATAATTAACAAGTCTTAGCATTTGATTTCCTTACTAAGACATTATGACCTAATTTTTAGTGTAGGTTCTAAAGTCAGAATTGCTGGGCTTGAATTCTGTTCTTTTCTCTTTGCTAGTTGCATTGGATAGTGGGCAAGCTACCTAACTTTTCTTTTTTCTTTTTTTTTTAAAGCATTTATTTATTTGACAGAGAGTGAGAGAAGGAGAGAGAGCATGAGTAGGGGGAGCTCCAGAGGGAGAAGGGGAAGCAGGCTCCCCACTCAGCAGGGAGTCTGATGCGGGACTTGATCCCAGGACCCTGAGATCATGACCTGAGCCAAAGGCAGAGGCTTAACCCACTGAGCCACCCAGGTGCCCCTACCTCACTTTTCTTACCTCTGTTCTCCCTCTCTAAAATGGGGCTAAGAATGGCACATAGAACTAAAATTCAATATTGTTTGCTACTTTTCATATTACTAATAGTACTAGATCTTGATAGTTCTAAGGTCAAATAGCCACTTATCCTGGTTGGCATTATCTGCCTACAGAATATCTTCTGTTATTTCAAAGGTAAAAAAAAAAAATCAGCACAACACAAATAAAATTCCAAACCAAGTATTGTTTTAATTTTTATACCATACACAGCCTCCTTTCTTTCTTGATAACTTTTAAACTTCCCGACAGTCCTAAATTATATAATCTTCTTTATCTCAACCTCAAACATATCTCATGTTCATTTTTATGCCATTTACTTTTTATTCTATTATAAAGGTTAAGGGTATAAAATTTGTGTATAATTAACTACATATATCTAGAAATATAATAAAATATTTCCCAATGTGTTAGTGACTTCTGTTCTTGGTATTAATAACATTTTTTTTTACTTTTAATGTGTTCATTAAACATAGAGTGCTATGCATTGTGACTTAATTTTAAATACCCACCAAATACCTTAGATATTTCTTTTTTTTTCCCCTTTTGCTTAGAGTAGTGATCTCAAGCCTACCTAATAGCTGTGTCAAAGTATTGTCCTTGTTGGAGGTGGAAGGGATTTTAGAGATCCTTTAGTCCAATATCCTTATATAGACTGGGAAACTGAGGCCTTCCCTATTTCTTGGACATTCTCTGTGTTTTTAAGTGTTTGTCACTACAAGCAACATGTTTACAAACATTATTATGTATTCAAAGTCATTTTTACCAATGTTAATGATTTTGGCTTAGGGGCAGATTAAAGAGTAAAGAAAGGTCCTCTAATAATGGATAATTATCCTAAGAATTATGTAGTAAGTGCTCATAGTTGTCACTGAATAATAGCTAACTTTATAATTTTCAATGTATCAGACACTGAATCAAGTACTTTACTTTTGCTCTTTCATTCTAATGAACACATTGAGGGGTTCATTATTATCCTCATACTCTCCTCATATAATATTATCTTCATATCATCCTTAATGTCCTCAATGAGAAAACTAAGATTTTAAGTGAATAACTTGCCCAAGGTCACATGGTTTATAATCAGAAGAGCCCAGATGTAAAACCAGATGGTTTGATTCCAGGTGTTAAATTCTTACTCTGCCATCTTTAGTGAACAAAAATGAATGAACTCTTCAACAGAGATGCTTGATCTGGATTTATTTAAGTGATAACTGTGGCTACTTTTCTGTTCCTCTGGTAGTAGCTGTTTTTATGATGTGAGTACCTTTAGGGGCACTAGTCCTCAAGTTCTTCTGATTTATACATGAGTGTTGTCTTGAACTGACAAAGTATACTAGAACAAGCTAATTTAACGAACAAGATGGTTTTCATTGGTTCTAACATGCCTAACAGCTTTATTTGGTTAACAACCAAACACTGGGAGGTGCCAATGTATCCAGTCCATAATTAAATGAAAAACATCGTAGGGATTTTACCATTTAAGTACCCCTTATGGCAGAGGAACCCATACTTTGACGAGCCTGAAGGTATGACCTGAAGCTACCCTTTGAAAGCAGGAATTCTCTTGAAATCATACATTTTAACTATAAACTTATTTTCAATATTTGATGTGTATTCTATAATTTATTGACATTAGTTTTTATGTAAGACAAAATTTCCTGCCCTTTAGTAAAACTGACACCCAGGAAGATGTGTTATGATGATCCAATCCATTTTCATATTTCAGGCAACACCACAGCCTCTGGGGCTGTACTTGCCTGGGTTTAAATTCTTTCACTTACTGACCATGTGGCTCTGGAGAAGAAGTCACACATCTCTAATTCTCAGTTTCTTTATCTATAAAAAGAGGATAATGATAGGAACTGCCCTATTGGTTGTCATATAAAAATTAAGGGGATTATATAAATTTTTTAGTAGATGCATAAAGGCTCAGTAAGTGTCATTATTATTATACACTTCACAGAGCCACATAGGGATTCCTATCTCAGTTAAATAAGTATGATCCACAGGCAAAGCTAATGACTTTAATCAGCTTAAATTGTGTTCTATATGTACACCATTCCCTTCAATTTAGAAAATAAGTTGAATTTGCCATGTGACCCAAAGTTACATTTTATTGTTAAAGTGAGAGCTGATACCCTTGGTTTAGTTATTTTCCACTGTGGCAGAATTTTCAATTTAATTGTATGATAAGCATGTAATAAAGCCTAATGTTTCACTTTCAAGGCAATGATAAGTAACACTTACTTGTTCATTAACTCAGCAATGAAAGAGAAGCAAGGAAATTGCATTATGACTGACTACTAGGGAAAAAATAAGCAGGGTATCTCATTAAATCATTGCTGCTTTTAGTTACCATCAAAAAATCTGCTTAATACAGAGAAAGGAATAAGAAATGGACCCGTAAATTCTCCAGATTCATTACTTTGTTTTAGTGACTCTTTTAAAAAAGATGCAACCAATAATTCAAAATCATAATATGAGCAGGTTTGTCTGTTTCCTTTTATAACCAGTGTTTATCTAACAACAACAACAACAACAAAAAAAAAACAAGCATTCTCTGGTTAGAAGTAGCCAAATGCTCTAATTAACACAATTTCCTTATCTGACATCATTAAAGTATGCCTAGCCTTCTCTGGAAGAAAGGTCAAAAATGACATAAAGACAAAATTATATAGTGCGCCTGGTGACTCAGTTGGTTAGGCAACTGCCCTGGGCTCAGGTCATGATCCCAGAGTCTCGGGATCGAGTCCCACATGGAGCTCCCAGCTCGATCGGGAACTGCTTCTCCCTCTGACTTTCTCCCCTTTCATGCTCTCTCTCTATTATATAAATGAATTTTTTAAAAACCTTAAAAAAAGACAGAATTATATAAATTATTAGACTACATGCTCATTTTACTTGTAGCAACCTCCAAGCTGTTCCCAACTTCTGATATAGACTACACAGTTCTTTGAAAAATCTTCCTGAAAACACTTATATGCCTTCTATAATCCAAATTTTAGTAATACTCCAGTATTTGGAATCAGACCTGTGTATATATTATAAGCTGTATTTTTTATTGTGTTATGTTAGTCACCATACAATAAATCATTAGTTTTTGATGTATAAGCTCTATCTTTTACCTTCTGGTGACCTTGGGCAAATTTCTCAACTCCCTTTGCCTGAAGTTCTTCATCTGTAAAATAGAGATAATAGTACCTACCTCCTACAGTCACGATGAGTTTTAAATAATGAGCCTGGTGGCTCAGTGGGTTAAGCCTCTGCCTCTGCCTTCGGCTCAGGTCCTGATCTCAGGGTCCTGGGATCAAGTCCCGCATCAGGATCTCTGCTCAGCAGGGAGCCTGCTTCCCCCTCTCTCTCTGCCCGCCTCTCTACCTACTTGTGATCTTTCTCTCTCTATCAAATAAATAAATAAAATCTTTAAAAATAAATAAATAAATAAATAAAAAATAACGTAATACAGCTTAGACCATGGTGAGTCTCAGCAAATTCTAACTTTCTTATCCAAGAACACTGAACAATGGAATATAGTTCTTTAACTCTTCATTTCCTTTAGGGCTATTTATTCAGCTTACCTTATATTTTGTATGTTTTTTGAACTAATGACCTAACTTCCTGATAGTAGAACTGTTCCCACTTGCTGCTGAAACAGAAATAATTTTTAACCTTTAATTACACCCTCTTTTATATAACAATTGTCCCCTAAATGTGTCTAATATATTGGTATAACTGCTACATAGCAAATAATATCAGTTTGATTAAATTTTCAGGATTTAAAGAATTTGTGTTTTTGCAATCTATTTCTAAATAGGAGTATGTCACACACTTTATTAATAGCTAGAGACCATGCAGAGTGTTCTGAAGAAAAATTCTAGAAGATAATGAAGATCTATATGTAATATTAAATTGTTTAACCCCTTCTTTAATTAGCATATTACTCTATAAGACAAGATTTCTAGAAAATAATTATCTGAAAATTGCTTTACAAGTAATAGGCATTTAAAGGTAAATATATATCAATATATTGCATGGAGCACTGGGTGTGGTGCAAAAACAATGAATACTGTTACGCTGAAAAGAAATTAAAAAAAATATCAGGACATTGCCTTTCAATAAATTGCATAGTAAATATCATAAAAATTGCTACTCAAAAATTTCAGTTAAGTAAAATGAATAAGCCCTAAGGATCTATTGTACATTGTACCTGTAGTCAGCAATAATTTATTAATAGTACACTTAAAGTTTAAGAGGCTAGATCTCATGTTGAGTTTTTACCATAGTAAAGTAGGGTGTTATATGTAACTGATGAATTATCGAACACTACATCTGAACCTAATGATGTGTTGGCTAATTGAATTTAAATTAAAAAAGTAAAAGATAAGAAGGCTACTCAGAGAACCAGATTAATTTTGGTTTTTGTTATCAGAGCTTTGTTATCTGAATCGAGCTTTGTTATCTGAATTATCAACATGTCACATTGAATTTTCCTTTCTGTAGTATATTTTAAAAAATTCCTTAATTTCTTAATTATTTGAAACATACTTTTCCTTGGGAAATAATTTTTTTTAAATTTTGGGTTTCTTTTTGTCTTTTTTTGTTTGTTTGTTTGCTGGTTTTATTTTTATTTTTAATTTTTTTTTACACAAAAGACAGTTACTGAGACATTTAAGTGATTGGGAAAATGCCAGAAACCAGAGCTTGAGAACACATCTGCCAAAAGGGCTGGTTCTTAATACGTACAAATGATGTCCATAGTAGAGTGACAGATAAAGAAGGCAAACTGCAAAATAATATCTTCAGTATGATCTCATCCATATAAAAACGTACATATGAAAAGATATATATATACACACATATATATACACATACATACATACATTTTCAGACATTTTTCTATGAACATGAAATCATAGACACATGCACACTCCCTATATATGTATATGTATATATATAGGGAGTGTGCATGTGTCTATGCATCTATATACATATATATACACATATATATGTATATATATACATATATATGTGTATATATATATGTATATGTATATATATAGGGAGTGTGCATGTGTCTATGCATCTATATACATATATACACACATATATGTATATATATACATATATATACATATATATACACACACATATATATACATATATATATACATATATATGTATATATATATATGGAGTGTGCATGTGTCTATGATTTCATGTTCGTAGAAAAATGTCTGAAAATGTATGCAACAAATTAATTCAATCAGGTGAGAGGGAAACTTCTAACCTTTTATTTTCTATTCTTAAGCACTTTTTGAAATTTTAAACAATGACAATATATTATTTTTTAACTAAATTTTGTAAAGAAAAATTTAAGGCAACAAGGCTTAACATATTTTTTTAAAGATTTTATTTGTTTATTTGACAGAGAGAGGAAACATAAGCAGGGGGAGTGGGAGAGGGACAAGCAGGTTTCCCACGGAGCAGGGAATCCAATGCAGGGCTCGATCCCAGGACCTCGAGATCATGACCTAAGCTGAAGGCAGACATTAACCAACTGAGCCACCAAGGTACCCCTATGCAAAAGCTTTTTGATTTTGATGTAGTCCCAATAGTTTATTTTTGCTTTTGTTTCCCTTACCTGAGGAGAACATATCCATAAATATATTGCTAAGGCTGACATCCAAGAGATTACCGTCAATATTTTATCTTCAGAGTTTTATGGTTATGTATCTCACATTTAGGTCTTTAAACCCTTTTGAGTTTATTTTTGCATATGGTGTAATAAAGTGATCTGGTTTTATTCTTTTGCGTGTAACTGGCTGGTTTTCCCCATACAATTTATTGAAGAGACTGTCTTTTCCTCATTATATATTCTTGCATCTTTGTCATACATTAATTGGCCATATAACTGTGAGTTTATTTATGGGCCCTCCATCCTGTTCCATTGATCTATGTGTCTAGTTTTATACTGTTGCCATATTGTTTTTATTATTACACCTTTGTAGTTTATCTTGAAGTCTGAAATTGTGATGCCTCCAACTTTGTTTTTCTTTCTCAAGATTGCTTTGGCAACTTAGGCTCTTTTGTGGTTTCATACAAATTTTAGTATTATTTGTTCTGGTTTTGTGAAAGATGTCATTGGTATTTCAATAGAGATTGCATTGAGACTGTAGATTTCTTTTGGTAGGAGGGACATTTTAACAATATTAATGCTCCAAACTATGAGCATGGAGTATCTTTCCATTTGTTTGTATTGTCCTTAACTTCCTTCATTGTTACTTTATATTTTTCAAAGTACAGGTCTTTTACCTCCATGATTAAGTTTATTCCTAGGGATTTTGTTTTTGGTGCAATTGAAAATGGAGTTGTTTCCTTAATTTCTCTTTCTGTACTTCATTATTAGGGTATAAAACTCTACTGATTTCTGGATATTAACTTTGTATCCTCCAGTTTTACTGAATTCATTTATTACTTCTGGTCTTTTTTTTAAAGATTTTATTTATTTATTTATTTATTTATTTTGACAGTCAGAGATCACAAATTAGGTAGAGAGGCAGGCAGAGAGAGAGGGTGGGTGGGGGAGGAGCAGGCTTCCTGCTGAGCAGAGAGCCCAACGATTCCAGAACCCTGAGATCATATGACCTGAGCCAAAGGCAGAGGCTTAACCCACTGAGCCACCCAGGCGCCCCACGTCTAGTCGTTTTTTGATTGAGTCTGTCATCCACAAATGGTAACACTTTAACTTCTTTCCCGTTATGAATGCCTCTTATTTCTTTTTCTTGTATGATTGCTGTGACTAAGATTTCCAGTACTAGGGTGAATAAAAGTGGTTAAAGTGGGCATTCTTGTCTAGTTCCTGATCTTTAAAGAAAAGCTCTCAGTTTCACCATTGATATTAGCTGTGAGTTTCTATATACAGCTTTATTATTGTGGTATATTCCCTCTGAACACACTTTGATGAGAGTTTTTATCGTGAATGGGTGTGGCGTTTTGTCAGACTCTTTTTCTGCATCTATTTAGCTGACCATATGATTTTATCCTTTGTTTTGTTGATGTGGTTTGTCATGTTGATTGATTTGTGAATATTGAACCATCCTTGCATACCCAGAATAAATTTCACTTGATCATGGTGAATAATCTTTTTAATGTATTGCTGGATTTGATTTGCCAATATTTTTTAAGGATTTTTACATATATGTTTATCAGGCATATTGACCTTAATTTTCTTTTTTTAAATTGTTCATTTATTTGTTTATTATTAATTAATTAATATTATGATAGTCACCATACAATACAACTGTGGTATATGCCTGGTTTTGAATAGTGCTGGCCTCATAGAATGTATTTGGAAGGTTTCCTTTCTTTCCATTTTTTGGAATAATTTAAGGAGGATAGGTATTCACTCTTCTTTATATGTTTGGTAGAATTCTCCTGTGAAGCCATCTGGCCCTGAACTTTTGTTTGTTGGGAGATTTTTGATTACTGATTAAATTTCTTTGCTGTTCATCAGTCTTTTCAAGTTTTCTATTCCTGTTTCAGTTTTGGTAATTTATATGTTACAAGGAATTTATCCATTTCTTCCAGGTTGCCCAATTTATTGGCATAAAATATTTCATAGTATTCTCTTATAATCTTTTTATTTTTGTGATGTCAGTTGTTACCTCTTTTCTCTCATTCCTGATTTTATTTATTTAGGCCCTTTCTATTTTTTGTGGCTGAGTCTGGTAAAGGTTTATTGATTTTTCAATTTTGTTTATTTTTTCAAAGAACCAGCTCTTGGGTTCATTGTTTTGTTTTTTCTGTTTTATTTTTCTTTTTTTCCTTCCTTGTATTCACCTTGGATTTTGATTGTTCTTCTTCTGCTTTAGGTGTAAATTTAGATTATTTATTTGAGCTTTATCTTTTTTTTTGAGGTAGGGCTGTATGCATATTTATTTCCTTCTTAGAACTGCTTTTGCTGTGTCCCAGAGTTTTTGGAGCACTGTGTTTTCATTTGCCTCCATGTATTTTTTTTTAATTTCTTCTTTGATTGTTTATTGGTCCATGGATTGTTTAGTATCATTTTTTTCCCATTTTTTTTCTTGTGATTTATTTTTAGCTTCATACCATTGTGGTTAGAAAAGATTCATGGTATGATATCAATAGTCCTATTTTTATTGAGGTTTGTCTTGTGACTAACATGTTATCTGTTCTGGAAAATGATCCCTGTACATTTAAAAAGTAGTATGTTGTATTTTGTAGTTTGTTGTATTGGGATGAAATGTTCTGTATATATCTGTTATGTACATCTTTTCTTTTCTTTTTTTTTTAAGATTTTATTTATTTATTTGACAGACAGAGCTCACAAGTAGGCAGAGAGGCAGGCAGAGAGAGAGGAGGAAGCAGGCTCCCCGCAGAACAGAGAGCCTGATGTGAGGCTCGATCCCAGGACCCTGGGATCATGACCCGAGCTGAAGGCAGAGGCTTAACCCACTGAGCCACCCAGGTGCCCCTATGTACATCTTTTCTAATGTTTCATTCAAAGCCACTGCTTACTTTTTGAGTTTCTGCTTGGGTGATTTATCCATTGATGTAAATAGAGTGTTAAAGTCCCCTACTATTATTGTATTACCATCAGTTTCTCTCTGTTTGTTAATATTTGTTTTATGTATGTAGGTGCTCCAATGTTGGGTTCATAGATATTTATAATTTTTCTATCCTCTATTTGGATTGATCCTTTTATTTATATATTGTCCTTTTTTCTCTCTTAGTGTTATTTTAAGTTTGTTTTGTCTGATCTAAGTATTGCTACTCCAGCCTTATTTTTATCTTTGGCTTCCATTCGCATGGTAAATATCTTTTCCATCCTTTCATTTTCAGTCTGTCTGTGTCTTTAGGTCTGAAGTGAGTCTGTTGTAGGCAGCACTTAGATGGGTCTTGCTTTTTTATTCACTTTGTCATCCTATGTGTTTTGATTCGAGCATTTGAGGTATTTACATTTAAAATAATTGTTAATTTGTTATTTGTGTTCTGGTTGTTTTATAGTTCTACTGTATTTATTTTCTTCTCTTGCTCTCTTTGTGATTAATGAGTTTCTGTAGTGCTATGTTTGGCTTTTTTCTCTTTATATTTTTGTGCATGTACTATAGGTTTTGGGTTTGTTGCTTGCATGAGATTCATAACAACTTCCTAAGTATATAACTGTCTATATTAATTTAATGGTCATTTAACTTCAAACACATTTTTTTTTAAAGTTTCTTTCTTGCTCCCTCCTCCACATTTTATGTATAGGCTATCTTTTTTATTATTTACATACAATTAACTAACATATAGTGTATTTTTAGTTTCAGAGGTAGAATTCAGTGATTGATCAGTTGTATATAACACCCAGTGCTCATTCATCACATGCCCTCCTTATAATGCCTAGTGCCCATTTATCCCATCCCCCACCTCCTTCCCTTCCAGCAATCCTCAGTTTCTTTCCTATGGTTAAGAACCTCTTGGGGGCACCTGGGTGGCTCAGTTGGTTAAGCGACTGCCTTCAGCTCAGGTCATGATCCCAGAGTCCTGGGATCGAGTCCCACATCAGGCTCCCTGCTCCTTGGAGAGTCTGCTTCTCCCTCTGACTTTCTCCCCTCTCATGCTCTCTCTCACTGTCTCTCTCTCAAATAAATAAATAAAATCTTAAAAAAAAAAAAAAAGAACCTCTTTTGGATGGTCTCCCTCTCCGATTTTGTTTTGTTTTATTTTTTTCCTCTCTTCCCCTATGCTCCTCTGTTTTGTTTCTTAAATTCCACATATGAGTGAAATCATATAATTGTCTTTCTCTGATTGACTTATTTCACTTAGCATAATACACTCTAGTTCTATCTACATCATTAGAAATGGCAAGATTTCATTTTTTATGGCTGACTAATATTCCTGTGTGCATATGTGTGTGTGTGTGTGTGTGTGTGTGTGTGTGTGTGTGTACCAACTCTTCTTTATCCATCCATCAGTAGACATCTGGGCTCTTTCCATAGTTTTGCGATTATAGACATTGTTGCTATAAACATTGGGATACAGGTGCCCTTTTGGATCACTACATTTGGATCTTTGGGGTAAATACCCAGTAGGGCAAGGTAGCTCTACTTTTAACTTTTTGAAGAACCTCCATACTGTTTTCCAGAGTGGCTCTACCAGCTTGCATTCCCACCAGTAGTGTATGAGGGTTCCCCTTTCTCTACATCCTCCCCAACATGTTGTTTCCTGACTTGTTAATTTTAGCCATTCTGACTGGTGTGAGGTGTTATCTCATTGTGGTTTTGATTTGTATTTTTCTGATGCTGAGTGATGTTGAGAATTTTTTCATGTGTCTCTTGGTCATTTGTGTCTTTTTTTAGAGAAATGTCTGTTCATGTCTTCCGCCCATTTCTTGACTGGATTATTTGTTCTTTGAGTGTTGAGTTTGGTAAGTTCTTTATAAATTTTGGATACCAGCCCTTCATCTGATAAGACATTTGCAAATACCTTCTCTCATTCTGTCCATTGTCTTTTGATTTTGTCAACTCTTTCTTTTGTCTACAAAAACTTTTCATCTTGATGAAATCCCAATGGTTCATTTTTGCCTTTGTTTCCCATCATTTTGGAGATATGTCTAGCCAGAAGTTGCTGTGGCCGAGGTCAAAGAGATTGCTGCCTGTGTTCTCTTCAAGGATTTTGATGATTTCTTCCTCACATTTAAGTCTTTCATCAATTTTGAGTTTATTCTTCTGTATGGTGTAAGAAAGTGATCCAGTCCCATTCTTCTGCATGTGGCTGTCACACGCACCGATTTTCCCAGCACCATTTATTGAAGAGACTGTCTTTTTTCCATTGGATATTCTTTCCTTATTTGTTGAAGATTAGTTCAGCATAGAGTTGAGAGTCCATTTCTGGGATCTCTATTCTGTTACATTGATCTATTGTGTCTGTTTTTTGTGCCAGAACCATACCATCTTGATGATTATAGCGTTGTAATATAGCTTCAAGTCTAGAATTCTGATACCACCAGCTTTAATTTTCTTTTTCAACATTCCTTTGGCTATTTGGGCTTTTTTTTATTCCATACAAATTTTAGGATTATTTCTTCTAACTCCATAAAAAATGTTGATATTATTTTGATAGGGATTGCTTTGAATGTGTAGGTTGATTATTGATTTTTTTAAAACTTTTTTTTTTAAGATTTTATTTATTTGACAGACAGAGATCACAAGTAGGCAGAGAGGCAGGCAGAGAGAGAGGAGTAAGCAGGTTCCCCGCTGAGCAGAGAGCCTGATGCGGGGCTCGATCCCAGGACCTTGGGATCATGACCAGAGCCAAAGGCAGAGGCTTTAACCCACTGAGCCAGCCAGGCGCCCCTTGATTATTGATTTTATTTTGATAGGGATTGCTTTGAATGTGTAGATTGCTTTGGGTAATATAGACATTTTAACAATATTTGTTCTTCCAATCCAATGAGCATGTCACATTTTTCCATTTCTTTGTGTCTTTCTCAATTTCTTTCTTGAGTGTTCTATATTTTTCAGAGTACAGATGTTTTACCTCTTCGGTTAGGTTTATTCTTAAGTATTTTATGGCTTTCAATTTAATTATAAATGGTATTGATTCCTTGATTTTTCTTTCTACTGCTTCACTATTGGTGTATATAAATGTAATATATTTCTGTAAATTGATTTTATATCTTGCACTTCTTTAGTCCTGCTGCTTTTAGAATTTTTTTTTTTATCATTGTATTTTGCCAATTTAACTATAATATGTCTTGGCATTGGCCTCTTTTTGTTGATTTCAGTGGGAGTTCTTTGTGCCTCCTGGATTTGCATATCTCTTTCCTTCCATAGATTAGGCAAGTTTTTAGCTATTATATCCTCAAAAAAATGTCTGCCTCTTTTCTCTCTCTTCTTCTGGGACTCCTATGATAGGAATGTTATGTTTGATGGACTTACTAAGTTCCCTACATCTATTCTCCTGTTGCATAATTCTTCTTTTTCTCTTTTGTTCAGCATCAGTATTTTCCATTATTCTATCTTCTGTATCACTATGTTCCTCTGTTTGTTCCATCCTTGTGGTCAGTCTGCTGCTGTATTTTGGCTACTCTTTTCCTCAGGTCATTTGTCTGCAGAGTTTCTCCTTGCCTGCAGTGGGCAGTGTTTGGACCTTGGCTAGAGTATGGCCAGTTTTATCTAGTTGTTTTCTGGTCTGGTTGTTAAGTGAGACCTGACGCTACTTCCACTAGGACTGATGTCCTGTAGAACTCTCTGTCTGGGAGACAAAGTACATCCAGTGGTTTCTACTATTCTTCTGGCAAAAGGGTCCATTGCATTGGGACTCAGGCACACTTGCCTGAAAAAAGCAGTACCAGCAAAGTGCAGGAGGGCCAGACTTGGTGTAAGCAGGTTAGGCAAGTGTAGGCTATGTACCACTAACTAAATCAAGTGTAGGCTCTGTACGACTTACTAAACCTGATATATACTGGGGGCGGGGAATGGTGTCAGCCAGTTCCTTTGTCCCCAGAGAGTGGTCTCTGTGGCTAAAGCTCTCAGGTAAGCACTCCCAGAGGAGTGAATAATTTCCCCTTATATGACTCAAGCATTTTTCAGATCTCTGTTTTTAAGCTGTCTCCAGGTTGCTTTTCTGCCTGGAGCAATGCAGTGCACTTTGGCCTCTATCCCAGCCAAGCCTGCTGCCTTTTAAAACTCCAAACCTTAGAGACATCCTGTGGTAGAGGCCTGCTCTGGTCTTCTAGGAGAGGGTTTTGCTGCACTGGGATGGATGCAGGTTTGACAGAAATAGGTAGTCATGCCAGAAAGCAGGTGCATGGGATTTGAAGCAAGCAGGCTAAACAACCATTGTCAGTATGAGAACCCTCAGCAGATATGTCTGTTGCTTATACTGAGTGGTAAGGGAGCTAAATGGCTCCCCCAGCTCTTTTGTCCCTGGAGAGGCATCTCTGTGAATACCACCTTTCATAAAAGTACTCCAAGAAGAGGGAAGAGTCTCTACCCAGTGCACCATAGGATCCTCCAATCTCATTGTGTGCCAGGGGTTTGTTTGCCTGCCTTCTCTCCAGTGTCCTCAGTTCTCTATCCCAGCCAAGTCCACAGACCTTTAAAACTCCAGTGTTTGAGCCCTGCTGGTTGCAAAAACTCACAAGAAATCAGACCCTGTCATTTATCCAACCAATGGCTTTAGGGAAGTGTTCTCCTTGTGTGTTTTCCTCTGGGCTCCTCTCTCTCTTGCCTTTCTCTGCAACCAGGGCTCCCTTCCCTCCACAGTACCTGCAATGACATTTCTCCTCCAAACCACGTCATTGCACTTCCTACCTTCCTTGATGCAACCTCTTCTCTCCCTCTAGTTGTGGAGTTTGTTCTGTCAGTCCTCAGGTTGATTTCTTAAGTATTCAGAATGATTTGATAGTTATCTAGTTGTGTTTGAGGTAGCAGATGAGCCTAGGGTCCTCCTACTATGCTGGCTCCTTAGCTTTTCTGTATATGTTTAATACCACAGGAAATAATAGATGAATAAATAGTTATTGCTACCCTATTGAAATTCTCCATGTAGTATCAGAGTCTAAACTAATTGAAGTATAAAATAGATAGCCAAATGTGTGTCTCTTTTGAGCTCCAGGTGCATCTAATCAACTGTCTATTCAAAATCTCTATTTGGATATCTAGGAGGCCTCTCAAAATTAACATGTGCAAAAGTGAATTTGCTCACCCATCTTTTGCCACTTATTCTCTTTAGTGAGCCCCATCACAATAAATGGTACCTCTCTCTACCAAGTGCTAGATATTTAGTAGTCATCTTTGATTCCTTTTTCTCCCTTACCTCATATCTAATCAGTTCCTGAATATTCTTAGTTCTACCTCCAAAATAGTATCTCTTAACTTCCCATTTTTCTCCTACCTTGGTTCCAACATCCTAGTCCAGACCATCATCATCTACTACCACTACTGCATTTAAAACTGTCATACCTGGGGACACCTGGGTGGCTCAGTTGGTTAAGCGGCTGCCTTCGGCTCGGGTCGTGATCCCGGCATCCTGGGATCGAGTCCCACATCGGGCCCCTTGCTCGGCAGGGAGCCTGCTTTGCCCTCTGCCTCTGCCTGCCACTCTCTCTGCCTGTGCGCATGCTCTCTCTCTCTAATAAATAAAATCTTAAAAAAAAAAAAAACTGTCATACCTGGACTACTGCCTAACTCATCACCCTGCATTCCTTTTTAGCCCACTAATATTATTTATTTATACAAGAGACAAAATGGTCTTTTATTTTTTTTTAAGATTATATTTACTTACTTGACAGAGAAAGACACAACACAGCAAGAGAGGGAACACACGCAGGGTGAGTGGGAGAGGGAGAAGCAGCCTTCCCACCAAGCAGGGAGCCTGATATGGGGCTCCATCCTGGGATGGGACCTGAGCCAAAGGCAGACGCTTAACAACTGAGCCACCCAGGTGCCCCCAAAATGGTCTTTTAAAGATGAAAGCATGATCATATCATTTCCCTGTTTAAAATTTTCAGTGGTGGGATGCCTGGGTGGCTCAGTTGGTTAAGCATCTTCCCTTGGCTCAGGTCATGACCCCAGGGTCCTGGGATCAAGTCCCATATTGGGCTCCTTGCTCAGCAGGGAGTCTGCTTCTCTCTCTGCCACCCTTTTCCCCTGCTTGCTTGCTCGCTCTCTCTTTCTCTCTCTCTCTCTGACAAATAAATAAATAAAATCTAAAAGAAAAAAAAATAAAATTTTCAGTGGCTCCCCACTTGGCATACTATATGCTCAGTTAAGGCTATAATTTAAAAGCCATGGCATTCTAGCCCCAACCTAGTCCAAGTAAACATCCTCTTTCTCACTAGATTAACATTTCTTTTGCATCCCATCTTACTTACCTCCTATCTATTATTCATGTGATAGAATGATTTTTCTATGTCTTTCTTTCTTCTTTATTCTAAACTCTTCCCATGGCCTTGTGGAAGAAGTTCAGAATCTTTAATATTGCCCACAAGATCCTTTATGATCATGCTCCTGCCCATTTCTCCAGCATCATCCCATGCCACCATAATCATTGATCATTACCCTCCTGTCATATTGTCCTAATGCTTCTTGAAGGAACCAAACTAATTCCTATTTCAACACCTTCATATGTGTTTTTCTTTCTGTCTTGAACAGGACCCTATCCACTCTACATGGCTGAAGGCTGCTCATCTTTCAGGTCTTATTTTAAATCCTACTTTCAAAGAGAGATCTTCCCTGAACCTATAGACTAAGTATTGGTTATGTGCCTCAAACTCTGTGCATTTTCTTTGTAGAATCATTATAGTTTTCATTATGTTGTTATTTGTGGGTTATTTATTTACTATGAGCATTTATAAAATCTACAAGTTTAGGGACCATAATTATATTTCAATGTCATCAGCACTTCCTAGGATAATGCTGGGCACAATAAATATAAGATGAGTGAATGAATGAACCTGCCACAAGAATATAAAAGGTAAAGAAATGATTTCCTTCTAGAAGGATCTGGAAAGTCAGGAATTTAAAAAAAAGTATTCTAAGCAAAGGAACCATGTTTGTTTAAAGTCAGAGTTAGGAAAGTTCTTGGAATATTTGAAGAATTGTAAGCTACCTTTTGTTACTAAAGCATAAGGATCTCAGTGATACATGGAGGAAGAGGAGAGAATAAGAGGAATGGGGTAAATGGGAGACGAGGTTAGAGAAGCAGATCAAGGCCAGGATCTTTCTGCCAAACTAGGGATTGAATTCAAGTGTAATTAAATAAATATTTGGGAGTGATTGAATGAGGTTTTTTTGTTTGTTTGTTTTTTGTTTTGTTTTTGTTTTTAGGAATGGTAACTAGAATTGGCAGTGTGGAAGATAGATTGGACAGAGAAAAGAGTAAAAAGCAATATGTGTGCAAGTAGGGCATACTTGGTGCACAGTATTTGCAAAGCAAACTGTATTATTTATAGGACCCTCCTGAAAGCTTATTACTGTGTGTATGCAATGTCACTGAGATAGCTATTACTTAATTTCAAAACTTTCTTTGAAATTTTTGCTAAGTATGAATATAGGTCCTTCCATTATACCTTCATGATGTAATGATAATTCTTAATACTAACAGTTCTAACACTATGAAATTATATCAGCCTGACACATTTACCTTTTTGAAGTATGTTCACAGATAGTACCTTATTTGATTTTCACCAAAACTCATAGACTAGAGACAGCTCTTCTCATTTTATTGAAGTGAAAGCTGGACTAACAGAGGCTAAGAGACCATCCTAAGTTTATATAATTAGTATATGTGAGATGTAGCATTAGAACTTTTTTCTAAGTCCAAGGCCGTTCTCAATTCAGCACATATCCATGCATATTAGCACCAATTTTACTGTCATTATTTTTTATAACTAATGCAATTTATAAAGGTTTTATAACAAGTTCTTATAACTTTGAAGTAACAAGGTTAGCATTTGCCACCTTCAAGTTGCTTTTGAAATCTTTCCACAATCTATAAGACCTGAACAAAGGCTGAAAATAATCACAAAGATAAATGGATTATGTATTTATTATTCATTTAAATTCAATGTTGGTTATTTATTAAAAATAGCACTTATATTTTAGATATTTAAAAAAATCTAGGGGTTATTTTAAGAGAGAAAGAGTGATTGTCTATGTAGAATAATTGCATTGGGTTGGCAGAACAGCAATTACCTCATTATCTTTAGAAAGTAAAGGATGGAAAGAAACTGGAGTAGAAATGAAGAAAGATGGAAATGGAAACATCTTTTGAGAACAGTTATACAGCATGTTTATTATTTTTGGTAATTTTGTTTGGAATGTCTTTTTAAGACTAGTTTTTTAGAACAATTTTAACTTTACAACAAACTTAAGAGGGAGGTACAGAGATTTCACATATATCCTTTGCCCTCCACACCTGCATAGCCTCCCCATTATCTACATCACTCACCAGAATTTTTTTTTTTTTTTACCAAGGATGAACCTATGCTGACACATCATAATTATCCAAAGTCTGTAGTTTACATTAGGTTTTTCTCTTGATGTTTATGGGTTTGAACAAATGTGTAATGACATGTATCCACTGCCACTGTCTTTTTACTGCCCTAAAAATCCTCTGTGCTCTGCCTTTTCAACACCCCACCACAGGAAAACACTGATATTTTTATTGACTCGATAGTTTTATCTTTTTCAGAATGTCTTATAGTTAGTATTATACAGCATATAGCTTCTTCAGATTGGCTTATTTCCCTTAGTAATATGCATTTATATTTACTTCATGTCTTTTCATGCCTTGATAGCTATTTTTTAGTGCTGAGTAGTATTCCAATATCCGGATGTACCACACTTTATGTATCCATTCACATACCTAAGGATCTCTTCGTTGCTTCCAAGTTTTGCCAGTTATAAATAAAGCTGTTATAAACATCTGTGTGCAGGTATCTGTGCAGACATAAATTTTCAACTTTTTAAAGATATATACCAAGGAGCACAGTTGCTAAATCATATGGTAAGAGTATATTTAGTTTTGTAAGAAATTGCCAAACTGTCTTCCCAAGTGGCTTACCATTTTGCATTTCCACCAGCAATGTATGGAGTTCTTGTTGATCCACATCCTTGCCAATGTTTTGTGTTGTCAGTGTTCTATATCTGGCGCATTCTAATAGGTGTGAAGTGATATTTCATTGCTATTTTAATTTACATTTCTCTGATGGCAAACGTTGTTGGACATCTTTTCATAGGCTTATTTGCCTTCTTTGTACCGTGCCTTTTAACAGAGGAGAAAGTTTCAAAAATATTCTCCAATTACCATGATATAAGAGTTATAATGCAAAACTTCTGCCCTGATGCTTTTAACATTATGATATAGTATGATAGCATACTGAATATTCTTAAGAGCTCTTTACAAATTTATTGTTTATATTTTTGAAATTCCAAGTGTCTTATAAAATCAGTACAATGGTGTTAGAATTTCAAAGTGAAATTAAGAAAAGTGAAAAGCCACAGTAAGATAAGCCACTTGCAAAATTATACAAAGGAACTGCTGGTGAGTAGATAATTTGATTTGGAAATGCCAGAAGTTTTGTTTGAGTTTCAAGGAGGCATTCATAGAATGTGATGATAAATTGAAAAGGCCGAATCTAATCATTTAACAGGAAACTGAATAACCAGAAAGAAAATTACTATATTAGGAAAAATTGGAGATCTAGTTGTGAGTTTCCAGCTGTGTAGGAAAGGAAATTATTATCAGATTGGAATTTTCTAGTCCCCAACCCAGTGGTGGAGATGGGTAGGCAGATCAAATTAAATTTTGAAGCAGTACTCATTAAGAATATCTACTGACTACTTTTCTAGTGATTCCTGGCTCACCATGGTAATTTCCCATTATAATTTTTGTATGTGTATTATCTGAGAAATTCAGAATATGTTTGTTATCAAACTGAATATCCCTGTGTTTATAGTATTTCTCATTATAAACTGATAGATGGACATCTTATTTTATATATTGTTATCTTATAACTGTAGTTAGTTTGAATTAATGTCCCTAATCTTGGTACTACTAGAACACCGATCGAATAGTAAATAATGTCTACACAGAAGGAAGCAAATATTATGTGGAAGGTTACATGGTTGATATCCATTTGCAATCAATAAGACAACTAGGTAGTGATACAGAATATTCCAATTTCCTTATTTTTACAGTTTCTTATTGAAATTTCCTTCATGGCAATGGTTTTTAGACTATAACTTCTAGCATGATAACCTAAGGAAATTATTAAAATTACAAATTCCTAGATTTCACTGACTGCCAGAGATTCTGATACATGTTAATCTAGGATGGAGCAAAGGAATCTGCATTAAACACACACACATGCATACACACACACACACACACCCCCTATATGATTCTGATCTTGAAGGTTAGTGGACTACATCTTGAGCAGCACTGTTCTACAGAGAATTTTACTTTCTTTAAATAACCCTGTGGTGCTTAAAGCATGGTTTACTGCTGGGCAAAATTTCATTGGTTTTTAATAGGTTTCTGTTAATTGGTTAAATCACTAATACCATAACCATTTCCAGGCCTCTGACTGGTCAGAACTGTGCATGCAAATCACAGGAAACATTGAGGAAGTAGAAGGTGGCAGCTTTATGAGGATAACTGATTTGAGGTGGGGCTAAGGTAACTGATTTGGGGTGAGGCTAAGGTAACTGATTTGGGGTGGGGCTAAGGAAAGAAAAAGTGACCACCAGCTTCATGGTGCCATGTACTCAAAGATGAAGAACAGAAAATAAAATCCTTTGAGGATGACTTTCCTGTTTAGGCTCAGAGGCAAGTAAGTAAGTGGTTATGCCCATGAGTAGCCTAGGGGATATTTTCCCTCTACCAGATATCTCTCTTAATCACCCCAAATAAAAATACTATATAAAAGCAATGTGCTTCCTGTGGAAGTACAACTTTAAGCCCCTATCTTTCTAAGATATAGATGATTGCTGCTTCTAAACTCCTGTTACATGGAAATTTTGGAGCTTCCTCTGGAAATGAGGAACTATTTAATTGAGGACATGCAGTTGGAAGAGGATGCAGGAGATGGAGAGAGGGGAAAGTAAGATTAGTAAGTAAGTAAGTAAGATTGACTCCAAAGTCAATATACCTCTTTATTAGAATTTTCTGCTATTAGTATGTATAAGAGTCACCTGAGAGATACGTTAAAATACAAGTACATGACCCCTGAATTTCTGATGCCCAGAAATCAATCAATCTATCTATCTATCTATATGTATATATTTTTAAAGACTTTATTTATTTATTTGACAGATAAGAGAGAGATCACAAGTAGGCAGAGAGGCAGGCAGAGAGAGAGGGGGAAAGCAGGCTCCCTGCTGAGCCATGCGGGGCTCGATCCTGGGACCTTGAGATCATGACCTGAACTGAAGGCAAAGGCTTAACCCACTGAGCCACCCAGGTGCCCCCAGAAATCTGTATTTTAAATACGTATCCTAGATAGCTATGATACAAATAGTCAGTGCACATACTCTGAGGAACATTTTCTCACAGCAATGGTTCTTGATGTTTTGTGTTTCAGGATTCCTTTACTTCATTATAAATTCCCAAGGACCCCAAAGAGCATTTGTTTATGTGGTAAATAATATCTGATAAATAATAGTTATTGATCTTTAAGGTATTAAAAGTGAAAACTAAGAAATGTTTAAAATGTTTATTAACTCATTTGAAAATATCAGTTAATAAGGTCATTGCATTTAAACTGAATAACATTTTCTGAAAAGTAATTATAGCTTCCAAATTAAAAGTATTTAGTGAGCAGGATGCATTATTTTACATTTTTTAAATTTTTTTTATTTTTTTAATTACTTTTCAGTATACTAGAATTCATTGTTTATGCACCACACCCAGTGCTCCATGCAATACGTGCCCTCCACAATACCCCTCACCAGGCTGGCCCAACTTCCCACTCCCCACCCCTTCAAAACCCTCAGATTGTTTTTCAGAGTCCATAGTCTCTCATGGTTCATCTCCCCCTCCAATCTCTTTAATGCTAACTTAATAATTCTCATATATGTTTCTACATTTAATCTCTTGTGATATGATGTTTTGGTTGAAGTATATGAAGAAAATAAGGCCTCATACAAATAGCATATTTAGAAAAATGAGAAACTTGCAGACCCCCTGGGAGTATCTTGGAGAACCCCATGGATCCTGGTATCCCATTTTGAGTTATAGTCTTAGAGTAATATCTGTTTGTTGCTATCAGAAGGATTTATATTAGTCCAATTTGGTCATGAGTGTTTAGAGATGTGGATATTTATTCCATAGATTGTTTTAGATTGTCAAATTATTTCATAAAATTTACTCTCATATTTCTTTTATTAATTTACTCTGTAAATTTGAAAGCACTATAGAGATATAAAATTAGGAGTCCAGATGGTGGAATAGAATTTGTTTAAGGAAATTGAGTCTCAGAACAATGATTCCATTGAGGGTAGAGGAATTTAAGCAATGAGGAAGAATACATTAGATGACCAATTATAGGTAGGAAAAGTGTGATAACAGGGATCAATTTGTAGTTACTTATAGCAGTTATTTACAATTGATTAAATAATTATAATGATGAGAAAGTGCTAATCATAACCTTTTAAGTAGGATTATTACTTTGCCTGAATAAAAGAACCTTTTGTTTTCATCAGCATACCTTTCAAATTTGGTTATTACATATTTTTTAATTTAAGTTTTCATTCTGCAACCTAAAACTTACTACCAGTTTAGTGCACAAACTTTAACAAATATTATTTTTAATTTATTTTTGACCAGTGTGAAAGAACCTGAAAAGGAAACAGGGAAGGAGCAGCTAGAATGTGAGAGGAAAACCAAGAGTGTGTTTAATCCAGGAAACCAACTAAAGTCAAAATGTTTCAAGGAGAAGGGAGTAATCCACTCTGTCAATTGATGTTGATTTGTGAAATTAAGATAAAAAATGAAAATCGATCATTAATTTTAGTGACATGGAAGTCATTAGTGACCTGGACAACAAAAGTCCTCACGGAGTGGTTGAGGTAAAAGCCCCAAACTGGTGTGCATTCAAGAGAGAATGGGAGGAGAGGAGTTGAAAACAGTGTATAAACATCCCTTTCCAGAGGTTTTGCTAAAAAAGGACAACAGAGAAATGAAGTACTAGATAATAGGAGAAATGGGGTTAAAAGAGGTGGTTTTCTGTTGGTTTTTAAATGAGACAATTAGCATGTTATATGATAATGTTTTCTTAAAAGCTTCCCTAGTGAACATAATACACATAGAATCCTTTCCTTATAGAACTCATAATCTAGTGGAGAAAATGGTTTTAAACAATTATGTAAATAATTAGATAATTATCATTGCGATGTGTATTAGAAGAAACACTACAGAGTTCTATCAGAGTATACTTGTCAGACCTAGCTTTTTCAAGGAAATCAAGTCAAGTTTCTCTAAATAAGTCATTTTCAAGTTCCACTTTGGGAGGGGAAATAGTACCTGCAAAGATCCCGGGTAGGGTGTGTGTGTGGCATATCAGAGATACTATAAAAGGCCATTGATTTTGAGGTGCAGAGGGGGAGGAAGATGAATGAGGCAGAAGGTAAGGAGGAGGAGATAAGCAGTGAGGAGATCATTTAGATGGGAACCTAAAGACTCATGTAAGTCTTTGGTTTTTATGTTAAGGACATTAAGGATCCTTGACTTTATGTGTTGGCCACAAAAAAAGTGAACCAGCCAAAATTGAAAAGTTGAAGGTGTAATAGGAAACAAAATGGAAAAGTGAATTGCATGTTTACTATTTATACTGCTGTAGACAGGACATTAGGCCAAGTCTATTTGCAGCTTCATAATCAGTTACTTCCCAATATACTCATTTTATTTGGTTTTCAGCAACTGAGTGATTTTTGTCTTACTTATCAAATCACACATTAAGCAAGTCAAATTTGTTAAGATACCTAAAAACAATTGATCATATCATTCCCTATTTAATATCTTCCAATCACTCTCTTTTTTTCTTTTTCTCTTAAAAAATAACATACAACTTTTTGTGAAATTTTCGAGAATGTAGAAAGCTTGTAAGACTTTTGTTGTGAATACTGATATGCCCACAACCTAGAGTCAAGAACTTCTATCATTTTATTGTGTTTGTTTTCTCTGTTTTGCTGCACAAATTGAAAGTAAGTTACAGACCTCGTAATGCTTTAGATGCAAATTTTCAACATGCATCACCTAAAAATAAGGATATTTTCTTCTATACTGTCAATGTTATAATACTAAAGATAATAAAAAATAATTTTCTGATATTATCTAATACCCACCAATATTAGATACCTTCAGTGTCCCCTCAAAATCTTTTAAAACAGTTTTTATTAGGGTTATTCATTTTGACTGTGTCAATGATTTACTGCAAATTTGCAAAAGTTGTGTATTCAGTATCACAATCTAATTTTAGAACATTTCATTTACTCCAAAAAGAAACCTCATATACTGTTTTTTAATTGAACCAGGATAAAATCAAAGTTCACACATGGTATTTAATTATGTCTCCTTAAATAATCTTTTTTTAAAGAATATCTTCATTTCCCCCCATGCAATTTCTGGAAAAGACCAGCTGTTTGTTTTATAGACTGTCCCACATTTTGGATTTATCTGAGTGTTTCCTCATTGTGTCATTTAACTTGTTTCTTTATATCCCCCACACAGTGTCTTCTATTAAAGTCTCGATTAGATGCATTATGACATATTTGTAATAAAGCCCAAATTTTTAAATTGCCTTCCCCTTCTAAAATGTATGCCCCATGAAATCATGGACTTGATCTGTCTTCTTTAACATCAGTGCCTGTCTCATAGGTTATATATTTCTGCCATATGGATTTATAACCTATGTATACAAAGGTTATGTATTTCTGTCATACAGATTAAACCTTAGTTTAAGATACTTTAAATTTTAGTATAGTCAGAATAAACTTATGGATCCATTATTTATTTTCTATTTTTAAAAAAGATTTTATCTATTTATTTGACAGAGAGAGAGCACAAGCAGGGGTGAGCACCAGGCAGAGGGAGAGGGAGAAGCAGGCTTCCCACTTCGCAGGGATCCCAATGAGGGGCTCGATCCCAGGACCCCAGGATCATGACCTGAGCCAAAGGCCAATGCTTAACAGACTGAGCCACCAAGTGCCCCCATGATTTATTTTCTAAGCCAGTAATTTGAACTGATGAAAAGCAGGTTTTCTTCCATTTTAGCATGTCGTAAACATTTTAGATGTCCCTCTACTTTTTAAGGTATCAAGTTGATTTCCATGATAAGGAATTTCATGCTCAAATATTTTAAAATAAATTAAGCCCAATAGATTTAAGGTTTTGGTAGGACTGTTTATCATAAGATTTAAGGGATTTCATTAAATAATTGGTACGGTCATATTCAAGGCTGTTGAACAATTTCAGGTTAGATTGACTTTTTCCACAGAGAAAAAGTTATCTGGAGTTACTGAGTTTGGAGTAAATCAAGCAAAGTTACTTGAATCTTCAGATTTCTAATTTAGGCAATTATATAGGCAGATTATTTCAGTGTCAGTCAAATGGTAAAAAAGATTCAAGGGAGTCTAGGTAAAAGCAGCTGACTTCCTAGTGTCAAACTTTGCTGTATTTCTGAATACAGCAAATGACAATTGGCAATGATATAATAAATAGGCAAAAATAATTATATTAAATGTTGTTATGTGTCAACTTAGCAAATTCTTTGACTCAGGATATATGCCAAAGCAGTAAATAGAGCATGGTAGTCTGGGCAATGCTATGCCTTTATCCTTTATGGATCTTCAGTTCATGGAGGGAAAAAGAAATTAGAAATGACAATCTATAATGTTCATAGCAGCAATGGCCACGGTCTCCAAACTGTGGAAAGAACCAAGATGCCCTTCAACAGATGAATGGATAAGGAAGATGTGGTCCATATACACTATGGAGTATTATGCCTCCATCAGAAAGGACGAATACCCAACTTTTGTAGCAACATGGATGGGACTGGAAGAGATTATGCTGAGTGAAATAAGTCAAGCAGAGAGAGTCAATTATCATATGGTTTCACTTATTTGTGGAGCATAACAAATAATATGGAGGACAAGAGTAGATGGAGAAGAGAAGGGAGTTGAGGGAAATTGGAAGGGGAGGTGAACCATGAGAGACTATGGACTTTGAAAAACAACCTGAGGGTTTTGAAGGGGCGGGGGGTGGGAGGTTGGGTGAGCCTAGTGGTGGGTATTGTGGAGGGCATGTATTGCATGGAGCACTGGGTGTGGTGCATAAACAATGAATTCTGGTACACTGAAAAGAAATTTAAAAAAATAAAAAAAATTTAAAAAGTAAAAAAAAAAAAGAAATGACAATCTATAAATACAAATGGCAGAAACATATACAGCTGTGCAAAGAAACAGAGATAAGTAATAAGTAACCTGTAATATAAAAGGAAGAAACTGTTACTGGACTTTATCGATTACCCAGGCTGATTTGGATAGTTTCCATTTCCTTTTTTGCTTCTTGTAGTAAACACTGCTCCTTAGGCATCCCCACACTTGCAAGTGAAAAGAGAAGGGAAAACTTGAATCAGTCCAGTTTAACTGTTGTGGTAATCATCAGGTTGGGTAAGAAAAGAAGTTGAACTTAATAGCTTACATGGTGTTTTTGAGTTTTCTATGCATTTCCAATTTCTCAAGTTATCCTTGTTATCATAAAATTTAGTTGTATCCAGCCACATGATAATGCAGAAATAAAAATGCTGATTAGTGTAGGCTAGGCTCCCATCCCCACCCCCACCCCAGGAGAGATTTATGCTTCATGTATCTGAAAATTTTAGATTGATTTGAAAAATTTGTGGAACTCCCACTTCAAGTTGTTCGAGTTTATAGAAACTGATACTATCAACCAATTTAAATTTTATTAACAGTAGACTCTTTTCTGCCCTTTGAAATAAGTACTTGTCCTGCGATCTTCTAAACTTGAGGGATAGAAGAACAGCTACAAATAATAATCATATTTTCTTTTTTTTTAAAGATTTTATTTATTTATTTGGCAGAGATCACAAGTAGTCAGAGAGGCAGGCAGGGAGGGAGAGGAGGAAGCAGGCTCTCTGCGGAGTAGAGAGCCTGACGTGGGCTCAATCCCAGGATCCTGGGATCATGACCCAAGCCGAAGGCAGAGGCTTTAACCCACTGAGCCACCCAGGCGCCCCTCATATTTTCTTTTTAAAGTTATTTTATTTTACTGTGGTAAATACATAACATAAAATTTGCTACATAAACCATTTGTAAGCATGCAGTTCAGTAGCATTAGTATTTTCTCATTGCATGCTTCTGTCACCACTGTCTGTCCACAGAACACTGTTCCTTTTTCTTCCAGGGTTTTCAAAACATTTTGATGACAGTGATTTTGTTGCAGGCTTTAGTTTTCTCATGAAGCAGAGTTTGAGTTCCTTCTCATAGCGTTACAGAAATGTACTTCTTTTTATTTTAATTTTTCAGTTAAATTATTTTACAATGAAACATTACATATACAACAGAGTATATAAAACATATAAGACTTTAAGAAATTATAATGAATAAACACATATGTAGTCACCATCCAAGTAACAAAATAGAACATTACCAGCGTTCTGGCAGACCTCTAGATGTCCATTCCTGATTACATTCACTTTCTTTTTTACTTAGAAGCAACCTCTATCCTGACATTAGTGCCATTCATTCACTTCCTTTATTCCCCAGCCTTACCACCTCTGTAATGTACACTTTTATTTTCACTTGCATTTCTTTTTTTTAGTACATCATTAGTTCCTGATGTAGTGTTCAAAAATTCATTATTTGCATATAACACCATAATGTTTTCATTAGAGTTCTCAGTGAGAATTTGCAGCTACTTTTCATGCTACAACTTTCTTGAAAAATGCAAGTTTTAGATCAGACTCATAGGGGTCTAATCTTGGTTCTAACACTTACTAGCTAGGAGACAGACATTTTACTTAACCTTCCTGAGAATGAGTTTCCTTATCTATCAAATGGGGAAAATAATAGTATCTACTTCATGCAGTAGTGAGAATCAAATGAAATAAACCATGTAAACTACTTGGAAGAGTTCCTGTTTATGGTGAATATTCAATTCACTCTTCAGTATTCACCATGAACAGTGAATGATAGCTGAAGAGTATTCCATTTGAACCTGGGGGCAGGGAATGAAGTTGTAAATGATCATATATCAACTCAATTTTCAGAAATAAGAACTGAGACACAGAGAGTTTATATGATTTGTCTGAGAGCATTCAATAAGTGAATGGAAGAGCTAGGCCTTCAACTCTAATGATAATGAATTCTAATGGTGATTTGCTGCATGTGTGAAGTTAATATAGCCTGCCTAGTGAATTTTCCTAAGATATTTTATCTGCTTCATCAACCCAACCCTTCTTCAGTCTTCTTCCTGGAATTGAGATACATTTTTGTCTTTCCC
The DNA here is from genome assembly GCF_963455335.1 of Martes martes. NCBI lineage: Eukaryota > Metazoa > Chordata > Mammalia > Carnivora > Mustelidae > Martes > Martes martes. The sequence goes on from NC_137897.1 coordinate 70,061,261, forward strand.
TGAGGATGAAAACTGAGTCATTGTTCCCACATGGGTGTTCATATCAGGCAAATCATGGAAATATAGTACCCTTTGATTCTGGCATGATAAAGTAATGCCAATACAAGTTTTTAGTTTGTGATGCTTCCAAGCACAGCTTACTATTGTTCCCAATAAATATCATAATTTAGTTATTTTAACAAAGACGTCTAAATGCACTGGCATTTGAATTTTTAGGAACTATCCTTATGTAGTCATTTCTAATATGAAAAGAAATGTGACTCATGTAAATGTACCCAGCTTCAGTAAATAACTGTGGTGCTCTATGCTATTTAACAGCCAGTATATTCATATACACAGATTACATCAAATTATCTGTTCTCTTTTTAAAAATACATTTTAAAAATTGTGTTGGGGTAGCAGGTTACGGAAGGTAGTGATTGAAGCACTGATTCATGTAAAACCAAGTAAGGCTACTTAAAACCATGCATGAATAGATGTATTTTTGAACTGTGCTCTCTGACAAAAAAGTAAGAAGTTCCCCCTGGTATTTTGCTTCCTATGTTTAGGGCCTTATTTTTGTTTATAAACTGTTAGAAGAGATGACAGGTATAACCTGGTACAACTAGATCCCAGGGAAAACTTAACAGATTTTAGACTATAGATCACTTTGGATACACAGTGTATTGCCTCAAGAAGCATCTTATGATTCTCTAATATAAAATACATCACTTTTAGCACTAAAATATTTATTAAATTATAAGGACTATGAAAGGTACATGCCTATCTCACTTTGAAAGTCTAATATATGAATGATATTCCATTTACACTCTGGTCAGATATGAACAAAATTGATTTTAGATGTTTAGTGCTAAAAAACACTGACTTAATAAGTTTTCGGACTTAAGGGATCTTGTCAAGGGTCTGTCAAGGGTTTCTTCAAAATTCATATTGTGAGACATTTATTAAATGAATAGAAACTGGATCAGTACGGAGAAGATATGTGGCTAACCTTATTTTGGGAGTATATTTTCATAGGAGTCATCACTCAGATGGAAAGAAACTAGTATCCAATTAGCTTTGGTTTATGTAAGAGAACTCCGTGAATAGAAGAACTGGAATCTTCAGTGTTCCTAGGACATTTTGGTTATCCCATGTATAGCCCACACCTTGTTCATCTAAACACACATTGTAGGACAAAATTTGTTGTCAAGGAAGACCCAAGAAATTTGCTAGTGAGTATCCAAAACGTACCAAATGCATTTTTTTGGAACATCTGTAGTTGAATTTGGTACTTATGTATATAATGGCTTTCTACATAGGGTTTCTTAAAACATTGACACTGGCACTATAAACAATACCATTATTCTGTCCATGGCTTCTTCACTAGGGCAAAATGCTAAAGGGGCAGAGCTAGTTCTTCTGAGGTGCTTTTTTCTTTAGACTTTTAGACATTTCAAGAAATTTCAGAAATACACAGTAGAGCTCCTTGCTATTAATCAAGAAATAATCACAACATGGACTCTGTTGATGATGACTCAGTCATATCACCTAGATGTCACATTATAGTCAACAAACTATTCTGCATATTATCTGTGAATAATTTATATTATTATACAAGTGTCATGTATTTATTTCAAACTTCATATGTGATTGAATGAATTAAAACCACTTCGTGTATTTCCTAGCCCTGTCTGCTAAGAGGGCCTAGTGCAACCATACCCTGATAGGACTCTAGGGCTAATACGGGGCATATGCAAAATGATTCTTGAGCATCTTAGCCAGAAAATAGGAAGTGCTTAATAACCACAATGATGAGTGGGGACTGGGATATATGGGTGATGGGTATTAAGGTGGGCACTTGTGTGAGCACGGGATGTTATATGTAAGGGATAAATAACTAAATTCTACTCCAAAACCAATATCACATTATATGCTAACTAACTGGAATTCAAATAAAAATTTGAAACAAAGAAACAAAAAAGGAAACAAAATGATGAGGGCAAATAGGAAAAAGGACACAGGAGCCAACCAAAAGAGTTCCCAAAGGCCAAAACTAGAACTATTTCAGCAACAGAATAAAGTAGCACTGAAATATTACCCAAACTATAAAATCAATGCTCTTCATCTATACTGACACAAATAAATGATTGAAAAAAATAAATCAGTGGTTATGAATGGACAAATCTCCTACACACATAAATTTCAAATAATTTATATAGATACTCCTCCATCAAGGAGGTGGAGCATAAGTCTCCATTCTTTAGATGTGGACTGCACAAAGTAACTTCCTTCCAAGTGATACAGCATGGAAAAGGAAGGTAATCTACAGTGGAGAAATAGGATAAATACTTCCTCAGTCAGGTGATCAACATATGTACTCTCGATATGATGTAGTAAGAATGGTTCCTTACCTATGTTCTTTCTTCCAAAAACTTTAAACCTAACTTCTGCAATGAGAAAAACATCAGACAAGCCCAAATTGAAGAGGATTCTAATGTCTGATCAGTACTCCTCAAAACAGTCAAGGTCATGAAAACCAAGGAAATTCTGAGAAACTTACATAATCATGAGGAGCCTGGGAGACATGGTGACTAAATATAATGTGGTATCTTGGATGGATTCCTGGAAAAGAAAAATGGTATTAGCTAAAAACTAAGGGAATTTGAATAAATAATGGACTTTAGTTGGTATAAATATGTCAGTATTGGCTCATCAGTTGTGACAAGTGTTCCAAATTAATGTGGGATATTAAATAAAGGAAACCGGGTACAGAAGATATGAATTGCAACTTTTCTGTAACTCTAAAAATATCCTAAAACAAGAAAAAATTGTTTTAAGAAAGCATTTCACTCAAAATGGATTAAAGACCTAAATGTAAGACCTGAAAACATGAAACTCCTAAAGGAAAACATAAGCAGTAATCTCTTGGACATTGGCCTTAGCGAGATTTTTCTGAATGTATACTCAGGAAAGGGAAACAAAAGCAAAAATAAACTATCGGGACTATATCAAGATAAAAAGGATTTTTCAAAGTGAAGAAAACCACCAACAAAATGAAAAGGCAACCTACAGAATGGGAGAAGATATTTGCAAATGATATATCCAGTAAGGAGTTTATCTGCAAAATATCTAAAGAATTTATACAACTCAACTCACACACACAAAAACAAAACAAATAATCTGATTTAAAAATGGGCAGAGGACCTGAATAGACATTTTTCCAAAGAAGACATACAGATGACCAAATGACACATGAAAAGATGCACAGCATCACTAATCATCAGGGAAATGCAAATCAAAGCCACAAGAAGATATCACTTCCTACCAGTCAGAATGGCTACTATTAAAAGAAAGAAAGAAAGAGAGAAAGAAAGAGAGAAAGAAAGAAAGAAAGAAAGAAAGAAAGAAAGAAAGAAAGAAAGAAATAACAAGTGTTGACAAGGATGTGGAGAAAAAGGAACCCTTGTGCACTGTTGGTGAGAATGTAAATTACTTCAGCCACAATGGAAAACAGTATGGAGGTTCCACAAAAAATTAAAAATAAAAATGCATACGATCCTGTAATTCCACTGTTGGGTATTTCACCCAGAAAAGAAAACAAAAACACTAATTTGAAAACATATATGCACCCCGTTTATTGTAGTATTTTTTACAAAAACCGACATATGTAAGTAACTTAAGTGTCCATTGATAATTAAAGCATCCCTTAATGGATAAAAAAGCTGTGTGTGTGTGTGTGCGTGTATGTATGTGTTTGTATAAAATGAAATACTAGCCATAAAAAGAGTGAAGTCTTGTCATTTGTGACAACATAGATGGACTTAGAGGCTATCATATTAAGTGAAATAAGTCAGACAGAGAAAGAATACCATGATTTCACTTACAAGTAGAATCTAAAGAACAAAACAAATGAGCAGAAAAACCAAACAGATTCATAAATAGAGAACAAACTGATGGTTGCCAGAGGAGAGAGTGTAGGGAGAGGGGCAAAAAGGGGATTAAGAAGTACAAACTTCCAGGGGCGCCTGGGTAGCTCAGTGGGTTAAAGCCTCTGCCTTTGGCTCAGGTCATGATCCCAGGGTCCTGGGATCCAGCCCTGCATCAGGCTCTCTGCTCGGCAGGGAGCCTGCTTCCCTTCCTCTCTCTCTCTCTCTCTCTCTCTGCTTGCCTCTCTGCCTACTTGTGATCTCTATCTATCAAATATATAAATAAAATCTTAAAAAGAGAGGTACAAACTTCCAGCTATAAAATAAATAAGCCATGGAGATGAAAAATACAGCATAGGGAAATAATCATATTGTAATAAATTTGTATAATGACAAATATTATCTACACTTACCGTGGTAAGCACTGCATGATATATAGACTTGTCAAATCACTTGTTATGCACCTGAAACTAATATAACATTGTATGTCAATTATACTTCAATAAAAATATTCTTTCCTACCTAGAATTCATAATATATATAATTACATTATGGTAAGTTATATCACATTGAAATTTTTAATAAAAATTTTAAAAAGCATTTTACTTCATTAGAATAAAAGCTAAACAATAATGATTTGTTTTTCTTAATATAAAATACAAAATGTTACTACATCAACATAAATAGGTGGGTGAAATACTCGTTTCTTTAAACAGCTAAAATTTATACTCAGAAATTCTACCCTTTTAAAACCATTCCCTCCTATTTTATCTCTTGCATCTTCAGTATTTTGTTGCTGCTGTAAGCTGTTTGCTATCATCCTTAACATGGTAGAGACTGATATTTTATTATTTGGCCGTTCTATAAAGAAAAGAAAGAGTAGGCAGTATTTCAAATTCTGTACCTTTTCTTTAGAACAATGAATGTTCCATGACACAACTATGCTGGAGGGAATTCACATGAGGAAAATGGTTTCAACACAGTATAGTTTTCTTTTTTAATTTTATTTGTTAATTTAATTTAATTTAATTTAATTTAATTTAATTTAAGTTTTTGTATGTGTTCCAAAATTCATTGTTTATGCACCTCACACAGTACTCTATGCAATATGTGCCCCCCTTAATACCCACCACCAGGCTCATCCAACCCCCCATCCCCCTCCCCTCCAAAACCCTCAGTTTGTTTCTCAGAATCCACAGTCTCTCATGGTTCACCTTCCCCTCCAATTTCCCCCAATTCACTTTTCCTTTCCTTCTCCTAATGTCCTCTCTGTTATTCCTTATGCTCTGCAAGTAAGCAGAGCATATACTGACTCTCTCTGCTTGACTTATTCCACTCAGCATCATCTCTTCCAGTCCCATCCATGTTGATACAAAAGTTGGATATTCATCCTTTCTGATGGAGGCATAATACTCCATTGTATATATGGACCATATCTTCTTTACCTATTCGTCCGTTGAAGGGCCTCTTGGTTCTTTCCACAGTTTGGCGACTGTGGCCATTGCTGCTATGAACATTGGGGCACAGATGGCCCTTCTTTTCACTACATCCATATCTTTGGGGTAAATACCCAGTAGTGCAATTGCACAGTATAGTTCTCTATGAGGTTGTTCCCAGTTAAAATAAAGGCAGTAATTCCTCTATCAAAATAGTCATGTTAAAAATTAAAATAGAATGGACTCATGCTTGAGTTTTACTGAGAAGAAAGGATATCATGTTACATACACTTGCTTGAGTTAGATATTTTCAAGAAATTGTGAAGCAACATTAAATTTCTTCATAAACCCTCTCTCTATCTTTTATTTGGCCTATGGATTAGATTGTTCTGTAGCTGTTCTCTCTATAATATTCAGTGTGGAATGGCAAAACATACTGTGATAATTTAAGATATTGTTAGCATGTATGTGTAGACTATCATTGTTTTTTTTTAATAATTTAGTAAATTCAATACTATCTTAAATCCTTTCAGTAACTTTATAAGAGTAATTTATTTCAGTAGCATGTTATTTCAATTTAGTTTAACCAATGTGGACAAAGAATGTAAGTTTATTTTTATCGGAACCTCATCCAAATGTCCAGACCTTTGCAGAAGAGTTGGATGCTTCAGATTAAGTCTCAGAGTGATTACCAATTAATTTGGAAAGGTCTTTCGATTGAAGTACATGTGTCTGTGGTAATTTGTCTGCAGTTAGACATATCACTGAAAATTCAATGAAATTATTTTTAAAATAGAGAAATTCTCTAAAGTACCTAGTTTTGGTGATATTTACAATATAAATTACATTGTGAAACTTTAAAATGTGCATTTACTTAACTAAAATTCATATCGACTTTCACCAGAACATGTTCATTGAAAAATAGTACAGATACAATCACTTTCAAGGAGGAGAAAATGATATGATTACTGATTTTCAGGAGTGTAATAATGTCAATATTTTGCATTGTATTTGGCTTTTTCTTTTTCACTTCAAGACCTTAGCATCTGTTACTCCTTCTGCTTGGAATATTCAGTCAGCTTTGGCTTTTTTATTACTCACCTCCTGTTCAACTCTTTCATCTGGCTGGCTCTGATTTATCCATAAGGTCACAGGTTATATGTTAGGGTCTGAGAACTGACCTTCCATTCTGAATTAGGTCCTCATTATAGCTTTCACTAGCATCCTGTACTTTTCCTTCATCATTCTAATCACGATTATAATTGCATACTCATTTTGTTAAATTTCTGTAATAGCTACTACTTTACTAGACCATAATCTCCATGACAAATAACATAGTGTCTGGTACATAATAGAAGATCAAAAGGGAATTATTTGTTTGTTTATGTTGCAAAATAATTTCTTTATGGTTATTTTTTATTTCATTATTTTTATTTTTTTATTTTTTATTAAAGTTTTTATTTAAATTCTAGATAGTTAATATATACAGTGAAATTGGATTCAGGTGTAGAATTTAGTGATTCAACCCTTACATACAACACCCACTGCTCATCACAAGTGCCCTCTTTAATACCCATCATCCATTTAACCCATCCCCCACCCACCACCCTCTACCAACCCTGTTTATTCTCTGTAGTTGAGTCTCTTTTGATTTGCTTCCCTCTCTCTTTATATTTTTCCCCTTCCCTATGTTTATCTGTTTGTTTTGTAAATTCCACATATGGGTGAAATAATATGGTATTTTCTTTATTTGACTGACCTATTTCACTTAACAAAATACACTCTGGCTCTATCCTCATCATTGCAAATGGCAAGATTTCAATTTTTTTCATGGCTGAGTGATATTCCATTGTATGTCCCATTGTATATTACACCCCCCCCACACACACACACCACACACTCCACAACTCCTTTATCCATTCCTCGGTTGATGGACATTTGGGCTCTTCCCGTAATTTGGCTATTGTTGATTTGTTAATAATGGCTGCTATAAACATTTGGATGCATGTGCTCCTTCTAATCAGCATGGTTGTATCCTTTGGGTTAATACCTAGTACTGCAATTGCTGGATTTTAGGGTAGATCTATTTTTAACTTCTTGAGGAACCTTCATACTGTTTTCCAGAGTGGCTGCACCAATTTACACTCCAACTAACAGTGTAAGAGTATTCCCTTTTCTCTGCATCCTTGCCAATGTCTGTGGTTTCGTGAGTTAATAATTTTAGCCATTCTGATAGGTGTGAGGTGATAACTCATTGTAGTTTTGATTTTTACTTCCCTGATGATCCGTGATGTTAAGCATCTTTTCATGTATATGTTAGCCATTTGGATGTCTTATTTGGAAAAAGATCTACTTATGTCTCCTGCCCATTTCCTAACTGGATTATTAGTTTTTTTGGATATTGAGTTTAATAAGTTCTTTATAGATTTTGGATACTAACCCTTTATCAGATATGTCATTTTCAAATCTCTTCTCCCATTCTGAAGGTTGCCTTTTACTTTTGTTTCTTTCCTTTGCTGTGCAGAAGCTTTTTTATCTTGAAGAAGTCCAAGTAGTTCATTTTTTATTTTGTTTCCTTTGCCCCTGGAGATGACTAGTAAGAAGATTTTATGGCTGAGTCAAAAAGGTTGCTGCCTGCATTCTTCTCAAGGACTTTGATGATTTCCTGTCTCATATGTAGGTCTTAAATCCATTTTGAATTTATTTTTTGTGTATGGTGTAAGAAAGTGGTTAAGTTTCATCCTTTTTCATGTTGCTGTCTAGTTTTCCCAACACCATTTGTTGAAAAGACTTTTTCCCACTGGATATTCTTTTCTGTTTTGTTGAAGATTAGTTGACCATATAGTTTTGGATCCATTTCTGGGTTCTCTATTCTGTTCCGTTGATCTATGTGTCTATTTTTATGCCAGTACCATACTGTCATGATCACTACAGCTTTGTAATATAGCTTGAAATCCAGTTTTGCTTTTCTTTTTTAAGATTGCTTTGGTTATTTGGAGCCTGTTGTGGTTCCATACAGATTTTTAGGATTGTTTGTTTGTTTGTTTGTTTGTTTTTAAGATTTTATTTATTTACTTGACAGAGAGATCACAAGTAGGCAGAGTGGCAGGCAGAGAGAGAGGGAGAAGCAGACTCCCCGCTGAGCAGAGAGCCCAATGTGGGGCTTGATCCCAGAACCCTGAGATCATGACCTGAGCCGAAGGCAGAGGCTCAACCCACTGAGCCACCCAGGTGCCCCAAGATTTTTTGTTTAATTTTATGAAAAATGGTGGTGGTATTTTGATAGGGATCACATTAAATGTGTAGATTCCTTTGGGTAGTATAGTCATTTTAATAATGTTTGTTCTTCTAATCCATAAGCATGGAAAGTTTTTCCACTTCTTTGTATCCTCTTCAATTTCTTTCATAAGTGTTCTATAGTTTTCAGAGTACAGATATTTCACCTTCTTGGTTAGGTTTAGTCTTAGTGATCTTACGTTTTTTGGTGCAATTGGGAAATGGATTGATTCCTTGAGTTCTATTTCTGCTGCTTCATCATTGGGGTCTAGAAATGCAACAGATTTCTGTACATTCATTTTGTATCCTGTGACATTGCTGAATGGGTGTGTGAGTTCTAGCAATTTTTTGGTCTTTCAGGTTTTCTACATAGAGTATCATGTCATCTACAAATAGTGAGTGTTTGACTTCTCCTTTCCTGATTTGGATACATTTTATTTCCTTTTGTTGTCAGATTGCTGAGACTATTACTACCAGTACTATGTTAAATAACAATAGTGAGAGTGGACATCCCTGTGTTTTTCCTGACCATAGAGGGAAAGCTCTTGTTTTACCTCACTGAGGATTATATTAGTTGTGTATATTATAAAATAATATATTATATTAGTTGAGGGCTTTTATCAAAATGGATGCTGTGTTTGTCAGATGCTATTTCTACAACTATTGAGGTCATCACATGGTTCGTATCATTTCTTATATTAATGTGGTATATCACATTGATTGATTTGTGAATATTGAACCAACTCTGCAACCCAGGAGTAAATCCCACTTGATCATGGTGAATATTTTTTTAGTGTACTGTTGAATTTGATTTGCTAGTATATTGTTGAGGCTTTTTACATCTATGTTGATCAGAGATATTAGCCTGTGATTCTCCTTTTTAGTGGGGTCTTTGTTTTGGGGATCAAGGTAATGCTGGCCTCATAGAATGAGTCTGGAAGTTTTCCTTCCATTTCTATGTTTTAGAACAGTTTCAGAAGAGTAGGTATTAATTCTTTAAATGTTTGGTAAAATTCCCCCTGGAAAGCTGGCCCTGGATTTTGATTTGTTGGGAGATTTTTGACGACTGATTCACTCTTTTGCTGGATATGGTTCTGTTAAAATTTTGTATTTCTTTGTCTTTCAGTTTTGGTACTTTATATGTTTCTAAGAATTTATCAATTTCTTCCACATTGCCCAATTTATTGACATATAATTTTCATAATATTATCTTATGACTTTTTTCTTGTGGTTTTGGTTGTGATCTCTCCTCTTTCATTCATGATTTTATTTAATTGGGTCCTTTCTCTTTTCTTTTTGATAAGTATGGCTAGTGGTTTATCAATTTTGTTAATTCTTTCAAAGAACCAGCTATAGTTTCATTGATCTGTTCTACTGGGGTGATTTTGTTTCTATATTATTTATTTCTATTCTAATCTTTATTAATAATTTCCCTTCTTCTGTTTGCTTTAGGCTTAATTTTTCCTTCCTTTTGTGGCTCCTTAAATGTATGATTAGGTTATACATTTGAGACTTTTCTTGATACTTGAGGTAGGCCTGTATTGCAATATACTTCCCTTTGAGGACCACTGTTGCTGCATCCCAAACGTTTTGGACTATAGTCTTTTCATTTTTGTTTGCTTCTGTGTATTTTTTTTAATTTACTCTTTAATTTCCTGGTTAACCCATTCATTCTTTGGTAAGATGGTCTGTAACCTCCATATATTTGTGGTCTTTCCAATTTTTTTTCTTGTTGAATTTAAGTTTCATAGCACTGTGGTCCGAAAATATGCATGATATGATCTCAGTCTTTTTGTACTTGTTTAGGCCTGATTTGTGACCCAGCATGTGATTTATTCTGTAGAATGTTCCATGTGCAGTCTAAGAATGTGTATTCTGCTTCTTTAGGATAAGGTGTTCTGAAAATATCTGTTAAGTCCCTCTGGTCCAGTGTGTCATTCAAAGCCATTGTTTCTTTGTTGATTTTCTGCTTAGATGATTTGTCCATTGCTGTAAGTGGGGTGTTAAAGTTCCCTAGTATTTTCTTGTTATCAGTGAGTTTCTTTATATTTGTCAGTTAATGATTTGTATAATTTAGGTGCTCCCAAGTTTTAGGCATAAATATTTACAATTGTTAGATCTTCTTGTTGGATAGACCCCTTTGTTTTGATATAGTGCCCCTCTCCATCTCTTATTACAATCTTTGTTTTAAAAATCTACTTTGTCAAGGCGCCTGGGTAGCTCAGTGGGTTAAGCCTCTGCCTTTGGCTCAGGTCATGGTCTCAGGGTCCTGGGATCTAACCCCGCGTTGGGCTTTCTGCTCAGCGGGGAGCCTGCTTTCCCCTTTCTCTCTGCCTGCCTCTCTGCCTACTTGTGATCTCTCTCACTCTGTGTCAAATAAATAAATAAAACCTTTAAAAAAATGTACTTTGTGTGATGTAAGGATGGCTGCTACAGCTTTCTTTTGATCTCTATTAACATAATAAATGGTTCTCTATTCCCTCACTTTCTATCTGGAGGTGGCTGTCGGTCTGAAATGAATCACTTGTAGAAAAAAGATAGATGGGTCTTGTTTTTTGTTTGTTTGTTCTTTGTTTTGTTTTGTTTTGTTTTGTTTTATCCATACCAATACCCTATGTCATTTGTTTGGAACATTTAGTTCATTTACATTCAGAGTATTGATAGATATGAATTTAGTGCCATTGTATTACCTGTAATGTCATTGTGTCTGGAGATTTTCTCTGTTCCTTTCAAGTCTTTGTTGTTTTTGGCCTTTCTTTTGCACTCAAAGAGTTCCCTTTAATATTTCTTGCAGGGCTGATTTAATGTCAGAGCCTCCTTTAGATTCTGTTTGTCTGAGAAACTCTATCTCTCTTTCTGTTCTGAATCACAGTCTTGAAGGAGAAAATATTCTTGACAGTATTTTTCCTACTCAACATGTTGAATATATCATGCCACTCTCTTCTGGCCTACACAGTTCTTATACAGAGATCTGCTGCTAAACTTATTTTTCTTTCCTTGTAGAGTAAGGATTTCTTTTCCTTGTGCTTTCAGGATTCTTTCCTGATGTCTGTATTTTGTAAATTTTATTATGATGTCTTGTTATTGGCCTGTGTTTTGTTGATTTTGATGGGAGTTCTCTTCCTTCCCCATATTAGGGACATTTTCAGCTATATTTGCTCAAATAAACCTTGTGCCCCTCTTTTTCCTTTCTTCTTTTTCTGGGACTCCTATGATATGAGTGTTATTATGTTTCATGTAGTCGCTGAGTCCCCTAAGTCTACGTACATGATCCAGTATTTTTCTCTCCCTCTTCTTTTTAGCTTCATTTTCCCCATAATTTTATCTTCCATATCACTTATTCATTACTCTGCTTCTTCTATTCTTGTAGTCATTACATCCAGTCTGTTTTGCAGCTCAGTTACAGTATTTTTTGTTTCAGCCCAACTAATTTTTAGGTCTTTTTTTTTTTTAAAGATTTTATTTATCTATCCGACACAGAGAGAGAGATCACAAGTAGGCAGAGAGGCAGGCAGAGAGAGAGGAGGAAGCAGGCTCCCTGCCGTGCAGAGAACCCGATGCGGGGCTCAATCCCAGGACCCCGAGATCATGACCCAAGCCGAAGGCAGCGGCCCAACCCACTGAGCCACCCAGGTGCCCCTTTAGGTCTTTTATCTCTATGGTAATTGACTCCCTGGTGTCCTTTATGCTTTTCTCAAGCCTAGCTAATATCCTCATGATTGTTGTTTTAAATTCTTGTTCAGACATATTATTTGTATCTGTTTAGATTAGATTCCTGGCCATAACCTCTTGTTCTTCTGGGGTGAATTCCTCCATCTTGACATTTTTGTCTAAGTCTGTATCTTCTGTATGTTAGGAAAGCCTCTTATGTGTACTACTCCTGAGAGTAATGACTATATTAAGAAGGGGTCATATACTGTCCAGGGCCTGATGTTTCAGGAAACGTTTCTGGTGTATGTGGTGTACACTCTGCTCTTAAGTTTTGGCTGCTGTTTCCCTCACGTCTGTCCTCTGCAGGGTTTTTCCTTGCCTGCAGTGGGGAGTGTTTGAATCTTATCCACTGTGTGGTGAGTTTTAACTAGGTGTGTTTTGGTCTGCTTGTTAAAAGAGGCTTGATCATATTTCCCCTAAAGCTGAAGTTTTGCAGTGCTCTATGATGAGTAGATTTGATGGGTGTGGGGGCTGGTGCTGTTATTCTGGGGGAGGGGCCTGCTGCTACTCTGACTCTCAGGCACACTTGCCCTAGTGAAAAAGCATCTGCAGAATGCAGGGAGTTGGAGCTTGGTGTAAGCGGTTCAAGTCTCCACTGTGGGCACTCTGCTGCTCACTGAAGTCCTTCTGTGCTGGTGGGCAGGGGTAAAAATGGCATCAGCTGTGTTTCTCATCCCCAGATCAGGGAGTTTGTGCCTGCCACTACTCAGGAAGACCTTGCAGAAGAGTGAAAAATTCGCCCCTTTTCTGTCCCAAGCATCCCTCAGATCCCTGTCCTCTCCCTATTTGTGTCCAAGCCATCTGCCCACAGAGTGCCTCAGTGCTCTTATATTTTATGTGGGGCATGCTAATATGCTAGCTGGGTTTCAAAACTCCAAACTTTAGGGACCTGGCATCTCACAGACCTGTGCTGAACTTCTGGGAGAGGGCCTCGCTGCAGTGTGGCTATTGTTGATTTGTCCCAAAAGGGCAGTTTCACTAATATGTAGGGCTTTAGAGTTTACGGTAAAGTGCAACAAAGACCTAGTGTCTAGATTACCTGCACTCAGCAGCTGCCTCTGCTCCTGTGCTAATGAATTGGGCAGCTCAGTGGTGCCTGTCAGCTCTCTTGTCCCCAGAAAGGCAGTGCCACCCCCAAGAAGAGGAACTCTCTCTCCCGGTGCATCCCAGGGAATCCTCAGACCATGCTTTCCATTCCTAGGCCTCTGCCCTCTTCCACTGGAGCACTTCTACACCTGCCATCCTCCACCCTGGCAATGGCATGGACTTCTAAAACTTTATCATCCCCTCTCGTTTTCCCTGTCAGTGGTTTTAGGGAAGTGTTTTTTTGTGCAATACCTTCTCTCTCTCTCTCTCTCTCTCTCTGTATGTCTCTCTCTTTCTCTCTCTCTCTTTCTCTCCTTTCTCCCTGATAAGATCACCCTCCCCTCTGAAGCACCAGCCATTCTTTCCTCCCCCAAATCCCATCTTCACACCTACCTTCCACGATGTGGCCTTTTTCCTCCATCTAGTTGTGTATTTCGTTCTCTTACTTCAGATCGATTCCCTGGGTGTTCAGAATGATTTGGTATTTATCTAGCTGTGTACCAGGGATGAGACAACTATAAGGTCCTCCTACTACTCTACCATCTGAACTCCTATCCAGATCAAAAGAGAATTATTTTGACAATGAATGAACATGTAATTATTATAATACTCAAATTATCAGCAGGACTGTCACAATTTGTATCTAATCTCTATACAAAATTAGCATACTTCATATAGATAAATAGAAATTCAGAAAATCAAGTTTCTCTTCTGGAATAGAAACAAAGTATTTTAAATTCTAAAGCAAAGATTATTTGAGCAAGAGACTTTGTTGGTGTGACTTTTTCTTTTTTCTCAGTGTGCTTAATCTTCTAAGAAAAGTGTATGAAGGCCTCATACACTTACCTGGTATCAGCACCCTCTCTCATTCCCCTCTGCAGTTTTTCCAAATTTTAGTTATTGGTCTCAAAACTTACCTCAACCTACCTTAATTTTAGTAGATGACCTTGTCATGTACCAGTGAGTGAAAATGAAGGCCATTATGTGAGAAATACTTAAACTTTTTCCTTTTAATTTCTCCCTCCACAAAAAAGAAAAAAAAAAAGAAAAGAAAAAGAAAAGCCCTGCACCTATACCATTTCTTTATCCTTTGCCTCTGTTCTTACAAGAAGAGGCATCTCTTATCTATGACTTTGAGTCCCCTCTGTTTTCTCTATGGTTTTGCCACATTAATTATTCCCTCTCTATTCTATCTCCTATTTTTAAAAAGATTTTATTTATTTATTTGACAGAGAGAAAGATCACAAGTAGGCAGAGAGGCAGGCAGAGAGAGGGGGGAAGTAGGCTCCCCACTGAGCAGAGAGCCCTATGCGGGGCTGGATTCTAGGACCCTGAGACCATGACCTGAGCTAAAGGCAGAGGCTTAACCTACTGAGTCACCCACTTGCCCCTCTTTTCTATCTTCTTAAAACTCTCTCATTATACTCCATTCTTCTTGTCACCCTGTGAATATGTTCAAGTTTCTTCAATGACAAAAATTAAAAAAAAATTTTTTTTCTTTAATCCTGCATCTTTCATGATAGTTACCATCTTTCCTCTTTATTTTTTCTTCTCAAATGAATATACCTTATATATCTACCCTCTCACCTCTCATTTAGTCCTTAAAATCTTTAAACAGTGGTCTTCCGGCTTCTGCCCTCAATTTTTAATTGAAATTCCATTAGCAAAGTTTACCAATGATTTCTTCATAGCTAAATATAATGTATACTTTCAGATTTTCTCTTACTCAATCAGTCTGCTATATTTAATATTGTCCATGATATCTTTTCTTTTCTGGATTTTTAAAAGTAAAGATGACACCTGCTTATTGTAGAAAATGTAAACATTATAGAAAAACATATAAAAGGAAATGATGCCTCCCCAATACACAGAGATAACTGATGTTTACATTTGACAAACTATTCACTCAACAATATGTTATAGATATAGTATTCCACTGTATATGTATACTATAATTCACATAACCTGTTTTTTAATTTTTTAATGATTTTATGTATGTATGTATGTATGTATTTATAGAGTGCACGTGAACAGAGGGAGGGGCAGAGGAAGAGGGAGAGAGAATCTCAAGCAGACTCGAAGCTCACCACAGAGCTCAATCATGGGGCTCAAACGTGGGACTCAGTCCCTTGACCCTGAGATCATGACCTGAGCCAAAATCAAGAGTCAGACATTTAAATGACTGAACCACCCAGGAGCCCCAACCTGTTTGTTATTGATGGACATTTAGGCCTTTTCCAATTTTTTTATTTAATTTTTAAAATTTAATTTAATTTTTATTTATTTTATTTATTTAATTAAAAATTGCTCAAATTAAATTCATGAACACATACCTTTGAAGATTATTGTCCTCACCTTGAAACTTTATTCTCCTTCTGTGTGTTTCTGTAACTCTTACTTTTTTTTTTTTTTTTCTGATAGCAGTATAGCTCTTAACATTCTAGCTAATTTTCTGAAGTCTTATTTATAAGCTTCACTCTCTCTGGCAACCTCTTGCTTCTTGTTAAATTGGATCCAATGCTCAAGTCTTTTCGTTTGAAATCTCCCCAAGGTAATTTAACTTTCTCTCATGTCTTTAGCCTTCACTCAGTGACTGCCAGTCCTACATCTCTAACGCAAGTCACATTCCAGAACGCCAACATCCATACATCTAATTTTCTATATGCAGCTTCATTCAGATGTCTTATAGGCACCTCAGACTTTGACTCCAATAGTGAATGTAGACCTTTCCTGAAAGTCTGTGGCATTTCCTACATTATCCAGTCATTGGTATTGCCTTTTATCTAGTCTCACGAGCCAGAGTCTTGTCCTTTCTCATTCTCACCCTTTGTATGCAATTAGTCATTAATTTTAGTGTAATCACATCAACATTTCTCATGTATATTCCCCTCTCTTTATTCAAAACTCTGCTGATTTTATTTTAGACCCTTACACTTCATGTCTTCATGAATACATCAGTGATCTCATTGCCTTCATTCTTACTTGCATCCAATCCAACTTCTATGCTATAAAAATTGTTTCATAAACATTCAAACATGGCCATATCATTCTATTTAAAATAAGCATTATCTCCCAATTAACTTCACTTTAAGTCTCATAGAATGAATTCCAACATCCTTAGCATCACATCCAAAGTTTTTATGAACTTCTTTTTGCCCGTCTTTCTAGATGATGTCAGGACTAGGTCTCAAGGAACTGAAATTAGAATGAATTATGCTATTCTAAGTGTCCAGTAGCAAGAGAACCAGCAAGCTGAATATGAACTAAAGTTTTTAAGGGCTTCTTATAAGGTCAGGGAAACAATAATATCTGATAAATATTTAGAGTATCAGTCAGAATGAAAATGACAGAAAGAACTAAGAGGAGCTGGACAGAACTGAAAGGGAAGGAGAATAATATCATGAACACAACAAATTAAATGCAGGAAACTATCACCAAGAGTCACTGTAACATCTGTGACATTGCGCTTATGATGAGTAGATATATTTGGTTGATTTAAAGGGTCAGAGTCAGGACGGAGACTGACAAGAAAAACTATGATATACTTGATCATCTTTTTCTTCTCTTTAAAGGACTTTGTTGGCTTCCTAACAACTATACATTTTAGAGGGGCTCTGTGATCAGGTTATTTCCTCTCTGTGTAGCCTTACTTCTAGCCATTGCTTTTTTTGAAATTTAGGCTCCATCAACATGAACATATGGTGCTCTTTCATATTCCTGTTTTGTTTTTTTTTTTGTCCCACATTTTGTTTTCTCTGCCTGGAATGTTCTTCATGTCTTCATTTCCAGGGTGAACTTTTATTCTTTAAAACTCCTGTACAGACATCACCAATTCTAGGAAGCTTCTCTAAATGTCCTTTCTCCCAGAGCCATAAACCCATCTATCCATGTGTTTGTTTATTATTGAACCAATATTTATTGAATACTTAATGTGAGCCCCATGGTATGCTAGATACTAGAAGCACCGTGGTGAATAAGAAAGATTAAACATGGCCTTTACTCTTCTTGGCCTTATATTTAGTGGTGGACACAAGCACACATACACACACACACATCCAAATAACCAGACAAATGAAATAATCACCAGTTTGATAAGTGTTGTGCATAAAAGATACAAGGGGGGTGCCTGAGTGGCTCAGTGGGTTAAGCCTCTGCCTTCGGCTCAGGTCATGATCTCAGGGTCCTGGGATTGAGCCCCACATCAGGCTCTCTGCTCAGCAGGGAGCCTGCTTCCTCCTCTCTGTCTCTGCCTGCCTCTCTGCATACTTGTGATCTCTGTCAAATAAATAAATAAAATCTTAAAAAAAAAAGATACAAGGAACTGTAATACAGAGTAATGTGTATGGGGGAAGGTGCAAAGGCAACATGCTTTAATATAAAGTTGATACTTATGAAGTGGCTGGTATTTGACTGTTTCTGTTCCATATAATTGGCAATTTTATGTAGTTCCACCTAATAGTTTCTTTTCAGAGGAATTGACATTTAGAGACCTGGGCATCTGGGTGGCTCAATGGGTTAAGCATCCAATTTTTTTCTTAAGCATTTTATTTATTTATTTATTTATTTATTTATTTATTTATTATGTTCAGTTAGCTAACATATTAGTTTTTGATGTAGTGTTCAATGATTCCTTAGTTGCATATAACACCCAATGCTCTTCACATCATATGCCTTCCTTAATACCCATCACCCGGTTACCCATCCTCCCACCCCCCTCCCTTCTGTAACCCTTCCCAGAGTCCAGAGTCTCTCCTTGTTTGTCTCCCTCTCTGATTTCTTCCCATTGAGTTTTCCCTCTCTTCCAGGTTGGTCCTCTGTGCTATTCCTTATGTTCCACATATGAGTGAAACCACATGATAATTATCTTGCTCTGCTTGACTTATTTCACTAGCATAATACCATCCAGTTACATGCATGTTGATGCAAATTGTAGGTATTCATCCTTTCTGATGGCTGAGTAATATTCCATTGTATATATAAACCACATTTTCTTTATCCAATTCATCTATTGAAAGACATCTTGGCTCCTTCCACAGTTTAGCTATTATGGACATTTCTGCTATGAACACTGGGGTGCATGTGGCCCCTCTTTTTGCTACATCTGTATATTTGGGGTAAATACGTAGTGCAATTGCTGGGTCTTGCAGGCTTGTGCAGCCATTCTGGAAAGTGTTCAGTTCTTGATTTCAGCTCAGGTAATGATCTCAGGGTCATGAGATCAAGCCCCACATTGGCCTCTGCTCTGGGCATGAAACCTGCTTAAGATTCTCTCTCTCCCTCTGACCCTCCCCTCTCTCTAAAAATATATACATACATACAAATAAATAAATAAGCTGAGACCTGAAGAATGGGGTAGCATGGGCCATGATGGCTAAGCTTGGAGCTTATCATGTTCCAGAAACCAAGAGAAGATAAGAAAAGATAGAATTGAGTAAAGGGGTGATGAAAGTAAGAGAGATGGGTACCTGGGTGGCTTAGTTAAGTGTCTGCCTTCAGCTCAGATTATGATCCCAGGGTCCTGTGATGGATCCCCACATCAGGCTCTCTGCTCAGCAGGGTGTCTGCTTCTCCTTCTCCCTTTGCCTCCTGCTCTGCCTACTGCTCCACCTACTTGGGCTCACTTGCTCTCTCTCTCTCTCTCTCTCTGCCAAATAAATAAGTGAAATATTTTTTAAAAATTTAAAAAGTAATAAAAAGAAGCAAGATGGATCATATAAGACTTTTATAGGAGTCTGGATTTGATTCTCATTAAAATATAAAACCACTGTGTTATTTTAAGATCTACTGGTTGTAGTGTGGGGCTGGAGTTGAAGAGAGTAAGGGTAGAAATAAAGGTATCAATTAAGAGATTGATGTAGAGACAATATAGTGTTACATTAGGTGTTCAGGGTTTGGAGTCAGGCTGCCTTGGTTTAAATCCTAGTATGGACATTTTTTAGCTGTTGGTTTATGCAAGTTACTCAAATTCTCTAAGACTCAGTTTCTTCATCTGTGAAATAGAGATAATAATATAATCATCCTCATAGAATTAGTCTAGAGATTAAATGAGATAATCTGTTACAAAACACTAAGCAGTCCCTGGCAGATAATACTTAATTGATAATAGAGATTAATAGTCCAAGTGAAAGATTATGGTGCCTGTATTAAATTGGTGACAATATATTTGGAGAAAAGTGAATAGATATGAGACCTATTGTCAAGGCTTAAACAACGGGATATAGTAATGGATTAGATATAAGACTTGAGGGGCAGGACTTTTCAGGTATGACTCCTAGGTTTCTGTCAGAGTGGATTGTGCTGCACTTTGTTAAGGTGGAGGAGATCTGCCTCCATCTGAATACAGAATTCAGCTATAGAAATTTATCTCTTTTTATACTACATAAGGCCAAATGAAAGAAAGAAAGCAGTAGCATATAATATAAAATGAAATATTTATTTAAAAATTAAATAAGTCAGAACCTTACATGAGGTATAAAAAATACTGTATGTTATATTCATACCACAATATCTTAAGTATGCAAAAGTCTTAAATGTGCATTTTCTTTGTTCCAAAGGTCTAAGATTTTGAAAATTTCTACTATACTATATGATAGGTACTGATGAACAATTAAGCTTATGTGTTTATTTTGTCTCATATTAAAGGCATTTTGTAACCATTCCTTCTGCTTCTCCAACAGAATGGAGCCTGCTTGATATACCAGCAGGTGAAGAACCAAAGGAGAGTTTATCTTTATTCTTCTTGGCATTGAGAGTCTGCTCTTGGAACGATCAGGCACCATGGGGAAGCGGGATAATCGAGTGGCCTATATGAATCCTATAGCAATGGCCAGATGGAGGGGCCAGACTCAATCTACAGGCCCAACAATACAAGATTATCTGAATCGACCAAGGCCCACCTGGGAAGAAGTGAAGAAACAATTAGAAAATAAAAAGAAAGGCTCCAAGGCATTAGCTGAATTTGAAGAAAAAATGAATGAGAATTGGAAAAAAGAATTAGAAAAAAGTAGAGAGAAATTATTGAGTGGAAATGAGAGCTCTTCTAAAAAAAAAGAAAAAAAGAAAAAGAAAAAGAAGAAATCTTGTCGGTCTTCATCTTCTTCATCAAGCTCTGATTCTTCAAGCAGTTCTGATTCTGAGAATGAGGAAAAAAAACAAGGAAAAAAGAGAAAGAAAAAGAAGAACCAGTCATATAAATCATCAGAAAGCTCTACATATGAATCTGAATCAGAGACCAAGGAATCTGTGAAAAAGAAAAAGAAGTCAAAGGATGGCACAGAGAAAGAAAAATATATTAGAAGTGTCAGCAAAAAAAGAAAGAAGACTTATCCTGAAGATAAACCCTCATCATCAGAGTCCTCATCAGAATCAGATTATGAAGAGGAAGTGCAAGCAAAAAAGAAGAGAAGACATGAAGAGCGAGAAAAATCAACAGAAAAAGCAAAGAAGAAGAAGAAGAAACAGCGCAAGAAACATAGTAAGAAGAAGAAAAAGAAGTCGGGTTCAAGTCACAAGTCAGGATAACAAGAAAGAAAGAAATTTTCCTATTTAAAAAAGCAAGAATTTAAGGAAATATCAACTCTGAATGTTAGGGAATATTTTTGAAAAATGCATGAATTTCCCTTTGTTTGTAGAATTATTCCTGACTGAGTGCCAGTCATATGCCACTGTGCCAGAAAGGGCCATAACCATTGCCTGCAGCGTAAATATATAATTTTGTTTGTGTGTGTGTTTTCCCTTCCAGTGGTTAATTCTTCTGAGAGCTAAAACCCTGTTGTTCATACTAGTAGTTAAAACATTTGGAATTGAATTAAAATGTCTTAGATAATAATTTTGAGCCCCCAAATATATCTAATTTAAAAATATCTAATTTGAATATATCTTTAAAATATAATCAGAAATATCCAGACAGCTGTAGTTCACATTTTTGAAGCTTATAATTAATGATATCTCAGAATCCTTCCTTTTGAAGATTAGTTTATTTTACTTCTTAATAAACTTTAGTTTACATGGGGAAAGGGCTTGTGGGGGAAAAAGAGTTCGCTACCACTTTGGCTAGCTGAATAGTGTGCCTTTGATATTTACACATCCTATTTTTGCCAGTGCAGCAGCCATTCTTTTCTTATTTAGTGAAATTCTGGAGTGTTGTATGCTGCTTCAAGTGAACAAGAAGACAGGAAGGGTAAGTAAGCCCCCAGTTCTATGAAATTTACCTCCACTTCAACAGTACTGAATAATGTTTAGCATTAGAGTGTTACCTTATTTGAATTAACTTTGATACCCTTTGGAGGGGAATCATTTTAAATAAACCCTGGTATTTTTTGATTAATAAAGATTCTGAAATATTTTGCATGTTTTATACTATTAATTTTTGATTATCCAGGGATATTCTACATAACCAGTAATCCTTTTTATATGATTTATGCTTAGGATACAAGTTTGTAATTTCCTAATCTTACTATGTTTCGTTACTAGGTTTAATTGCACACTTGACAAAATACTTAGCATGTAAAAAGAAGGTTTTTGAAAAAGTATTTAATGCCTTCATATTGAAGCTTGTTTACTGTAAGCAAGTTAAGTGCCAGACCTCTAGTACGCTATGTGTCTTGTTACATAAAAGTACTGCCAAAATCTTAGTAAGTATGCTGTTTAAAAGCTCAGTGTGTTAAGCATTAGTATTGAATTAAAATAGGAATTCAATTTAGGATATAATGACACCTTTGATCTTCCTGTGTCATATTTTACTAAGATTTGGTGCCTCATGCTTGTTTACCACTAATGCTGAAATGAGTTGAGAATTATTTTTATTTTACATATTGATATATCAGAGTAATATGAATCAATTGATGTCTCAGAAAGAACTACCTGTTACAGAGGATGTGCTAATTGCAATGTCATATTTACAAAGTATTTTGGCATGATGAGAGAATCAATAAATTTTTAATAGCTGATTTCATATCAGCTCCCTTGAATCAAAGGTAAAGTTATTATAAAGATAGAGAACACCAAGTAAATAAATATTGGCTTCCCAAATTTTTGCAGTTGAATGCTGGAATCTCTCAGAAATGCTCTTGAAACATTATAAATGTAATGTCATGTCAGATCATCTTAAAGTTTCATAATTTTACTTGTTTGCTAAAAAATATATAATTGCTGATAAAAATATATTTAAGGGATATTTTATATCCACATAGAGTTTTCCAAAATTGTTTTTCACTAAAATATGAAAAAAGCTTATATTATTTGTAGAATATGGCAAAGACATTAACAGCTTACCAAATATCTGTGTGCTCCCATTCACTTCCCAGCCTCTTGTAGTTAGGCAGTGCCATTTGACTACTTCTAGCAGAGGGATTGCAGAAATTGTAAACAGAAATGAGGTATCATTTCATAATGGAGCAGCAAAATGTCCTGCATGACCTTCCAGCTCTCTCAGTGTACTCCAAATGGTATACCTACAAGATGGATGCAGACTGTATCTCTTAAGTTACTGTTTATTAGGGACCAGCCCTGGAGAGTTGTTGGACTTGCACTGAACCCTTAGAGAGTAAGAAATAAACTGTTATATGTTAAGTCACTGAGATTTGGGGTCTTTTTTTTATTACCATAGCATCACCAAGCCTAATTTACTATCATAGCATTCTAGAATGTCTGTTTTGTTATTTATAAAAAATAATTCATGGATCTTCTCTCACATCTTTCTTCAGATTGTTTCAGAGGTGACCATTTATGCCATATTAGAAGGAAATGTTATTTTGTTTTTTGGTTTTTATGGTTTTTCTGTAATAACTGAGGAAGAAAGTGGTTTAGCTTAACATTTTATGCTTATCAGCAATGCTGACTGTCAGAAAGTAAGGCTATTTCATTATTTCTTTGATTACAGCCAAAATAATATTCCAGTAAAATGTTCAGGGAGGAATTTTTAAAAGCACTCTTGGGGACTTGGTAAGGAAGAGGAATGCTATTTTTTTTAGATGTAAGCACAGATGATATAGTAAAGTGATATGGAAATATGTAGAGGACAGTAGATTAAATAGATTTATGTGAACACTTAATATGTAGCCTCCAGATTGAAAACAAAATAATTTATCCCTTATGTGAAAAGCACTGAAGTTGTTATTAGTGACTTGCTTATATGATTCACGAGAAAGTTAAAAATTTCTAACTCCTTTATCCAGCAATGGCTCTACCACATATCTACCCAAAGTTTACAAAAATGCTAAATCAAAGGGACATATGCACCCAAATGTTTATAGCAGCATTATCTATAGTAGCTAAATTATGGAATAGCCAAAATGTCCACCAACTGATGAATGGTTAAAGAAGATGTGTGTGTGTGTGTGTGTGTTTATCATATATAATTATTCCATTATATTCCATATATATTCCATATAATGGAATATTACTCAGCCACAAAAAAGAATGCAAATCTTGCCATTTGCAATGACATGGATAGAGCTATAGTGTATTATGCTAAGTGAAATAAGTTGCTCAGAGAAAGACACCCACGTGACTTCACTCATACATGGAATTTGAAAAACAAAACAAATGAGCAAAGGGGAAAAAGAGAGACAAACCAAGAAGCAGCCTCTCAATTACAGAGAACAAACTGATGGCTACCAGAAGGGATGTAGGTGGGGGGATGGTTAGATAGGTGATGGGGATTAAGGAGTACACTTTTGATGAGCACAGGGTGCTGTATGGAAGTTGTAAGTTACTATATTTTATACCTGAAACTAATATAACACTGTATGTTAACTAACTGGACTTGGATTTAAAATTAAAAAAAAAAAAAAACTTAAAAAAAAAGGAATATCTTTAGCCATAATATTCAACTAACTTTGGCTATTGGAAGAGAAACAGTGAGAAAATCAACAAGACAGTAGAGGGGAAAGATCAATACAATCTAGTTTAGGAATGTAATCATGAGCACAAAAAGAATTTTAAAGATCTCAGGCTGAAGGGATGCCTGGGTGGTTCAGTGGGTTAAGCCACTGCCTTTGGCTCAGGTCATGATCCCAGAGTCCTGGGATGGAGTCCCACATTGGGCTCCTTGCTTGGCGGGGAGCCTGCTTCTCTCTCTGCCTCTGCCTGCCACTCTGCCTGCTTGTGCACTCATACTCACTCTCTCTCTCTCTCTCTCTGACAAATAAATAAAATCTTAAAAAAAAAAAAGATCTCAAGCTGAAGACAAGGGATTAGATTGAAATTAAGAAGAGTGGATAAAATGTGTTATCTGGTTTTGGATCTTGTAATAGTTTGTTTATTATAACTTTTTCTGAGGAGAAATTTGCACCTTTGAAAGTTGCACATTGTAACTCTGTAGTCATTTTCCATTTGATCTTATTTATTTTACAAAAAATATTGTAATGTAGGTTTATAGCTACTTTATGAGTCATGAAAATTATAGTCAGACATTCAAAAACACGTATGTATTTTAGAACTGGACTGACTGCTAATTTTTCCTGAGCTACAAACAAGATGTGTTCTTCAAATGGCTCGTCACTTTTACTTGATTCTTTAGTAACACCTTAATCTATGTTTTATTAAATAATTTATGTACTTATGGACTCTAGTTGTTTAAAGCTCTGGCTTTTGGCTAAGCATTACGTTGACATTCTCACTCTTCATTTCTTGATATATGACCCTGAGTTACATCTTTGTACCTCAATTTCCTTAGATACAGTGTCAGAAAAATAACATATATCTCTAGGATTGTAATGAGAATAAGACGTAATTACATTTAAAGCATTTAACACAATTCCAGGCATATAGTAAATGCATAGTGAGTATTAATTCCCCTTTTCCTCCTCCTACCATCATGATCATCATCATCATCACTATAGTTATTTTTACTATATCATCAACCCCCTACTGTGTTGTAATCTCCTTAAGGGTAGAGGCTGTTAATCTTTTATCTCTTGCAATGATGGTACAATGTGTACTGCATATGACAGATGCCTCATGACTTTCATTGAATTGAATTAATTCATCAGACCCTGGGGGACTGGAGAATGTGAGTGAATGCAATGCAACACTAAGAGCAGTCGACCTCGGACAACCTGGGGTTTAGTGGCACCAACCACTGTACAGTCAAAAATTTGTGTATAACTTTTGACTTTTGACTCCCCCAAAACTTAACTACTAATAACCTACTGTTGACCAGAAGCCTTACTGATAACATGAATACTCGATTAACATATTTTTATCTTATATACATTTTATACTGTATTTTTACAATAAAATAGATATTAAGAAAAGCATAAATTTAAAAAATCTTAAAGAAAAGCATAAGGAAGAGAAAATACACTGTACTTATCAGGGAAAGTCTGTGTAAGCAGACCTGCACAATTCAAACCCATGCTGTGCAAGGGTCAACTGTCTCACTTTCTAACTGCTTTTATTGAGATATAACTCACATATGATATGATTCAACTTCTTACAGTATACAATTCAACGTTTCTAGTATACTTACTGATATATGCAATCATAGCTACAATCAATGCTAAGACATTTTAATCACCTCAAAAAGAAACTCCATATCCTCTCCTCCCTACTACCACCAGCCTCTTTATCCTACCCTGCCCTAAGCGACTACTGACATACTTTTTGTCTCTATAGATTATCCTGTTCTGAAAAAATCTCATAAATGGAAATACACAATATGGTCTTTTGTGATTGGTTTCATTAATATAACAGTTTTTTCAAAGTTCATCAGTTTTGTAACATGTAACAAGAATATTTATACCAAGATAAAATGAAAGAAAATCTAGTACACCCTACCAAGTCTCTGCTAAAACCGGAGAAACACCATATTCCATAGATAAGCCTAGCATCATTAATATGACTTGCACTGCTTTAAAAATCCTGAATATACAGTATTCTATCTGAGGGATTATATTTTGGGGATGTAAAAGTGTTCAATAAGGATTCATAAGAGGAAGTTGGATCAGTTTTTGTGAGGGAGGCTAGTAACAATGATACAATATTAGTTTGACTTTGTGCTCAGAAAACTTGGGAAGCATAGAATTGTTTTAAGGAAAGCTTGCATATGGTAATACTCCCTCCAATAAGCTACTACTTTGAATGGTACAATCAAGAATTCTACATAGTATTTTTTAGATGACTTTTCCCAGAAGCTGTTTATTAAAATTAAATGATTACATTATTAGTGATATTACCATTATAAATTATCTAATTTCCAGTTATTTTTAGCAACTTGTTGCTCATGGGAAGAAAGTAAATCTCTTATTTTTTCCTTGCATTTGAGCTGGAATGAAATTTATAAAATTACTTTATACACTACAAAATGGTCACCATGTCTCCTATCTTACTGAGAATTCAGAATGCTATATAGCTCTAAGGAAATTTACAAAATAGAAATAGAAATTAACTTATTAGCCATTAAAATAACCACTTGTATCACTTGAAATGGTTATAGTAAATCATCAAATATTTACAGACTTCATTTTTCAAAAAATCTTGATAAAATATTTTAGTAATAATACTAAGAATAGCTAATGAAAATATAGCTTTGTAAAAGCCAGGATTTATCCACACAAGGAGAAAACTCTGGATAGTTTAAGTCTCTGAATTTGATTCATACATCCTGCTGAGTGACAGGCTCACAGACAATGAGGTCAGCATTCCCATCATTCAGACTATCCCCTGATAGTTTTAGACTCCAGTGGAATTGCACCAAAGAACATGAAACAATAATGCTGACAACATAGGAGAGTTTTCATTTACCTATTTATTTTTACTAAAGTTGTCAGAGTATGTAGTACTTTTACAAAAATCCTGTCTCACAGAAATAACTCTAAAGGATATCTCTAAAACTGTTTTGTTTATACTAAAAATTAAAGGTTTTCTATCTATTGCCATACCCTTTCCTTTGAATATTTAAATACATAAGATCCCCACTTATTCTGTGAAGGACTATCATAGACAGTCAAATCTTACACTAAAGAAAAGGAACTTTGGAGGCGCCTGGGTGGCTCAGTTGGTTAAGCAGCTGCCTTCAGCTCAGGTCATGATCCTGGAGTCCTGGGATCGAGTCCCACATCGGGCTCCCTGCTCAGCAGGGCATCTCCTTCTCCCTATGACCTCTCCCCTCTCTTGCTCTCTCTCTCAAATAAATAAGTAAAATCTTAAAAAAGAAAAGAAAAGAAAAGGAACTTTGTATGATCTCATCCCCAACTTCATGTCAGGACTGCTGATGCATATGGTTAAAATAAGCTTAGGGACAGGAAGATGGCAGTGATATAGGAGGAACCTAGGCTCACCTCGTTCCACATGTATGGCTAGATAACTATGAAATCATCCTAAATATCCCAGAAATCAACCTGAAGACAAGGGAAAAATTACAGAACCAAAGGGAGAGAAGAGGCATTATTGAAGAAGGTAGGAAATTCAGAGACATGCTTTATGGGATAAAGGAATCCTGGCTGCTGTGCAGGAGAGGGAGCCATGATCACTGAGAAGGGTGAGAGAGAAAAAGAGAGGGAGAGAGAGGAGCACACAGGGGAATACATAAGAAAAACATTTCTCCATAGCCACTGGCTGGAAAAACAAGAGGGGATGAATTTTGTGAGTGCTTACAACCACTGGGGCTTAAAGCCTAGAGTTGTAAAAGTCAGTGGGCTTGGCTGGGATAACACCAAGAGGGCACTGTGCTGTTCTTGGACAGAAGGCAGGCAAAAAATGGGGACAGACAGCATGGAAACAACAAACAAAAGAGTGCCTGGGACACAAAGTGCAGAGATTATTTGTTCTTGTCAGAGCCTATAATTGAGAGGCAGCTTTCCTGGAGACACCTCTCCAGGAACAAAGGAGCTGGCCAGCACCATTTCTCTCCCCAGCCCTCTGCATAAACACAGAGCCACCTACAGAAAGTTGTGCAGCTTGGACATTGGCTGCCTAAATTGATCACTAAGCTCCATACTCTGTGCTATAGTAGAACTACCCTTCTCAGTAAAGCTTACCACAGTACCAGTGTGGCAGTTCCCTCCTCCAGGAGACTGGAACAAACCCCTTCCCAAACCACATCTCCTGACCAGAGAATTTTGCAGGTCAGGTGGAGGCAGTAACATGTTTCATTTCACAAGCAGATCAAAACACACCTAGTTAAAGATCCCCAGATTCAGACCAGGGACCAAACACTGCCCACAGCAGGCAAGAAGAGCTACTGCAGGAAACTGGCCTGCAGGATAAACCAGCTGGAGCACAACAGAGCACACACAGCCCACACCAGAGACACTCCCTGAAGTACCAGGTCCTGGGCAGTACATGACCTCCTTTTCATTAGGTCATTATTTCCAGAAGCAAGAGACATAAGTGGCTTTTCTAACACAGAAGAAGGTAGACACTTAGACAAAAATGCCACAATGGAGATATTTATCCCAAATGAAAGAACAAGATAAGGTCACGGTCAGAGCTCTAAGGGCAACAGTTATAAATAACATGACTGATGGAGGATTAAAGCAATGATCATAAGGATATTCACTGGACTTTGGAAAAGAATGGAAGACATCAGGGATAGCCTCACCACAGAGATAAAAGAGTTAAAAAAAGAATCAGAGGTGAAGAGTGCAATAAATGAGATTAGAAACACAATCGATGCAAAGAACAGCAGATTGGAAGAACCAGAGGAATGAATTAATGACCTAGAAGACAAAGAAATGGAAGGTAATGAATCAGAACAAAAGGAAGAGAAATTATGCAAAACAAGAATAGACTTGGGGAACTTAGTGACTCCATTTAATTTGGTAACATTCATATTATAGGAGTACCAGTAGAAGAGCAGGAAAAGAAGGCAGATAAATATTTGAAGAAATAATAGCTAAAAACTTACCTAATATAGGGAATGAAACACATCCAGTAGACACAGAGAACTATCAAAATCAACAAAAGCAAACCAACACCAATACATATTATAATTAAACTTGCAAACTTCAGTGATACAGAGAGAAATCGTAAAAGAAATGAGATAAAAGAAGTCATTAAGTTACAAGGGACAGCCCAAAGGGCTCGCAGGAGATTTCTCAACAGAATCATTGCAAGTCAGAAGGGAAGGGCATCATATACTCGAAGTGCTGAATGGAAAAAGTCTGGAGCCAATAATGCTCTATCCAGCAAAGCTATCATTCAGAATAACAGGAGAGAGAACGAGTTTCCCAAACACAAAAACTAAAGGAGATCATGACCACTAAATCAACCCTGAAAGAAATATTAAAAGGGACACTTTGAGTGGGAAGGAGAGACAAAAGGTGATGCCATAATAGTAAGAAACACCAAAGCAGTAAGGTGAAGATTTCTGTAAATAATCAGTCAAGGAACTCACAAAAAAAGATATAAAATATAATAACATATGTCTGAAATGTGGGGAAGAGATGAGAAAATAATGGGTTTAAACATAAATTATCATCAACTTAACATCAACTTTCTGCTATACACAGAAAATATTATACACCTAAAGGAGTTAGAAAAGTAACAAGAAACAAAACTTGAACAGAAAGAAGGAAATATAGAAACAAACAAAAAAAAGAACATATCAATGAAACTAGGATCTGGCTCTTTAAAAAAAATAAATAAAATTGATAATCTTTTACCCAGACTTATCAAGAAAAAAAAAAAAAAAAAGAAAATCACAAATGAGAGAGGAGGACTAACAACCAAGACCACAAAAATACAAACAACTGTAAGAGAATATTATGGAAAATTATGTTCCAACAAATTGGACAACCTAGAAGAAATTGATAAATTCCCAGAAATATATAAATGACCAAAACTGAAACAGGAAGAAGTAGAAAATCTGAACAGACCCATAACCAGCAAAAATATTGAATCAGTAATCAAAAATCTCCCTACAAACAAAAGTCCAGGACCAGATGGCTTCATAGGAAAATTCTACCAAACACTTAAAGTAGAGTTAAAACTTACTCCTCTCAAACTATTAAAAAAATAGTAAAGAAAGGAAATCATCCAAATCTATTCTATAAGGACAGCAATACTCTGATAATAAAATCAGATAAAAACTCCACTAATAAAGAGAAACACAGGCCAATATCCCTGATGAACATGGATACAAAAATTCTCAATAAAATGCTAGTAAGCCAAATCCAACAATACATTAGAAAAATCATTCATCGGGCACCTGGATCGCTCAGTGGGTTAAAGCCTCTGCCTTTGGCTCAGGTCATGATCTCAGGGTCCTGGGATCGAGTTCCGCATCAGGCTCTCTGCTCAGCAGGGAGCCTGCTTCCCTTCCTCTCTCTCTGCCTGCCTCTCTGCCTACTTGTGATCTCTGTCTGTCAAATAAATAAATAAAATCTTTAAAAAAAAGGAAAGAAAAGAAATATCATTCATCATAATCAGGTAAGATTTATTCCTGGGTTGCAAGTGTGGTTCGATATTCACAAAACAATGTGAGACATCACATTAGTAAAGGATAAGAACCATGCGATCTCTTCAATAGGTGAAGAAAAAGAATTTGACAAAATAAAGCATCCATTCATGACAAAACCCTCAAAAAAGTACAGTTAGAGGGAGCATGCCTCAACATAATCAAGGCCATATAGGAAAAACCCACAACTAATATCACACTAAATGGGGAAAAAAAGAAATCTTTTCTTCTAAGGTCAGGAACAAGACAAGGATGTCCACTATCACTACTGTTATGTAGCATAGTACTGGAAGCGATATGTTCAGCAGTCAGATAACTAAAAGGAAAAAATGGCATCCAAATTGGTGAAGAAGAAGTAAAACTTTCACTGTATTCAGATGACCTAATACTATAAACAGAAAACCTAAAAGACTCCACCAAAAAACTGCTAGGACTGATATATGAATTCAGTTAAGTAGCAGGACATAAAATCAATGTACAGAAATCTATTGCATTTCTACATGTCAATAAAGAAACAGCAGAAAGAGAAATTAAGGGAACAATCTCATTTACTATTGGACCAAAACCCATTAGCTACCTAGGAATAAACCTAGCCAAAGAAGTAAAATGCCTGTACTCTGAATACTGTAAAACACTGAGGAAAGAAATTGAAGAAGACACAAAGAAATGGAAAGACATTCCATGCTAAGGCATCAGAAGAATAAATATCATTAAAATATAATACCCAAAGCAATCTACACACTTAATGGAATCCCTATCAAAATAGTAATAGCATTTTGCACAGAGCTTAAACAAATAATCCTAAAATTTGTATGGAAACATGAAAGACCTTGAATAGCCAAAGCAACCATGAAAAAGCAAAGCAAGGCTGGGGGCATCACAATTCCAGACTTCAAGTTATATTACAAAGCTGTAGTGATCAAAACAGTATGGTACTACAAAACCAGACACTGACTTAAGTATTTAGTTATCAGTATATCTCATTTTCAACCCATCTACTCCACATTCTAATCTTTATTCAATTAGTTTACCTAGTTTTATTTTTAAGCTATATCCCATTTTCTCCTTATCTCAAACTTCACAGGATTAGTTTATCTAGAGTTTCAGATGTAATCCACAAGAACACATTTTCCTTTATTATAACATTTTCACTAGGATAAAGATTTTACCAGTACAACAAACTTAATAGAAAGTGAAGAACCATAGTTAAAACCCCATTACATCTTTCACAAATGAACAAGAGGGAATCCAGTGAATAAAATTCATGACCTAGTATAATTGAAAATAACCTCAATATTTTGGTACACAAGAACAAGATAAAAACAAAAGAATAAATATGAACCCAAATTTTGAAACTTTTAAAAAGACACATTTTGGCTGTTAGTCACTGCTCCTGTCTGATGCCCAAAATTTCTAGACTTAAGAAGCCAGTATAAGCTCAATAGTTCTTTATAAAATTGCATAAATCTTTAACAATCAATTCTAAAGATGAGTGCAATCAGCTAACAGGACAAAGTTTGATTACCCCAATATATGTCCATATATGCATGTGATGGCTCATACCCACTCAGCCATAAACAGTAGGCTACACTGCCTAGAAGATGTAGGAAAACCACATGGGGTACTGCAATAAACTAGGGCTAGTAACAATTAGCCACTTCTAGGCCTGAAGGGACTAGAACTATGAAGGTGAGAGTTGTGTAGAGGAAACCACCTTGAGCTGAGCATGGTCAGAGTCAGCCTGAGTTGATATTTCAGGGAACAAATACCCTGATCTTACTTCCCTCCTTTCTTCTGATCTCCTATCCTGGTTCCTCATTAGCTAAACTCAACTGGGAATCAGAAGTCATGGGATCTCATTGATAAAGCCCATATAAGTCAGTTCCCGGAGCACAGAGCCAGTTAAAGGGCAGTGGAGATTAGAGCTTCAGGGGCAAATAAGATACCTTACTCCCCACCCCTTTTGTACCTCAACATCTATGTTTGTCCTTCTGAGTGAAAATTTCATGTCTGCATCCTTGCAGGGTGATGTCACTTTGATTATACCCCATCTAAAATATTAGCCACTATTGACATTATTCATTAAAATAGTGGTGGAGGTAGTGGGGGAAGAAACACAAAGCATAGTGTTACATTTTTCTCCTGTGTAACTATTCATGAAACTAAATTGTTAACTATGGTTGCCTTTTCTCTCTCATTCTATGCTCCCCTTAGCAACTAAATGGATGAGACTCTTTACCTTGTTAAGTGTAACTTGTTACTCCCTTGCCAAACTGTGAAGTCCCTGGATTTTAAGCATAACCTCTCAGTCCCAGCTTCTAGCAAAAACCCAATTCTTCCCTAAATTTAGAATCAACTGCCTAGTCCAATACAGTGATTTCCTTCTTTGTCTTCTAGTTTAGTGGCATGAACAAGTCAAAAAAGTCCATGAAGTAGTCTCTGCTTCCCACCCATCAGACCTATGAACTTATTTCCTAGTGGGAATTCTTCCCTTGTGCACTTGGATTTCCAAACCTACCATGCCCAAGATTATGGGAATTGAAGCAAAAAATCTTCAAAAATGTTATGATCTTTAATAACAGGATGGTCCTCTCCCACCCACAACCTAGTCCCTGGCTATGGGAGAAATTGCACTATTTACTGACCACTGATTTAAGGTATATATTGCACACTTTAGGACAACACACCAAACTTGCATTTTGTTTCTCCTATTTTTCATAACAAATGAATCTTCAGCAGACCACATGAGACACATAATAAACCAGAGAATTCTGTAGGTATAAAACCATTGCTGGGGCACCTGGGTAGCTCAGTGGGTTAAGGTCTCTGCCTTTGGCTCAGGTCATGATCTCAGGGTCCTGGGATCGAGCCCCACATCGGGCTCTCTGCTCAGTGGGGAGCCTGCTTCCTCCTCTCTCTCTCTCTCTCTCTCTCTGCCTGCCTCTTTGCCTACTTGTGATCTGTCTGTCAAATAAATAAATAAAATCTTAAAAAAAAAAAACATTGCTATAAAATGTGTTCCCTGGTTGGAGATAATATCATGTGGGATACCATGGTGATTGATAAAGACATTACTATAAATCCATGAACAGTGGTGCTAGTAAAATATTTCCAGGCAGAAAAAGGAAATCCAAATCCAGAATATGTATCTATACCATCAAGGACAAAGTGTTGCCTCCTCCATAAGAGGAGGGGCCCAATTATATTAATCTGACACCAGATATCCTCCTGGTCTGTTGGAAATGATACCATATTAGGAGGTCAATGTTGGCCTCTGCCATGAGCAGTCTGGGCACTTAGAATTGGTGGTAGCCAAATCAGCTCTGGCAATGGAAAGACTATATTATTGAACCCATGCATCGAATCTACCCCTGTCACCATGTATACTTTATACATGTATACCATGTACATCACATGGGTGACTGGGGAAAGAGGCTGACTAACCAAAAGAGCAGGTCATCTTGTCCATGTGATTATTGAGAATCTCCCCTGACATGGATGCTCCCGGTTGGTATTTGATAAGATATGAATGCCTTCATACTCTTAGCTTATTTGAAGAGGTCTGTCCAAATACCTACCCCCTCCCAGACTTTCTTGTCACTGATTTCCCAATTCTGGTCTTTCTAAATCCCTAACCAATCCATTATATTTTGCTCATAAATTTATGTAGACACTTCAGGCCATCTTTATTTCCACTGATGTGCAAAGTCAATATACTACCAAATATTCCACCTACTGGAAGACTTTTCCTTCAGCGATTTTCACAGCCATTTATTCTAGGTGGTATTTTCATACCATGGAAATCCATCTATAAATCAGGTCTATGTTTTTTCCTCCTCATTAACTACTCATAAGGAACTCCTCATAAGCTAATGGGTATGTTTGAGAGAGAAATGGTAAAGCAGTACAATTAGGTACTTTGAGAATCTGAAATATCTGCTCATAATTTTAATAGACTTTATTTATAGAGAATTTTAGCTTCATAGCAAAATTGAGTAGAAAGAACAAATGTTCACATATTCCCCCCATATGCATAGCCTCCCCTACTATCCACATCCAGCACCAGAGTGGCAAATTTGTTACAACTGATGAACTTACATTGGTAGATTATTATCACCCATAGTAGTTTACATTAGAGTACACTTGGTATTGTATAGTCTGTGGGTTTGGACAAGTGTATAATAACATGTATCCACCATTATAATTTTATAAAAATAGTTTCATTGCCCTAGAAATACTCTGTGCTCTGCCTATTTATTTCTCCTTTTCCCTCAACCCCTGACAACCCCTGATTACTGTCCCCATAGTTTTGCTTTTTCCATATGCCATATAGTTGGAATCATATAGTATATAGAATTTTCAGATTGGCTTCTTTCACTTAGTAATATATATATTAAGTTCCTTCCCTGTCTTTTTGTGGCTTGGTCATTCATTTCTTTTTAGTGCTAAATAATGTTCCATTTTCTTGATATACCACAGTTTATTTATCCATCTCCTTACTGAAGGGCATTCTGATAATTTACAAGTTTTAGCAATTATGATTAAAGCTGCTATAAACATTCATGTGCAAGTTTTCACATGGACATCTTTTCAATTCATTTGGCTACATACCATGGAGCATGATTACTGAATCATCTTCTCCTAATGTTTACTTTTCCTTCCAGATCTGCTTACCTCCATTTTATTGTGAAATACTGCTGTGCACATCCAAATTTATGGGTATGCGAATCATCATCAGTTCATGATGAGCAATACAATCTCTTCTAGGGTCCATTCTTAAACCAGAAACTGTTTTTTAAATGGTGAATAGAGTAAGGTTAAGACCTTTCTCCTCAACCAAAGTGTTCTGTGCTATTATCTTCCCTTTGCAGTCTGGAAGAGGCTCTCTTTCTGCTGCAGAAACTTCCCATACCTTTGGGACCTCTAGTTCATAAAGCCTTAGTAGTGTAACATACTGCACTATAGCCTGGAATGGATGGAGAGTCCATTGATTTCTAGAACCCAATTAAAATCAGAAGCTTTCGACTACCAGTGGATCTGTCAGAGCAGCATAACTCTTTTACGTTGCCTCCCAAACCAAAAAAATCCACCAAGCACTATGCTTATTTGTGTGTGTGTGTGTGTGTGTGGTGAGTGGTAAAAGGTGAAGCAACTTGTCTTTTGCTTTGGAAAGAAATATTCCAATATATCCAAGACCAGAGGGCTCCTAGAAGCCTTACTAATGTGGCAGGTCCTAAACTTTTGCGTAGTTTATCTCCTGCTTTCTGATATTCATATGTCTTACTAAGACATAGAACCCAGCCAAAATGAACCCCAAGGATGAGATTTTATATAATACCAGAACAGAGACAAATACACAGAAACACTGACAGAAGAAAAAGATGGGAGGGTGGTTGTAAATCCTTATTATGGGTGAGGAAAGTTATTTTGATTCTTCCTGGGTGTACTTGATATCTTTGTTAAAGGACTCAACTTTTAAGAGCTAAAGG
The DNA here is from genome assembly GCF_963455335.1 of Martes martes. Taxonomy (NCBI): domain Eukaryota; kingdom Metazoa; phylum Chordata; class Mammalia; order Carnivora; family Mustelidae; genus Martes; species Martes martes. Next base: position 70,097,568 of record NC_137897.1, read on the forward strand.
GAGATTAAAACTGGCTTATATATAAGGGTAGTATTGATTAGGGAAAGATGATTACCTTGAAGCGTATATCTATGTGTGTGTGTGTGTATATATATATATATATATATATATATATATATATATATAATAGAAAAGAAAAAAGAAAAATACAGGTATATGTACGAAAAACAGTTCAAGTTAAAAAGGTTATTATGGAATATGTTGTATTAAACCTCTAGCTATAATAGTAAGTAGGTTAAAAAATTAAAAAGAACAAGAATATTGATAACAAATTAAAAAAATTGTATCTACAAAATATAACAGGTTCTAAGCCAATACTGGGAGCTTAATATATTGTTTTCCCCTGATATTGGGATTTTACATTTTTGTGGGGACCCTGTGGTGGTTGTCCTCCTGTTCTTTTGGCTGGCTTTCTGGGGGAGGGATCTGCCTCATTGTTTTTTCAGTCAGTCTTGCTTGGGTTGAGTCCTCCTGCCTCCTATCAAGGGGCTGGGCTCTGTGGAAACTGGTTTTTCAAGCTTTGTTCTCTGGAGGTCTTTGTTCTTTGGCAGATTTTTGTGTCTTTTTGGAGGTTTAGTGGAAAGCAAACTGCATCCAGACCTGTGTCTCAGAGAGAAGCCTCAGTCTGCTCCCCTTTGAGTGGTCCAATACACACAGACTCCCCCTCTGCAAACTCCGCTGAGCTGTGCAACCTCTCACAGACAGTGCACGTCCCCAGCCACCCTCTCAGGGGTCACCCAAAGTGCCCCCCTGTCCCTGCACCCTCGTGCCAAAACCGCTAGTGATAATGGTCCAAGGAGCCTACTTCCAGTGGCTGCCTTTGCCAGGACTGCTCTCTGGGGTAGTTCCTTCAAGTCTGGGCTGGGAGTGTTCAGACTCTGGTCCTTGAGACCCTGGGCTAGCGCCTGCAGGGAGCACTCTAAGGTGCGGGTGGGGAGCGGCGCTTCAGACCCTAGTCTTGTAGTGAGCGCAGAGTGCAAAAAGCTGTGGTTCAAGAGAGCACCCACCAGACTCCCTCAAGCCACACAACCCTGGGGGCTCCAGGACCAGGAACTGGAGGCTCCGACGCTGCACCCTCGCTGGCACGGTGGTCCTGGGCGGTGACTGTCCTGGGTCCATGGGCTTTGGCCCATGTCCATGACCACCTGATTCCACCAGTTGCCCTTTAAGATCTTTTGCTTTTTTATGGCCATGGTTGCCAAACTGTGGAAAGAATCAAGATGCCTTTCAACAGATAAATGGATAAAGAAGATATGGTCCGTATATACAATGGAGTATTATGCCTCCATCAGAAAGGATGAATACCCAACTTTTGTATCAGCATGAACAAGACTGGAAGAGATTATGCTGAGTGAAATAAGTCAAGCAGAGTCAATTATCATATGGTTTCACTTACTTGTGGAGCATAAGGAATAACACAGAGGACATGGGGAGATGGAGAGGAGAAGTGAGTTGGGGAAAATTGGAGGGAGAGACAAACCATGAAAGACTGGACTCTGAGAGACATACTGAGGGTTTTGGGGGGTGGGGGGTGTTGAGCCTGGTGATGAGTATTGTGGAGGACACATATTGCATGGAGCACTAGGTGTGGTGCATAAACAATGAATTTTGGAACACTGAAAAAATAAAATTAAATTTAAAAAAAGATTCAAGATATAACATATATTTATTACTATAGATTTGAATAATAAAAAAAAACTTGAAAGTTTGAATGCCAGTAGGTTATATGTCAATAGATCTTTGAGTTTTGATATGGCCTCTCCCAAAGGTAATGGGATGAAAGGCAGAGACTGTTTCAGACTCCTCTGATATGGCCAGGTCCTTATTCTGCATGACCATCATATGTATGGTGTGCTTCTATGAGGCAGTAGTAAGTAAAGGGGGATTTATAACCACCAACTCATTTGTATCCTAGTTGAGCCTGGCTCACTAGGGTCCAGAGGTGCTTTGTGCTCCAGAAGCCCAGAGATTTTCTTCCTAAACAACTGTTGGTCAGAACCCAGGGCTGATAAGATTATAGAACTAACTTAAGGAGAAAATGGCCTGCTGCATGATGTGGTATGGAAAACACAATGTTAAACATTATATCCTCTCAAAAGTCTTCTTTTTTTTTTTAAGATTTTATTTGACAGACAGAGATCACAAGTAGGCAGAGAGACAGGCAGAGAGAGAGAGGGAAGCAGGCTCCCTGCTCAGCAGAGAGCCCAATGCGGGGCTCGATCCCAGGACCCTGAGACCATGACCTGAGCTGAAGGCAGAGGCTTAACCCACCAAGCCACCCAGGTGCCCCAAAAGTCTTCTTTTGAAATCCAGTTATTTCTAGGAGGGTACTAAAAGTACTTGATATATAGAACTTCTTTATTGGTAATCTTTAGTATATATGATGTTTCTTTATCTGGAATAGAAGAGCAGTAAGTATAACAGGAAGGCACTTGATAGCTAAGAGATAAGAGAAATAAGTTTAACAAATATTTTAATAGATAAGAGGTGGGTGGTAGATGGGTTAAATAGGTGATGGGGATTAAGGAATGTACTTGTGATAAGCACCAAGTATTGTATGGAAGTGTTGGATCACTATATTGCACACATGAAACTAATATTACACTGTATGTTAACTACATGGAATTTAAATAAAAATTTAAAAAATAAAGTATAAAAGGCTATTGAAAATCAGGCGGTATGGTTAATAAGATGTATAAAATAAAAATTTCCTACCCTTCTTTCAAAAAAATGATAAGATACGCTGTGTCAAAAGTCACTGTGACATAATTTATATTTTTATCCAGAACCAGTTGTAGAGATTGTTCAACTGGTTTTCCTGATTACCTAGTGACTTTTGCTTTGGCTCATAGTAATACAAACTAGCTATATTTAAACAAAAATATCTGCTTTGGATTATATGGGAATAGCATATCATTCTCTTTCACTCTCTTTTTTGAGATAAGTGAAACCATTACACTGGCATGGAATAAGAATTGCTTATACTTCCAAGCACGTAACCACATATTTTGCCAGACAGTGCAAGGCATGCTGCCCCACAAGACCAAGTAAGGTCAGGCTTCCCTGAACCACCTCAAGGTGTTTGTTGGGATACTGCTACCCTATGACAATAAAAAGTGAATGGTGATTTCTGCTGCCCTCAAGGTTGTGCATCTGAAACCTACAGAAATGTTTGCTTACCAGGGCCACCTGGCTCATGAGGTTGCCTGGAAACACCAGGCAAATAATAGCCACCCTGGAGGAGAAGAGGAAGGAAAAGGCCAAGAGCCATTACTAGAAGAAAAAGCAGCTTGTGAGGCTATGGAAACAGTCCAAAAAGACATGAAGAAAATTGACAAGTACAGAGAAGTCTTCAAGACCCACAGACTTCTGGTCTGAGCCTGAAAAAAACTGACTGTTTATTATAAAACAAAAATAAAAAAATAGAAAAAAATCTAGTCAAGCAAAAACCTTGACTATTTCTAGCTTATCTTATTATAATGATACTGATTCAATTTATGAAAACCTTATGTTATTACATTGGGTTTATGCTTATCTCCTGAATTAAAAGCAAAGCATTCTGATAATGTGTTCTTCTGGGTCCACCTATCTCTAAATTACTTAAAGATGACCAATTTCACTGATCCCATGGTATTAAGCTACCAAAGAGATGGCAATTGCTTTTCCTGAAGTGTAAGCTCCTTTAGGGCAGGAAGTAGACATAATTGTTTTCTGAACGCTCAGTGCCCTGTGCAGTGTCTGGCACAATGGAAGGGAGCAAGAATTTTTTTTTTAAACTAACTGTTTTAATTGCCTTATGTGAGCTTACAGAGGGAAAGAGGGATAAAAGAGAATAATAATATCTAAAAATGAGTTATGTCCAGAGTAGATTTTTGTGAAAAACTGTTAGAGAAAAGAGGACTATTTTAATTCTTAAGCCAAAACAGAAAAACAACAAAAACATAAACAAAGAGAGAGAGAAGGAAGAGCATGAATGGTTAATTTATTTCATCAGTACAAACTGACGTGTGCTGTTTTTTCAGGAGGTTCTGGGACAACATATTGAAAAGGAAAATGTACTTGCAGTATAATGCAAATGCCAGGGTCATTTAAATGAGCTGCCTTCTCATCAGGTGGCTAGGGCAGAGAGCACTGGAGTTGAGGACTGCTGGCAGTGACAGAAGGGACACATGCTACCGTTGTGTTGTTTATTGTGTAGGTAGTCATGGTGCTGTATGATTCATTCATGCCGTAAACACAGAAAGTAGGGTAGGAGAAAGAAAGGAGGGGTGTGTGTGTGTGTGTGTGTGTGTGTGTGTGTGTGTGTGTATGTTTAGCATAAAACCAAAACCATTCACAAACTGATTTACTATTGATGTGTTATATATTTTTTCCAAACATTCATAAAGGCAGTTTGGTTCCTCTACCTTTCCTTCAAAGGTAAACAAATAGACAAAAATTGCAACAATTCCACTCATACCCTACAAAATGAGTAACTATACCTGGACTTGAGGTTTTTTTTTTTTTTTTTTTTTTTTTTTTTAATTTTTTATTTATTTTCAGCGTAACAGTATTCATTGTTTTTTCACCACACCCAGTGCTCCATGCAATCTGTGCCCTCCCTAATACCCACCACCTGGTTCCCCCAAGCTCCCAACCCCCGCCCCTTCAAAACCCTCAGGTTGTTTTTCAGAGTCCATAGTCTCTAATGGTTCACCTCCCCTTCCAATTTCCCTCAACTCCCTTCTCCTCTCCATCTACCCTTGTCCTCTATATTATTTGTTATGCTCCACCAATAAGTGAAACCATATGATACTTGACTTTCTCTGTTTGACTTATTTCACTCAGCATAATCTCTTCCAGTCCTGTCCATGTTGCTACAAAAGTTGGGTATTCGTCCTTTCTGATGGAGGCATAATACTCCATAGTGTATATGGACCACATCTTCCTTATCCATTCATCCGTTGAAGGGCATCTTGGTTCTTTCCACAGTTTGGCGACCGTGGCCATTGCTGCTATAAACATTGGGGTACAGATGGCCCTTCTTTTCACTACATCTGTATCTTTGGGGTAAATACCCAGCAGTGCAATTGCAGGGTCATAGGGAAGATCTATTTTTAATTTCCTGAGGAATCTCCACACTGTTCTCCAAAGTGGCTGCACCAGTTTGCATTCCCACCAACAGGTAAGAGGGTTCCCCTTTCTCCACATCCTCTCCAACACACGTTGTTTCCTGTCTTGCTAATTTTGGCCATTCTAACTGGTGTAAGGTGGTATCTCAATGTGGTTTTGATTTGAATCTCCCTGATGGCTAGTGATGATGAACATTTTTTCATGTGTCTGGTAGCCATTTGTATGTCTTCATTGGAGAAGTGTCTGTTCATATCTTCTGCCCATTTTTTAATATGATTATCTGTTTTGTGTGTGTTGAGTTTGAGGAGTTCTTTATAGATCCCGGATATCAACCTTTTATCTGTACTGTCATTTGCAAATATCTTCTCCCATTCCGTGGGTTGCCTCTTTGTTTTGATGACTGTTTCTTTTGCTGTGCAGAAGCTTTTGATCTTGATGAAGTCCCAGAAGTTCATCTTTGCCTTTGTTTCCTTCGCCTTTGGAGACATATCTTGAAAGAAGTTGCTGTGGCTGATATCAAAGAGGTTACTCCCTATGTTCTCCTCGAGGATTCTGATGGATTCCTGTCTCACGTTGAGGTCTTTTATCCATTTCGAGTTTATCTTTGTGTACGGTGTAAGAGAATGGTCAAGTTTCATTCTTCTACATATAGCTGTCCAGTTTTCCCAGCACCATTTATGAGTTGTCTTGCAAAGTGATTGCTCAAAAAGATGAGTTCTTACTGTGAGGCTGCAGGCAAATATGGTCTTGAATTCCTATGGAAACTACACTGAAGTCCCTTTTTAGAAAAAATCTGCCTTGTAGGCAGAATGAGGTTCTTCTGAACAAAAGATTCATAACAGTTGTGTTTCAGTTTCAAAAAGGAAAGAAAACTGTTATTATCACAGAATCCTAACAGAAACAGAAGAGGAAAGGAATCTACACATAGATGAAGGTAATAGTAGGGCATAAATAAGAATAAGGCAAAGTGACATCAAATCAGATGGGTACTTTCAACATCCAACCTCATCAGCTGGAGAAGCCCGTGGAAACAGCCAAGCTGGAGTCCCAAATTAGAGGCCTGGGCAGTGCATCCTTCCTTCAGGTGAGACTTCCCACTGACCATCCCCATAAGGGCCATATTTACAGGGCAAATAACAAGGTTTGGAATTACACATTTGTTCATCAACATGCATTTTGTAGTGAGCTGCATTTCCATGTTATCATGTTTCTGTAATTTCAAGGAACCTGGGCTAAGTGTGCCTTCCTTCCCTCCTGGATTCTATTCTGGGGGGCCAGCCCAGCCTAGAGCAGGAGGGGATATGAGATAAGATTTGTAGCTCTTGGCATCCAGAAAGGAAGGGTCAGCTCTGACCTGGAGACCAGATATATTTCAAATATATTTCAAACAACCACACTCCCAAGTTTATTTACACAGCATGAGTCCCACAAACAATATTCCTTGGCCTGCCTGTGTATATGCAGGTCCAGGTGGTCAGTTATGCAGGACAAATCACAAAAACATCTATCCATACAGAATAGAGGACCAGCACCATTTCTTGTTCAGGTTTCCTACAGAAAAGCTATTGAAGGTGAAGAGAGAAAACAAACAAACAAACAAACAAAAAAACAATGTAGAGGCTTTAGAAGTCAATTAACTCTTTCAGGTCCTAGAAAGCCTTAAAGCCTAGGATATAACAATAATGGTAATATTTTTGGCATACTAACAGAGTGACAGGCAGTTTTGCAAGGGTTCAACATAGTTTATTTAAATCATCATAAATATTAGTAATTTTCTAAACAAAGAAAAAAATTTAGGTAATCTTTTTTTTTTAATATTTTATTTCTTTTCAGTGTAACAGTATTCATTGTTTTTTCACCACACCCAGTGCTCCATGCAATCCATGCCCTCCCTAGTACCCACCACCTGGTTCCCCCAACCTCCCACCCCCCGCCCCTTCAAAACCCTCAGGTTGTTTTTCAGAGTCCATAGTCTCTAATGGTTCACCTCCCCTTTCAATTTCCCTCAACTCCCTTCTCCTCTCCATCTACCCTTGTCCTCCATATTGTTTGTTATGCTCCACAAATAAGTGAAACCATATGATAATTAACTCTCTCTGCTTGACTTATTTCACTCAGCATAATCTCTTCCAGTCCTGTCCATGTTGATACAAAAGTTGGGTATTCGTCCTTTCTGATGGAGGCATAATACTCCATAGTGTAAATGGACCACATCTTCCTTATCCATTCATCCGTTGAAGGGCATCTTGGTTCTTTCCACAGTTTGGCGACTGTGGCCATTGCTGCTATAAACATTGGGGTACAGATGGCCCTTCTTTTCACTACATCTGTATCCTTGGGGTAAATACCCAGTAGTGCAATTGCAGGGTCATAGGGAAGCTCTATTTTTCATTTCTTGAGGAATCTCCACACTGTTCTCCAAAGTGGCTGCACCAGTTTGCATTCCCACCAACAGTGGAAGAGGGTTCCCCTTTCTCCACATCCTCTCCAACACACGTTGTTTCCTGTCTTGCTAATTTTGGCCATTCTGACTGGTGTAAGGTGGTATCTCAATGTGGTTTTAATTTGAATCTCCCTGATGGCTAGTGATGATGAACATTTTTTCATGTGTCTGATAGCCATTTGTATGTCTTCATTGGAGAAGTGTCTGTTCATATCTTCTGTCCATTTTTTAATATGATTGTCTGTTTTGTGTATGTTGAGTTTGAGGAGTTCTTTATAGATCCTGGATATCAGCCTTTTGTCTGTACTGTCATTTGCAAATATCTTCTCCCATTCCGTGGGTTGCCTCTTTGTTTTGTTGACTGTTTGAGATCAGGAACACAACAAGGATGCCCACTCTCACCACTCTGGTTCAACATAGTATTAGAAGTCCTAGCAACAGCAATCAGACAACAAAGAGAAATAAAAGGTATCCAAATTGGCAAGGAAGAAGTCAAACTCTCTCTCTTCGCAGATGACATGATTCTTTATATGGAAAACCTGAAAGACTCCACTCCCAAACTTCTAGAACTCATACAGCAATTCAGTAATGTGGCAGGATACAAAGTCAATGTATAGAAATCAGTGGCTTTCTTATACACTAACAATGAAAATACAGAAAGGCAAATTAGAGAATCAATTCCATTTACTATAGCACCAAGAACCATAAGATACCTCAGAATAAACCTAACCAAAGAGGTTAAGGATCTGTACTCGAGGAACTACAGAACACTCATGAAAGAAATTGAAGAAGACACAAAAAGATGGAAGACCATTCCATGCTCTTGGATCAGAAGAATAAACATTGTTAAAATGTCTATACTGCCTAGAGCAATCTATACTTTTAATGCCATTCCAATCAAAATTCCACCGGTATTTTTCAAGGAACTGGAGCAAATAATCCTAAAATTTGTATGGAATCAGAAGAGACCCCGAATTGCTAAGAAAATGTTGAAAAACAAGAACAAAACTGGTGGCATCATGTTGCCTGATTTCAAGCTTTACTACAAAGCTGTAATCACCAAGACAGCATGGTACTGGCATAAAAACAAACACATAGACCAGTGGAACAGAGTAGAGAGCCCAGATATGGACCCTCTATTCTATGGTCAAATAATCTTCGACAAAACAGGAAAAAATATCTAGTGGAAAAAAGACAGTCTCTTCAATAAATGGAGCTGGGAAAACTGGACAGCTATGTGTAGAAGAATGAAACTCGACCATTCTCTTACACCGTACACAAAGATAAACTCGAAATGGATAAAAGACCTCAACGTGAGACAGGAATCCATCAGAATCCTAGAGGAGAACATAGGCAGTAACCTCTTTGATATCAGCCACAGCAACTTCTTTCAAGATATGTCTCCAAAGGCGATGGAAACAAAAGCGAAAATGAACTTTTGGGATTTCATCAAGATCAAAAGCTTCTGCACAGCGAAAAATTTAGGTAATCTGACTCCAAACTCTGGGTCTAAAGCCCCATGTATACTGCCAGATATTTAAGCCTTGGGTTCAGACAGCCCTGGATTAAAATGCAACCTTTGTCAGTTCCCCGCCTTGTTATTTTAGGCACATAACTTTATTGAGCTGCATTCCCTCATTTGTAAAACAGGGAAAACAATACATGGATTGCAGAATTGTCATAAGACTTAAGTGAAATGAACCTTACACTTTGCGTTTTGCACAGTGTCTGACACTTAGTAATTCCTCTACATGTGGTAACAATTATTATAAGCAACTGAATTTTGTTGATCATGTATTTATTACACACATATTTATTGGATATCTGCATAGAAAATGGTGATGAAGTTATAGTGATAGGCAATGGCCAAATCAGAAAAGACCTTGTCCATTTTGCTCTCTAAGGAGAATCTCATGAATATATTTGCCTTGTTAAAGGATAATTCTGTAGCACATTAAGTGGAGACTGACCTTTGAAGTAAAAAAAAAAAAATCAGAATATTACAGCAATGGTCTAGGGGAGAAATAAGGACTTAATGTAAGAGAGTAGAAGTACGAGAAAATAGATAAGAAATGTTCACCCTCCTAGTACTGAAATGACCTAAGAATTGCTTGGATATGCGGGGTAAGGGAGATGGAATTGATAAAGATATCACCCATATTTCTGGCTTGAACAGATAGTGGAATTAAGTTTTCATTGACTGAAATAGGGAACACAGGAAGAAGAGTAGGTTTGTAAAAGAATAGTTTTACTTGGGAAAACAGGAAAGTTATATTTTGGACATGTTGAAATGGAGTTATTTGTGGGACATCTGGAAAACAATGTCTAACGAAAAAATTGAAAATTTCTGAAAATTGAAAAATTGAAATTAAACAATTGAAAATTAAAAATAGGTTGTTGCTCTGGGAAAAAATATGATCTAGAGAAATAGATTTGAGATTTGTCAGTACACAGTTGAAATATCAGATGCGACTGGGATCAAACTAAGGACGACATTTTTTTTAAAGATTTTATTTATTTATTTGTCAGAGAGAGAGAAAGCGAGCACATGCAGACAGAGTGGCAGGCAGAGACAGAGAGAGAAGCAGGCTCCCTGTGGAGCAAGGAGCCCGATGTGGGACTCGATCCCAGGATGCCGGGATCATGACCCGAGCGGAAGGCAGCCGCTCAACCAACTGAGCCATCCAGGCATCCCTAAGGACCACATTTTTAGACTGAGGGCAAAATCCTGGAATACACCCATAAGTGTAGGAAGAGGTAGGAAGGAAAAAGAGAAGGTCGCACACACACAAAAAAAATCAAAAAACAATCAGGGAGGTCAGAGATATTGAAGGACAAAAATGCATAAATCATTGGAAGGGAGAATTTTAAAATGATTAGAGAAAACCACAGTGTCAAATATTGCAGTTTTCAAATAAGTTTAGAATTACAAGGTGGTCACTGGATCTGGGAACATGGATGTGCTAACTGTCTTCTGTAGACCTCTCCAGAGCCACCATTCATCCTTCTCCACTGCACTCTAATCTGTTCCTGGGAAACTGATGTGTATGAACTTCATTAATGGACTTTGATTTAGGTTCACACGTTGGGGAGCCCTTGCAGGAGATCTGAAGGAAGGAGGAATGTGAGGTTTGGATATTTATTCACCTTACTTCCTCCATGTGGTCAGCATATTCTAGATTTTTCCATGACAGAAAAATGATGGAAAATCACAGCTTCTCTCCAGTGTCTACATTTGGACAGTTTACTCCACTTCCAGGCTTTAGGAGCTGCTTCCTTCTCTTGCTCCTTTAGCCTGAAAGTTGGTAAAGTGATCCCACTGTTTCTAGCCCTAGGATTCTACAGTTGCTTTTTTTCACCCAGTCTACATCTTTATAAATAATCCCTTTATTGCATTATCATTAAATCATCAAATTTTAGGATGCCATCTCTTTCCTGCTGGGGCCCTGACTGACACATTAGAAATGGTTGGAGCAGGTTTGATGTAGTAGTGGAAACAAAAGTTGGACTAGATAGAAATAAAACCAAATGAAAAGTGAGGGAATGTAAACTGTGAGTATAAAAAGAAAAACAAAGCATTTAAGGTTAACCATTAAGGAAAGTGGAAGGGGATTAGTAACTAGAAATGAGAAAGAAATGAGAAGGGCCAAGGGCTTAATATTTTTGGTGTGCAAGATTCTGAAATATTTATAGACCAAAGTTAACCAGCCAGAAAATAGAGGATAGATTGAAAATATAGTAAATGAGAAAAGTAGTTAGAGCAAGATTTCAGAGGAGACAAGAAAAAATAAAGCCCAGTGCATGGGCAGAAACATTCATCTTTGAAAGAAAAAAGACTAAACCAGTAGAAATAAGGTTATACATACATACAGATAAGTCTGCAGGTCAGAAACAGGAAATTTCAGTAATTTTTCCCTTAAGACATCTATTTTCTGAGAAAAATAGTGAATTGTGATTATTTCTACTCTTCTCTGAGATAAGTAGAAAACTACAAAGAATAGATTATGTGGGGAATGGAAGAAGGATCTTCCCGGGGACATTTAAACAAATTAACCTGCTTTGCTGAGAGCTCAGCTGTGGTTGGAATCTATAAATTTGTAGTTGTACCAATATCGACATTTTGGTGAGGTAGCCCATCTCAGTGACCTAAGGTAGGATTGAGGGAGTTATTAGGTTGGATTGATCCAGGTTTTAGAATTTGAAGGTCAATATCAGTGCAAACACATGGAAACAAGGGAGCAGAGGTTGTTAATAGGAGAGTAAAGAGATGGATCATAGGGTCAGAGTTAAATAGGGAGGAAAGTGAGATTGGAAGGGAGCTGATGGCTTGAGGAGAAAGGAAAGGATGAAGGTACCAGAGAGCTAGATTAGCTCAAAGAACAACTACAGTAGGAGTAAGGAAATAAAAACACCCAAGGCAATATTGGTAAGTTAATTTTCAGTGAGTCAGCCCTGAACGATAAGGTCCAAGGTATGGCAACCAATAGGTAAATGAACTTGATTGACAAAACATACAATTTAGTGTTATGTTAGCTTATGCTTCCTTGGTTTCATCGCATTGTTCTGATACTTCTATTTACCAATTCATATATTTTTTATTATTTTCTAGTTGGAAAATATTTATATGATTCTCTCAAGAGGTTTTTTTTCCCCTCAAATTCAGAGTATTTATAAAAGCTTAGAAACATGTCATAGGAATGTTGATTAATGATATCAAATGCCACTTGTAATAGTCCATAAGTGTAAAATATTTTATTAATAGGTCTTCCTTTTTCAATTTTAAAATTGAGCAGATTATTTTATTATGTATAACATTAGGCAGGTTTCTTTTGCTGTTAGCATTTTGTACCTTCTCCAGCATCAGTTATCTCTCTTGATTATTCATGATTAATGGCTGACTAATTGGTAGTTGATAGAAGAATAGCAAGTCTGATTTGAGATTCCCAAATAATAACATAGACGTATAATAATTGTCATTTATGTAATCTTTAGCTAGAGATTGAAGACAGAATCTTTCTATTGGGGGAGAACATTTATTCTCTACCTCTTTTGCTTTCTTCCATGTGGAAGGAACTCCATTGGAGAAAGAACTGAGTGTGTGTGTAGTTCAGTGATTACCTCACTTATCCTCTTTGGGGTCTGTCTGCACCTGTTTTGTAGTAAGACCAAGGCCCTCTGTGCAAGGCCTAGATGTTCCATGGCTGCTTGTTACCTGGGCATGATTCTGATGAATTAGGGGTTCAGTGCTAAGAATCATACTTTTCCTCTCATGGAGGCCATAGTCTTCAATATCAGTTTTAGAAGTTATAAAAGAGACCTTTTTTCCCCTTCATTTTTTATTTAAAATATAGTTGGCTAATATACAGTGTAATATTAATTTGGAGCATAGAATTTAGTGACTCATCACTTACATACAACACCCTGTACTCATCACTACTAGTGCCCTCTTTAATGTATTACCCACTTAATCCATCCCCCAGCACATCTCCCCTCCAGTTACCATCATTTTTCTCTTTAAAGTTAAGAGTTTGTTTTCTGGTTTGACTCTGTTTTTTTTTTCCCATATGTTCATATATTTTGTTTCTTAAACTCATATGGTGAAATCATATGGTATTTGTCTTTCTCTGACTGACAGACTGAACAGAGTATCACGTCATCTACAAAGAGTGAAAGTTTGACCTCTTCTGTGCTGATATGGATGCCTTTTATTTCTTTTTGTTGTGATTGTTGAGGATAGGACTTCAGTACTATGTTAAATAACTGTCACAAGAATGTACATCCTTTTTTCCTGACTGTAGAGGGAAAGCTCTTAGTTTTTCCTCATGGAGGATATTAGCTGTGGGTTTTCCATGCACTGTCTTTCATATGTTCAGGTATGTTCCATCTACTTGTTCAGGGTTTTTATAATGAATCGATGTTTTAATTTGTCAAATCCTTTTTCTGCATCTGCTGAGAGGATCATATGATTCTTATCCTTTCTTTTATTAATGTATGTGATATATTCTGGAGAATGTCACTTACACACTTGAAAAGAATGTGTATTCTGCTGCCTTAGGATGGAATGTTCTGCATGTATCTGTTAAGTCCATCTGGCCCAGTGTGTCATTCAAAGCCATTGTTTCTTTGTTGATTTTCTCCTTAGATGATCTGTCCATCGATATAAGTGGGATGTTAAAGTCTCCTACTATTATTGTATTCTTACCAAAGAGATTATGTATCTCTTACCAAAGAGATATTGTACCCTTCTTCATCTCTTGTTACAGTCTTTGGTTTGAAATCTACTTTGTCTAATATAAGTATTGTTACTCTGGCTTTCTTTTGATATCCATTTGCATAATAATATGCTTCTCTATCCCCTCACTTTCAATCTGTGGGTGTCCTTAGGTCTAAAATGAGTCTCTTCTAGGCAGGATATAGATGTGTCTTGCTTTTGTTGTTGTTGTTGTTGTTGTTGTTGTTGTTTTAATCCATTCTGACACCCAGTGTCTTTTGTTTGGAGCATTTAGTCCATTTACATTCACAAGTAGTTATTGATAGATATGCATTTAGTGACATTTTATTTATTATTTTGTTGTGTTGTGGTTTCTGAAAAATTTCTCTGTTCCTTTCTAGCCTTTGTTCTTTTTGGTCTTTCTTTAGCACTCAGAGAGTCCCCTTTACTAGTTCTTATATGGCTGGCTTAGTGATCAGAAGCTCCTTCAGTTTTTGTTTGGGAAACTCTTTATCTCTTCTCTCTTCTAAATGAGAACATAATTAAATAGAGCATTCTTGGCTGCAGATTTTTCGCATCCATCACTTTGTACATATCATACCACTTACTTCTGGGTAGCCAAGTTTCTGTGGAGAGAGCTGCTGCTCTATTGGTCTTCCTTTGTAAGTTAGGGACTTCTTTTGTCCTGCTGGTTTCAGGATTTTTTTTTAAATCACTGTATTTTGAAGATTTAACTACTATATGTAGTAGTGTGCTATTTCCACTAAAACTGAAGCTTTGCAGAGCTCTGATTTCAGTGGGCATGATGTATGTAGAGGTTTGTGTTAGTCTTCTGATGAAGGGGCCCGTTGTGCTGGTCCTTAGGTACACTTTCCCAAGAATAGCAGAATCAGCAGAGCACAGGAGCATGGGACTTGGTGTAACCAGGTTAGTCTACCAGTGTTGGCATTGTGCTGTTTACTGAATTTTATTTATGCTGGGGGGGGAGATGGTGCCAGTGAGCTCTTTTGTCTTAAGAGGGGAGTCCGTGCTTGCTGCTCTCAGGGAAGCACATTCAGAGGAGGGAATAATTTTTCACCATGTGTCCCAGGTGTTTTTCAGATCGCTGATTTCACACTGTCTCTGTGTCACTTGTCTGCCTAGAGCGGAGCAGCACACCTTGGGGTCTATCCCATCCATGCCTGCTGACTTTTACAATTCCAGACTCCAGGAACCTCATGTGGTGGGGACCTACAATGGTCCTCTGGGAAAAGGTCTTTCTGTACTGGGGCTGATGCATGTTCAACCTAGAAAGATAGGTATGACAGAAAGCACAGGTATAGGATTTGGAGCAAGGAAGTCTAAATAGCCAATGTCTGCCTTAGCCACCCTCAGCAGGTACATATGCACATATGCTGAAGGGCAGGGGAGGGAAATGATTCTTTTGTCCCTAGAGAGGCAATGCCATCTCTTATAGATGGGCTCCAAAAGGTATGAAAAATCTCTCCCTGTGCACCTTTGCTGATCCACAGATTGTGCAGTCTGCCCCAGAGTTGCATGCCTGCCTCCTCTCTAGGAATAAAACAACAACCCAAGCTCTCCATCCCAGCCAAGCCAAGGGACTTCTAAAATTCCAGTAGTTGAGCCAAGCTCCACTGGTTGCAAAAAAATCACAAAAATCAGCCCCTGTCATTTTCCCAGCCAATGGCTTTAAGGATGCGTTGTCCTTGTGTGTTTACCTGTGCACTCCCATGTCTCTTGTCTTTCCTCTGATGGTCTCCTTTCTGTCAGTTGCCCCTGCAATCCATTCCTTCCCCAAACTGTGTCTCTCATCCTACCTTCCTCTATGAGCCCTCTTTTCTCCCTCTAGTTGTTCATTTTGTTCTATCAGTTCTCAGGTCAATTTCTTGGGTATTCAAAATGATTTGTAGTTATCTAGCTCTGTTTAAGGAAGCAGGCAAGCCTAGGTTCCTCCTACTATGTTTAGCTTCTAAAGGACATCTTTTGATAACCACCTACTGCACCTGACCACCTCTATTTCTTAGTTAGCTTTGATGCTGACAGTAGCTCTGCAATGGTAACATGGCATAGTGGTTAAGAGTGGGATGTGGAGGTAAACTGCTAGACTTTGAATGTCACTGATACTATATACTAGCATTGTGATTTGAGGATTTTACTTCATTTCTTTGTCTTTAATTCCCTACTCTATGAAATGAAGTTTATAATAGTATCTATCTCATGCAGTTATAAAGATGAAATGAGGTCATACATTTAAAATACTTAGATCTGTGTCTGGAAATTTAAAGTGCTAGGCTGCTATTATTGTCTCTTCTTTAGAGATAAAAATAAGCCATTCCAAAAACGTATGTGTCTTGCCCAAGGTGACTGGGTAGTAACTAGAACCAGAATTCTAACCTAGATCCTTTGAGTTCCAAAGCTCCCACGTTTTTCTATACCTGCATCTCCTCTTGGGAAGGCTTGATTCATCCATTTTTATTTTGAGATTGTATTTCATTATTTTCCTAGAGGAAAAGCATGAAACCAAAAGATCCGATCCACTTGGAAGAAAGCCCACCTCTGTGTTATGTATGATGAGAAAACCAGGGAGTATATGGAGTATATGGATGGACTTCCTGTCCATATGCTTGTATTATGACCTACATTTGTCTTCACAGCACTTAATATTACTTTCTACTCCATTGTCAAGT
This sequence comes from Martes martes, assembly GCF_963455335.1. NCBI lineage: Eukaryota > Metazoa > Chordata > Mammalia > Carnivora > Mustelidae > Martes > Martes martes. Next base: position 70,114,021 of record NC_137897.1, read on the forward strand.
TGTCAGGATCAGTAGCATACTTGAGAATTTGTTAGAGAGGCAGAATTCCAAGTCCCACTCCAGACTGAAACAATCTGCAATTTAATATGATGCAGTTGATTCATATGTACATTACTGTATAAGAAGTACTGCTGTGGTCATTCAGTAGAAATTAATTAAGTGGTGTTTTGACATGTTACATTTTCTGCATATTTATAGTCAGATTTTAAAAAGTCTGTCTATCCTATTTATTTAGTTAGGATTTAGGCAATATTTAATGTTGCCTAAGCATTAGAACATCTAAATAATGAGCTAGATATTTATTTTTAAGAGAAAAGTGAAGAGTCAAAGGGATTAGAATTTCTGCATGGCAACTCAGCCCCAAATTATTACAGTTCTTAATTTTTCCTGAACATCTGTGAAGTAAAATTATAATTCACCATGCTTTGAATAGTAATTGTTTATGTGCTATCAGAGTGTTAGGAAAAAGCAAATCAATAATACGCAAACTCACTTAAGAACCTTGCCAAATGTTTCAATAATTTATTTTAGATTATTCAACTAAGGAATTCATTTCTAATAATTGCCTCTTGTTTTCTCCGGCAAGAAAGCAATTAATTCCATGATAGATGCTAAAATAGGAAAGCAGAAATTTTGAATTAGGCGTGAAGTTATGTACCAGTTATTTTCTACAGTAAAATTATCCCATAGTTCTGAATGTTTCTGAAAATATCTCTGAAATCCAAATGATGTTAATAAATCTTTGTGGAGTTACTTATCATGAAATTTTTAATCACTGTATTAGAAGGATGTGACAATATTTCACTAAATATGAAAGACTGCAAAGAGATATTTCAGATTCTGGTTTTTTAATTCAAAGGTATCTTGACAGTAATCCTCTTGATTTACAAATAAAGCTTAGTGATTAATAAAGTAACATTAAAAGTGACTGAGAAACACCACAGTTTAAATGAAAGTAATTTCCATAATAGGTAAATATGGACTCATAAACTAAACAAAGTGAGATTGACTTTTGAGCTGAACCTCTTGGAATTTTATTTTTATCTCTTCTATGACCTTACTTATTTTTAAGTGTTGGACAGATTTTGACCACATTGCATGTATTATGGCCATGAGGAAACACCATCAGTTTTAACTTATACTTTTTGTCCAAAAAATGGCAGTAAATATATTTTCAAATAGATTGAATTTTCAAATGAATATATCTTATATAGACTTTGATAATACTTGGTTCTTTAAATATATTTTTTGATTAACAATGGGCTTTCTAGCATATCTTGAAATGCAGTCTCTATAGTTTATGACATAGAAAATTCCCTGAAACTTAGTTCATTTAATTCAGCCTATAAATATGTTAATAAATATATCAATATTTTAATATATTATAAGAAATCTATGGATACACATATTAGTTTCAATGTTTTAAAAATTTTATATATTAGAACAAGTAAATGCTACATGTTACAGAACAAGTAATTGATTGCTTGTATTTCCAGAGAGCCAAACTGGGATACATAGTGAGTTTATGTAATTGAAATTAAAATCCTTTCATCAAGTAGTATAGTCTTTAATGCAGGTGAAGAGTAGACAGTGACAAGAGACAAACATTATATGCAAAGAAACAGTGAAATATAGTATGAATTAACTGCTGAACAGAGATATATTCAGGCCGTTAATGTCTCCCATCTATGTGGCATGAAAATGACTTCCCATACATCATTTCCTTATCTTTCTTGTAGAGATGCTGACTAAACACATGATATAATCTCCATTTTGCAGAGGAGGAAGGTGAGGTTTAGAGAGATTAACAGATTTGTATAGTCACATAACCAGTAAATAGCAGACTAAAGTCAAATTAGGATTACTTAAATCCCAATATAGTACACATTTCCATTATATTGTATTGAATTTCTGGAGGCTGATTGTGAAGATGAGAAGAATACTATCAACAATGCTTTATTTTGTTTGCTGAGGACCTGAAACCAGTATTTTTATGGCTCCAAAAAAGAGAATAGGTATGTGTTTACTTTCCTCTTCCTCCGAATTTTTATAAGAATATGAGAGGTTATTTCTATGGATAATAACAGCTTGATGGGTTAAAAGTTGGTCACAAACCTTGCAGCATTGTTGCAAATGTCAATTAAAGAGCAACGTATTATAATGTTGCTCTGAGAACAAATAATATATTCCATAGGAAGGAAAAGAGGAAGAAATTTGAAAGGAAAATAATAAGTGCCTATTGTGTGTCAGACACAATGCTAACCACCTATTGATGCTATTTCATATTTTCATTGTTCTCCATAGGTATCAGGAGAAGTTGTTTGAAAAGCTTTCATTTTACTGATTTCACAGATGAGTAAATTAAGGCACAGAGACAAAGTGACTTGCTTAACGTCATGCAGTGAATGGAATCAGAACTGAAATCATGATCTGTGAACTCCTAATCCTGTATTCTGTTAAATATCTTTAAGATGAGTCTCAAGACCTTCCCATAAATAAAGGAGAATGATAAGTCACAAAGGAAAATCCAGGATGCCCAGTCATCCTGAAACACAATGATATGCAGGCTGATACTAGAATAATTAAATATTGTCATCTAGTACAAGCATTGGTGAAGTAATACATTTTAGAAAATGAAACATCTAATATGTTGGCATAGGATTAATTCCTTTAACAAATAGTTATGGAGCTTCTACTATTGCTAAGGTACTATTCTAGGCTCAAAGACTGCATTAGTGAACACAACAAAGACACTGCTCTCATGGAGGTTAGTCTGGGACATGGAGGGTGTTTGCAAACGGATAATAAACAAATAAACAAAATACACTAGATAATTAGCTTTTCAGTTACAGAGGATGATAAAACTATTCACAACTAGATAACTAAGAGATTTCTGAACAGCCAAATCAATTTCAAATAGGGCAATTTTCAGATGAGATTCTTTTATTTTAATTCCAATTAATTAACATACACTGTTATATTAGTTTCATGTATACAATATAGAAATTCAGATGATTTTTGTTGAGGGGGGAGGACAGTTGGAGAGGGAGAGAGAGAATCTTAAGTAGGCTCCACATCCAGTGCAGAGCTTGATGCAGGGCTCAGTATCACAACTCTGAGTTTATGACTTGAGACAAAATCAAGAGTTGGACACTTAACTGACTGAGCCATCCAGGCTCCCCAAGATGATTTTTAAAAGCAGCATCTTTATGGAATTTTAAAGGAAATGATTGTACCATAAAGTATATATTTTGATGCTTCTCTAACAGATGTTTCTTAAAATGGATCAAAAGGGAGAACTGAAATCAGATTCTGGGACAGTGGGTATTCAAGACTTGCCTAGGTACCACTTTCATTACAGTGTGAATGGATTTCTTATTCTGTATGTTAAACTCACTCTATTTGCAACTTATAGATTCGTTGATTATGAACTGTTGGCACCAAGTAATTTATGTCACTTCTTCCCCTACCACCTTATTACTGAATGTTTTTAATTAAAATTCAAGTACATGCCAGCATCTTTTTCATGCATGTAAGATATATTCTCCTAAGTCTGTTCATAAATCAAGTAGAGAAACCACAATGAAGCTAATTAAAGATTGTTTCTTTTATGTGAAAATGTTCATAAACAATCTCAGTTTTCCATGCGAAAAATGTATGAACTTGGATGAACACTTCCTCAGGAGATAGACTCTGAAATTTTTCAGATAAATGAATAAAATGATTGTTACCAAATGAAGTAAACAGAAAGTTTGGAATTTTGTATCCATGTGCTATTTAGACACCTGGTCATGTGAATAGAGTAAAATTTCATGTAGTTTCAGTAACTTACTGGTGTATAGTAATCATTGGGTTATATAAATTATCTCTAGCCCCATGTCTTTTTATTTCCATATTTTATTAATGGCATATCCAAAGGTGCCTTAAATAAATGCTGGTACAAAGAAGATGCTCGAAAAACTATTTATTAAACAAAATAGTTACAAACCACCTAATTTCTGCAGCACTGACAAATATCTGGAAAAAAAATGGACTTCATTCTCTGAACATGTTTTCAGTAACAAAAATATAGTAGTAGTAGTAGTAGTAGTAGTAGTAGTAGTGATAGCAATAGTGTATTGAACATTAATTATGTCATGTCCCAGGCACTTATTACATGGAACAGATAATCCCATCCTCACAACAACCATATAGGATAGGTATAATAATATTCTTATTTCCATTCTGAAGTTGAGGAAACACATACATAGTTGTATATCCCTCTACAAACTTAGCACATGAAAACTTCAGGTCTCAGTTGAAGTAACATGGGTTTAGTCTAGGACCCAGGTTTGAACCTTGCCTCTACCACTTATTAGTGATGAGAACTTAGGTAACTTTTACTAATTTCTCTGATCCCTAATTTTCTCATGTATAAAATGGAGTTTGTATCTATTTTATAGGATTGATGTGAAGATTAAAGTAAATAATGTGTTTAAGTATGTAGATGTCCAACAAATGTTAAATTCCCCTTTCCTCCTTTTACAATGCTCTTCCTTCCCCAAAGTTAAAAAAAAAAATAAAGAGATTGGAAAAATAAAAAGAAATTTTGAAAAGCATTGCTGTGTTTATTAGGACCAGACACTGAAAGGTATGAGAGTTAAATTGGTAGTAAAACTCCACAAAGCACAGTAGAGATATTTAAGCAAATGTATATTGCTAACAATTGACCTTTTTTTAATTTCCAAAATTTCCATTCAGTAACATGGTGTTTTTCCCCAATAAAGACTTTCAATTAATTATGGTGTGTCTTCACTTAAGACCTATGTATTTCTTGTTTAAATTCCAGTATTTTTGTGAATGAAATAATTCCTTCCCCATTATAATTAGAAATGTCTATTTGTAGAAAATTTTTAAAAACCTGTTTTTAGTTTGCTTTATTTTGCATTTTCTTTATGGCCACCTTACTAAACTCTCTGATTAGGCTTGATTGCTTTTCAGTTGATGTTCATGGATTTTCTGGATATACAATAATATCATATACAAACAATTTTGCCTCTTCATTTTCAATAGCACTACCTCTCCATTTCAATATAAATGCACGGTTTAATTGCCTCTGCTAAAATTTGGCAAAACAGACACCAGTATATAAGATGATATAAATGTATGTATCTAGGTGCCATGGTTGCCTGTGATTTTTATTTTCATAGTCATACTTTTCAATATTTTCTATCTATTTTCTTCTAAAAAGCATTTCCTTTATAACCAGAAAAAAAAAAACACTGTAGTTTTTTGCTTTGTTTTGTTTTAATTCTATTTAGTTTTAATCTGGTAATACCAGTTACCTTTCATAGTCCTTAGCCAAATTCCTGGGGTCTACCAAGATTTACTTCACATGCCTCTGTCCCTGCTGTGCTTGGTTCTCTCTTCAGACAGAGGTCAGCTTCCCACCCCCCTGCCCCCTGCCTCCTGCAGCTCTGAAACCATATGTAGTTTTTTTTTGTTTTGTTTTGTTTTCTCCCCTGGGCAGAATGAGTGCATGGAAAACTACAACTTCCAATGAACAAAGCTCCCAAATAATTTCTATCCCTTCCTGTTAATGAATGTATGACCTCACAGTCCAGAATGCAATGTGACAAATGTAGACTTCCACCAGGGGCCAGGTTACATTACTGGGATGTGTAGTCCAAGAATTAAGGTGGACACTGAGCTACTGACTGCTGGGGAGGCCCAGGTTAGAAATGGAGATAGGGGCAACTATGGAGGTTGGAGTAAATCTACTGTTACAGAGAGGTGCACCTGCACAGTAGAGGAACGTAGCTACAGTTCTTTGAGTCAGGAAGGTTAATTCAATGGTTCTTACACTTTTTGCTTGCATGTTTCCTAAAAGAATTGTGACACTATAAACCCCTTTGAATATTTTGATGATTTCTTGATTTTTTTTCATTGTGAGTTTAAATAGTTGCAAAAGATTTGATTCCCAAGGTTCTGTAAATATACTATTGTATCTTAATTTATTTGTTGTGGTATAAGTAAATACAATGAAGTCCAGAGATCTTAAATGTACTGCTGGATGAATATGCATACTGCCATGCAGTCCTACTAATTTATTTATTGAAGGTATTTTCATATTCTTTAAAGGCTATGTACCTCCTAGACCAAACACCCCAGAGGTAATCACTATTTTGACTTTTATCACAACTGATTAGTTTTGCCAATTCTTGAACTACATGTACAACAGTGTATAAACAAGCATATAGCTAATAATATTATAGATGCACTGAATGGAAACTAAATACTGGAGTGAAACCCATTATTACACATTTAAAATTCATGAAAAATCTCTTCTTAACAGTTGAAAATTCTATATAGTTTCTTTTTCTACCTGAACTTCTACTTCCCATCTCTGACTCCCACATAACTTTATTCAAATGTTATTTTACTATGCCCTCATGTTGGAAAGGATCTTGTTGATTACCATATCATACTCTCTGTACAATAAAATATGTAAATAGGCTGACATTTGATCTTTTATATATCTTCTCATTATAAAGCTGTAGGTTACAACATTTTTTTTCTAGATTGGGTTATTATCATTATTCATAAAATCTTGATCAAAACAACCTAAAATATATAATTTTTATTAATAACTATTAAACATTAAAACTAAATGTGCAATTTGAAATGCATTTCTAAATGTAATGGAGTTTGTCATTAATTTATATATATATATGCATTAATATTACTGCTGTCATGAGACAATTTATCAACAAACCTATATCTCTTTTGTTTGTAAATGTAAGTAATGAGGAAATTCACTCAGTACATGAGAATGCAAGATTTGTTATAGCATTATCACTCAATTCTTTAACTTCCTTCAGTATTATATGCTAAAAATAACATAGTGATCTATGATCAAGAACTATTTTTAATGACCTACCGGCTGGTAATTGGATTGAGTACCCTTTCAATTTTCCTGAAAGCAAAGAACTGGACATCACTTGGTTTGTAAATGGATTTGATCCCAATCATTACAGTCCAAGTAAACAATTTTATTTGGCTCCTTGGAGTTTCTCCTCCCAACAGATTCATTGGGGCATAATTACATATCAAAAATTCACCCATCATCATGTACACTACAATGATTTTTAGTAAACTTGTAGAATTGTGCAATCATCACCATAATCTAGTCTTAATTTTTTAAGATTTTATTAATTTACTGGATATATAGAGAGAGATCACAAGTATGCAGAGCAGCATGCAGAAAGAGAGGGAGAAGTAGGCTCCCCACTGAGCAGAGAGCCCAATGCAGGGCTTGATCCCATGACCCTGAGATCATGACTTGAATTGAAGGCAGAGGCTTAACCAACTGAGCCACCCAGGCACCCCACAATCTAGTTTTAAGACATTTCCATCATCACTATTTTTCTTCTTATACCTGTATGCCATCAATCACTACTCCATAACCCAGGCCCCGGCAACTGAGTTTATGATTAATTCATTTATAAACTGACATTCCCTTAAAAAATTAGGAAGTCCTTTAAAGAGAACTTTTCTATCAATTATTTGATTACCTGACATACAGTTTATAAAATATAGTCAGAATAATTATCCAGGCAATAGCTAGGTTGGAGAAAGCCATGGATGACCAAACGGAATTGATTAGGGCAGAATTGAAACCACCAGGGATGAGGTTCACAATGTTAGGGCAGAACTGAAAGCCACCAGGGATGAGGTTCACAATGCTCTCAATGAGTTCCAATCTAATCTAAATTCTCTAAAACCTAGGGTAACTGAGACAGAAGATAGGATTAGTGATCTGGAGGACAAACAGATAGAGGGAAAGGATCAGGAGGAAGCCTGGAACAAACAGCTTAGAAGCCACGAAAACAGAATCAGGGAAATAAATGATGCCATGAAACGTTCCAACATCAGAATTATTGGAATCCCTGAAGGGGAGGAGAAAGAAAGAAGTCTAGAAGATATAGTGGAAAAAGTTCTTCATGAAAATTTTCCCAATCTCACGAATGGAACCAGTGTTCATGTACTAGAGGCAGAATTGTCTCCCCCCAAGATTATAGATTCCAAAAAAACATCCAGGCATCTGATAGTAAAATTGATAAATCATAATTGTAGATACAATCTCTTGAAAGCCGCTAGGACAAAGAAGCTCCTTACATACAGAAGAAAGCCCATCAGAATAACGTCAGACCTGTCCACAAAGATCTGGCAAGCCAGAAAGGGCTGGCAAAATATATTCAGGGCACTAAATGAGAAGAGCATGCAGCCAAGAATACTTTATCCAGCAAGACTGACATTCAAAATGGATGGAGAGATAAAGAGTTTCCAAGACCGGCAAGGCTGAAAAGACTGCAACCAACAAGCTGACACTGCAGGAAATATGAAGGGGTTTCTATAAAAGAGGAAAAATCCTAAGAATAGCATTGAACAGAAATATAGAGACGATTGACAGAAAGAAAGACTTCAAAGATAACACGATGTCAATAAAAACATATCTATCAATAATCACTCCCAATGTGAATGGCCTAAATGTGCCCATAAAATGATACAGGGTTGCAGATTGGATAAAATGACAGGACCCATCCATAAGTTGTCTACAAGAGACCCATTTAGAACTGAAGGATACACCCAGACTGAAAGTGAAGGGATGGAGAAGCATCTTTAATGCCAATGGGCCTCAAAAGAAGGCCGGGGTAGCGATTCTCATATCAGATAAATTAGATTTTAAACTAAGGACGGTAGTCAGAGATACAGAAGGACACTACATAATTCTTAAAGGGAATATCCACCCAGATGATCTAACAATTGTAAATATCTATGCCCCCAATATGGGAGCAGCCAATTACATAAGAAAACTATTAATCAAGATAAAGAGTCATATTGGTATGAATACATTAATAGTAGGAGATCTTAACACGCCTCTCTCAGAAATAGACAGATCATCAAAGTAGAAAATCAATAATGAAACAAGAGCATTGAATGACACATTGGACCAGATGGACCTCATAGATATATACAGAACATTTCACCCTAAAACAAAAGAATACTCATTCTTCTCAAGTGCACACGGAACCTTCTCAAAAATAGACCACATAATGGGTCACAAATCAGGGCTCAACCGATACCAGAAGACTGAGATTATTCCCTGCATATTCTCAGATCACAATGCTTTGAAACTGGAGCTCAATCACAAGGAAAAGTTCAGAAGGAACTCAAACACCTGGAAGCTAAAGACCACCTTGCCTAAGAATGCTTGCATCAACAAGGAGATCAAAGAAGAACTTAAACAATTCATGGAAACCAATGAGAATGAAGACACTTTGGTCCAAAACCTATGGGATAGAGCAAAAGCCATCTTAAGGGGGAAATACATAGCCATCCAAGCCTACCTCAAAAAAACTGAAAAATCCAGAATACACCAGCTGTCTCTACACCTTAAAGAACTGGAGAATTAACAACGAATCAAACGAACTCCATACGTAAGAAGGGAAATAATCAAGATTAGAGCAGAGATCAATGAGGTAGAAACCAGAGATATGGTAGAACGTATCAATGAAACTAGAAGCTGTTTTTCTGAAAGAATCAATAAGATCGATAAACCATTGGCCACACGAATCCAAAAGAAAAGAGTGAAAGCCCAAATTAATAAAATTATGAATGAAAAGGGAGAGATCACAACTAACACCAAGGAAGTAGAAACAATCATCAGAAGTTATTATCAACAGTTATATGCCAATAAGCTAAGCAACATAGATGAAATGGATTCATTCCTGGAAAACTATAAACTCCCAAAATTGAACCAGGAAGAAATTGACAACCTGAATAGACCGATATCTAGTAACGAGATTGAAGCAGTGATCAAAAACCTCCAAAAAATCAAGACCCCAGGACCTGACGGATTCCCTGGGGAATTCTACCAAACTTTCAAAGAAGAAATAACACCTATTCTCCTGAAGCTATTTCAAAAAATTGAATTAGAAGGAAAACTTCTAGACTCTTTTTATGAAGCCAACATTACCCTGATCCCCAAACCAGGCAAAGACCCTACTAAAAAGGAAAATTTCAGACCAATACCACTGATGAATATGGATGCTAAGATTCTCAACAAGATCCTAGCAAACAGGATCCAACAACACATTAAAAAGATTATCCACCATGACCAGGTGGGATTCATCCCTGGGTTACAAGGATGGTTCAACATTCGCAAATCAATCAATGTGATATAACAAATCAATAAGAGAAGAGAGAAGAACCACATGGTCCTCTCAATTGATGCAGAAAAAGCATTTGACAAAATCCAGCATCCGTTCCTGATTAAAACGCTTCAAAATATAGGGATAGAGGGAACATTCCTCAACTTCATCAAATCTATCTATGAAAGACCCACAGCAAATATCATCCTCAATGGGAAAAAGCTTGCAGCCTTCCCGTTGAGATCAGGAACACGACAAGGATGCCCACTCTCACCACTCTTGTTCAACATAGTATTAGAAGTCCTAGCAACAGCAATCAGACAACAAAGGGAAATAAAATGTATGCAAATTGGCAATGAAGAAGTCAAACTCTCTCTCTTTGCAGATGACATGATTCTTTATATGGAAAACCCGAAAGACTCCACCTCCAAACTACTAGAACTCATACAGCAATTCAGTAACGTGGCAGGATACAAAGTCAATGTACAGAAATCAGTGACTTTCTTATAAACTAACAATGAAAATATAGAAAGGGAAATTACAGAATCGATTCCATTTACTATAGCACCAAGAACCATAAGATACCTGGGAATAAACCTAACCAAAGAGGTAAAGGATCTGTACTCGAGGAACTACAGAACACTCATGAAAGAAATTGAAGAAGACACAAAAAGATGGAAGACCATTCCATGCTCTTGGATCAGAAGAATAAACATTGTTAAAATGTCTATACTGCCTAGAGTAATCTGTACTTTTAATGACATTCCAATCAAAATTCCATCAGTATTTTTCAAAGACATGGAGCAAATAATCCTAAAATTTTTATGGAATCAGAAGAGACCCTGAATTGCTAAGGAAATGTTGAAAAACAAAAATAAAACTGGCGGCATCACGTTACCTGATTTCAAGCTTTACTACAAAGCTGTGATCATCAAGACAGCATGGTACAGGCATAAAAACAAACACATAGACCAGTGGAACAGAGTAGAGAGCCCAGATATGGACCCTCAACTCTATGGTCAAATAATCTTTGACAAAACAGGAAAAAATATCCAGTGGGAAAAAGTCTCTTCAATAAATGGTGCTGGGAAAACTGGACAGCTATATGTAGAAGAATGAAACTCGACCATTCTCTTACACTGTACACAAAGATAAACTCGAAATGGATGGAAGACCTCAATGTGAGACAGGAATCCATCAGAATCCTAGAGGAGAACATAGGCAGTAACCTCTTTGATATCAGCCATAGCAACTTCTTTCAAGATATGTCTCCAAAGGCAAAGGAAACAAAAGTGAAAATGACATTTTGGGACTTCCTCAAGATCAAAAGCTTCTGCACAGCAAAGGGAACAGTCACGAAAACAAAGAGGCAACCCACGGAATGGGAGAAGATATTAGCAAATGACAGTACAGACAAAAGGTTGATATCCAGGATCTATAAAGAACTCCTCAAACTCAACACACACAAAACAGACAATCATATTAAAAAATGGGCAGAAGATATGAACAGACACTTCTTCAATGAAGACATGCAAATGGCTATCAGACCCATGAAAAAATGTTCATCATCACTAGCCATCAGGGAGATTCAAATTAAAACCACATTGAGATACCACCTTACACCAGTTAGAATGGCCAAAATTAGCAAGACGGGAAACAACATGTGTTGGAGAGGATGTGGAGAAAGGGCAACCCTCTAACACTGTTGGTGGGAATGCAAACTGGTGCAGCCACTTTGGAGAACAGTGTGGAGATTCCTCAAGAAATGAAAAATAGAGCTTTCCTATGACCCTGCAATTGCACTACTGGTTATTTACCCCCAAGATACAGATGTAGTGAAAAGAAGGGCCATCTGTACCCCAATATTTATAGCAGCCATGACCACGGTCGCCAAACTGTGGAAAGATCCAAGATGCCCTTTAACGGATGAATGGATAAGGAAGATGTGGTCCATATAGACTATGGCGTATTATGCCTCCATCAGAAAAGATGAATACCCAACTTTTGTAGCAACATGGACTGGACTGGAAGAGATTATGCTGAGTGAAATAAGTCAAGCAGAGAGAGTCAATTATATAGTTTCACTTATTTGTGGAGCATAACAAATAACATGGAGAACATAGGTAGATGGAGAGGAAAAGGGAGTTGAGGGAAATTGGAAGGGGAGGTGAACCACGAGAGACTATGGACTCTGAAAAACAATCTGAGGGTTTTGAAGGGGCAGTGGGTGGGAGGTCGGAGGAAGCAGTTGGTGAGTATTAGGGAGGGCACTGATTGCATGGAGCACTGGGTGTGGTGAAAAAACAATGAATACTGTTCACGCTGAAAAGAAATAAAAAAATAAAAATAAAATTAAAAAAACTAACAAACACGTTGTTAAGTCAAAGAAACCAAAGAGAAAAGAATTCATATAGCATGAATTCATTTATATAAAATATTAAAATAGGCCAAACAAACCTATGTTATTGAATATTAGGGTAGTAGTTATCCTCAGAGGAGGAGGACAGTGACTGAAGCAGGCATGACAGAACTTTCTGGGTATGTTCACTTTGTGAAAATTCTTTGGTGTATAACTATTTCTGTATATTCCAATATATATCTGTATATATGTTGTAGTGCACTTTTCTATATGTATGCTTTATATCAATGAAGGGGTAAAAAAAAAAAATAAAAGAATTATAATTAACAAAAATAAAGTCAGGATAAATGCTTGATTCCTCTTCTTCCACCAGTTTTTTAATTTTTTTTTAAAATTTTTACTAATATGTTTTGTTAGTCACCATACAGTACATCTTTAGTTTTTGATGTAGTATTCCATGATTCATTGTAACATATTCATATAACATCCAGTGCTCCATGCAATACGTGCCCTCCTTAGTACACATCACCAGGTTAACCCATCTCCCCACCCTCCTACCCTCTAAAACCCTCAGTTTGTTTCTGGGTGTCCATAGTCTCTCTTGATTAGTCTCCCCTTCTGATTTCTCCACCTTCATTTTCCCCTTCTTTCTCCTAATGTCCTCCATGCTATTCCGTATGTTCCACAAATAAATGAAACAATATGATAATTTACTTTCTCTGCTTGACTTATTTCACTTAGCATAATCTCCTCCAGTCTCATCCATATTGATGCAAAGTTGGGTATTCATCCTTTCTAATGACTGAATAATATTCCATTGTGTATATAGATCACATATTCTTTATCCTTCATCTGTTGAAGGGCATTTTTGTTCTTTCCACAGTTTGGTTATTGTCGATATTGGTGCTATGAACACTGGGGTGAATGTGGCCATTCTTTTCACTACATCTGTATCTATGGGGTAAATATCCAGCCGTATAATTGCTGGGTCATAGGGTAGCTCTATTTTTAAATTTTTGAAGTACCTCCACACTGTTTTCCAAAGTGGCTGTACCAATGTGCATTCCCACCAACGCTGGAAGAGGGTTCCCCTTTCTCCACAGTCTCTCCAACATTTGCTGTTTCTTGCCTTGTCAATTTTTGCCATTCTACCTGGTGTAAAGTGGCATCTCAATGTGGTTTTGATTTGAATTTACCTGATGGCTGATGATGATGAACGTGTTTTCATGTGTCCATTAGCCATTTGCATTTCTTTTTTGGAAATGTGTCTGTTCATGTCTTCTGCCCATTTTTGACTTGATTATTTGTTTTTTGGATGTTGAGTTTGAGAATTTCTTTATAGATCTTGAATATCAGCCCTTTGTCTGTAGTGTCATTTGCAAATATTTTCTCCCATTCCATGGGTGGCCTCTTTGTTTTGTTGACCATTTCTTTTGTTGTGCAGAAGTTTTTTTTTTTTTTTTTTTTTTTTGTCTTGGTTGAAGTCTCAAAAGTTCATTTTCATTTTTATTTCCCTTGCCTTTGGAGACATGTCTTGAAAGAAGTTGTTGCAGCTTATGTCAAAGATGTTACTGCCTATGTTCTTCTCTAGGATTTTGTTGGATTCCAGTCTTACATTGAGGTCTTTCATCCATTTTCAGTTTATCTTTGTGTATGGTATAAGAGAATGGTCAAGATTCATTCTTTGGTATAAAGCCCTCCAATTTTCCCAGCACCATTTATTGAAGAGACTGTTTTTTACCACTGGATTTTTTTCCCCTTGCATTGTTGAAGATTATCTGACCATAGAGTTGAGGGTAATTTGTAATAATATCTGGGCTCTTTATTCTATTTCACTGGTCTATGTATCTGTTTTTGTGCCAATACCATGCTATCTTGGTGATCACAGCTTCGTAATATAGCTTGAAACCAGGCAACATGATGCCCCCAGCTTTGTTTTTCTGTTTCAACATTTCCTTCCAATTTGGGGTCTTTTCTTTTTCCATATGAATTTTAGGATTGTTTGTTCCAACATCTTGAAAAATGCTGATGGTATTTTGATCAGGATTACTTTGGAAATATAGATTGCTCTGAACACAATAGACACTTTAACAATGTTTATTCTTAGAGTCCATGAGCATGGAATGTTTTTCCATTTTTGTGTCTTGTTTGATTTCTTTCATGAGTGTTCTGTAGTTCCTAAAGTATAGATCCTTTACCTCTTTAGTTAGGTTTATTCCAAGGTTATCTTATGACTTTTAGTGCTATTATAAATAAAATCAATTCTTTAATTTCCCTTTCTACTGTTATGCTGTTAGTATATAAGGAAGCAACTGATTTCTGTGTATACATTTTGTATCCTGCCATATTACTGACTTGCTGTATGAGTTCTAGTAATTTGGGGGTGGAGTCTTTTGGATTTTCCATATAAAATATCATGTCATCTAAGAAGAGAGAGCTTGACATCTTCTTTACCAATTTGAATACCTTTTATTTCTTTTTGTTGTCTGATTGCTGTTGCTAGGACTTCTGGTATTATATTGAACAATAGTGACAAACGTGGCATTCTTGTTGTGTTCCTGATCTTAAGGGAAAGGCTTTCAACCTTTCCCCATTGACAATAGTTTCCATTGTGGATTTTCATAGGTGGATTTTATGAAATTGAGGAATGTTCCCTCTATCCCTATACTCTGAAAAGTTTTAATCAGGAAAATATTCTGGATTTTATCAAATGCTTTTTCTGCATCAATTGAGAGGACCATGAGGTTCTTCTCTCTTCTCTTATTGATTTGTTCTATCACATCGATTGATTTGTGAATGTTGAACCACCCTTGCATCCCAGGGATAATCCCACCTGATCATGGTGGAGAATCCTTCTAAGGTACTGTTGGATCCTATTAGCTAGGATCTTGTTGAGAATTTTGGCATCCATATTCATCAGGGATATTGGTCTGAAATTCTCCTTTTTCTTGGGGTCTTTGACTAATTTTGAGACCAAGGTAATGCTGGCCTCAGAATGAGTCTAGAAGTTTCCCTTCTGTTTCTATTTTTTTGAAACAGCTTCAAGAGAATAGATATTATTTCTTATTTGAATGTTTAGCAGAATTCCCCAGGGAATCCATCAGGTCCTGGACTCTTGTTTTTTTCAGAGATTTTGATCACTGCTTCAGTTTCATTACTAGATACTAGTCTATTTTGGTTGTCAATTTCTTCCTGTTTCAGTCTTCATAGTTTATAGGTTTCCAGGACACATCCATTTCTTTTGGTTGCTTAACTTATTGGCATATAGCTATTGATAATAATTTCTGGTGATTGTTTCTATTTCCTTGGTGTTAGTCATGATCTCTCCCCTTTCATCCATAATTTTATTAATTTGGGTCCTTTCTCTTTTCTATTGAATTAGTCTGGCCAGTGGTTATCAATCTTATCAATTCTTTCAAAGAACTAGCTTCTAGTTTCATTGATGTGTTCTACTGTATCTCTGGTTTCTAATTCATTGATCTCTGCTCTAATCTTAATTATTTCCATTCTTATGCATGGGTTAGGCTTAATTTGTTGTTGAATTTCCAGTTCTTTAGGGTGTAAAGAAAGTTTGTGTATTTTGGATTTTTTTTTTCTAAGTGAGGCTTGGCTGGCTATGTGTTTCTGTATTTCTCCCTTAGGACAGCCTCTGCAGCCCATAGGTTTTGGACTGAGTTGTGTTAGTTCTCGTTCATTTCCATGAATTGTTTAAGTTCTTCTTTGATTTTCTGGTTGACTCAAACATTCTTGAGCAGTATGGTCTTTAGCTTCCAAGTGATTGTGTTTACTATAAACTTTTTCTTGTGGTTGAGTTCCAGTTTCAAAACATTGTGATCTGAGAATGTGCAGGAAATAATCTCAATCTTTTGGTATCAGTTGAACCCTGATTTGTGACCCAGCATGTGGTCTATTCTGGAGAAAGTTCCATGTACACTTGAGAAAAATGAGTATTCTGTTGTTTTAGGGTGGAATGTTCTGTATATATCTATATACAGATAGTCCAGTGTGGACTGGTCCAGTCTGTCATTCAAAGCTCTTGTTTCCTTCTTGATTTTCTGCTTTGATGATCTGTCTCTTGCTGAGAGTGCAGTGTTAAGGTCCCCTACATTTAATGTATTCTTATCAATTTGTCTCTTTATTTTGATTAACAGTTGACTTATGTAGTTGGCTGCCCCCAAGTTGGGGGCATAGATATTGATAATTGTTAGGCCTTCTTGTTGAATAGATATTTAATGAATGATAATAGTGTCTTTCTGTATCTCTGACTACAGTCTTTAGCTTCAAATCTAATTTGTCTGATATAAGAATTGCTACCCCACCTTTCTTTTGAGGCCCATTGGGACGAAAGATGGTTCTCCATCTTTTTACTTTCAGTCTGGATATATCTTGAAGTTCAAAATGAGTCTCTTGTAGACAGCATATGCACAGGTCCTGTCTTTTTATCCAATCTGCAATCCTGTGCCATTTCATGGGAGCATTTAGGCCATTCATTTTGAGAATGGTTATTGAAAGATATGATTTTATTGTCATCATGTTGTCTGTGAAGTCCTTGTTTCTATAGATTGTCCCTGTAAATTTCTTTTTTTTATTTTTTTAATTTATTTATTTATTTTTTTATTTTAATAAACATATAATGTATTTTTATCCCCAAGGGTACAGGTCTGTGAATCGCAGGTTTACACATTTCACAGCACTCATCATAGCACATACCCTCCCCAATGTCCATATCCCTACCACCCTCTCCCATCCCCCCTCCCCCCAACAACCCTCAGTCTGTTTTTTGAGATTGAGTCTTTTATGGTTTGTCTCCCTCCCAATCCCATCTTTTCATTTTTTCTTTTCCTAACTCCCACCAAACCCCCCGCATTGCATCTCCACTTCCTCATATCAAAGAGATCATATGATAGTTGTCTTTCTCCGATTGACTTATTTCATTAAGCATGATACCGTCTAGTTCCATTCACGTCGTCGCAAATGGCAAGATTTCATTTCTTTTGATGGCTGCATAGTATTCCATTGTGTATATATACCACTTCTTATTTATCCATTCATCTGTTGATGGATCTAGGTTCTTTCCACAGTTCGGCTATTGTGGACATTGTTACTATAAACATTCAGGTGCACGTGCCCCTTCGGAGCACCACGTTTGTATCTTTATGCTATATATGCAGTAGTGCAATTGCTGGGTCATAGGGTCGCTCTATTTTCAGTTTTTTGAGGAACCTCCACACTGTTTTCCAGAGTGGTTGCACCAGCTTGCATTCCCACCAGCAGTGTAGGAGGGTTCCCCTCTCTCCGCATCGTCGCCAGCATCTGTCATTTCTTGAATTGTTAATTTTAGCCATTCTGACTGGTATGAGGTGGTATCTCCTTGTGGTATTGATTTGTATTTCCCTGATGCCGAGTGATGTGGAGCATTTTTTCATGTGTCTGTTGGCCATCTGGATGTCTTCTTTGCAGAAATGTCTGTTCATGTCCTCTGCCCATTTCTTGACTGGATTATTTGTTCTTTGGGTATTGAGTTTGATAAGCTCTTTATAGATTTTGGATTTTAGCCCTTTATCTGATATGTCATTTGCAAATATCTTCTCCCATTCTGTCCGTTGTCTTTTGGTTTTGTTAACTGTTTCCTTTGCTGTGCAAAAGCTTATGATCTTGATGAAATCCCATAGTTCATTTTTGCCCTTGCTTCCCTTGCCTTTGGCGATGTTCCTAGGAAGAAGTTGCTGTGGTTGAGGTCAAAGAGGTTGCTGCCTGCATTCTCCTCAAGAATTTTGATAGATTCCTTTCTCACATTGAGGTCCTTCATCCATTTTGAGTCTATTTTCGTGTGTGGTGCAAGGAAATAGTCCAATTTCATTTTTCTGCATGTGGCTGTCCAATTTTCCCAGCACTATTTGTTGAAGAGGCTGTCTTTTTTCCATTGGGTATTCTTTCCTGCTTTGTCAAAGATTAGTTGACCATAGAGTTGAGGGTCTATTTCTGGGCTCTCTATTCTGTTCCATTGATCTATATGTCTGTTTTTGTGCCAGTACCATACTATCTTGATGATGACAGCTTTGTAATAGAGCTTGAAGTCTGGAATTGTGATGCCACCGACTTTGGCTTTCTTTTTCAATATTCCTTTGGCTATTCGAGGTCTTTTCTGGTTCCATATGAATTTTAGGATTATTTGTTATATTTCTTTAAAAAAATGGATGGGATTTTGATAGGGATTGCATTAAATGTGTAGATTGCTTTAGGTAGCATAGACATTTTCACAATATTTGTTCTTCCAATCCACGAGCATGGAATATTTTTCCATTTCTTTGTGTCTTCCTCAATTTCTTTCATGAGTACTTTATAGTTTTCTGAGTATAGATACTTTGCCTCTTTGGTTAGATTTATTCCTAAGTATCTTATGGTTTTGGGTGCAATTGTAAATGGGACTGACTCCTCAATTTCTATTTCTTCTGTCGTGTTGTTAGTGTAAAGAAATGCAAATGATTTCTGTGCATTGACTTTATATCCTGACACTTTACCGAATTCCTGTATAAGTTCTAGCAGTTTTGGAGTGGAGCCTTTTGGGTTTTCCACATATAATATCATATAATCTGCAAAGAGTGATAGTTTGACTTCTTCTTTGCCAATTTGGATGCCTTTAATTTCTTTTTGTTGTCTGATTGCTGAGGCTAGGACTTCTAGTACTATGTTGAACAGCAGTGGTGATAACGGACATCCCTGCCGTGTTCCTGACCTTAGCAGAAAAGCTTTCAGTTTTTCTCCATTGAGAGTGATATTTGCGGTGGGTTTTTCATAGATGGCTTTGATAATATTGAGGTGTGTGCCTTCTATCCCTACACTTTGAAGAGTTTTAATAAGGAAGGGATGCTGCAGTTTGTCAAATGCTTTTTCAGCATCTATTGAGAGTATCATATGGTTCTTACTCTTTCTTTTATTAATGTATTGCATCACATTGATGGATTTGCTGATGTTGAACCAACCTTGCAGCCCTGGAATAAATACCACTTGGTCGTGGTGAATAATCCTTTTAATATACTGTTGGATCCTATTGGCCGGTATTTTGGTAAGAATTTTGGCATCTGTGTTCATCAAGGATACTGGTCTGTAATTCTCTTTTTTGGTGGGATCCTTGTCTGGTTTTGGGATCAAGGTGATGCTGGCCTCATAGAATGAGTTTGGAAGTTCTCCTTCCATTTCTATTTTTTGCAACAGTTTCAGGAGAATAGGAATTAATTCTTCTTTAAATGTTTGGTAGAATTCCCCTGGGAAGCTGTCTGGTCCTGGACTTTTGTTTGTTTGGAGATTTTTGATGACCATTTCAATCTCCTTACTGGTTATGGGTCTGTTCAGGTTATCTATTTCTTCCTGGTTCAGTGGTGGTAGTTTATATGTCTCTAGAAATGTATCCATTTCTTCCAGATTGTCAAGTTTGTTGGCGTAGAGTTGCTTGTAGTATGTTCTTATAATTATTTGTATTTCTTTGGTGTTGGTTGTGATCTCTCCTCTTTCATTCATGATTTTATTTATTTGCGTCCTTTCTCTTTTCTTTTTGATAAGTCTGGCCAGGGGGTTGTCAATCTTATTAATTCTTTCAAAGAACCAGCTCCTAGTTTTGTTGATTTGTTCTATTGTTTTTTAGTTTCTATTTCATTGACTTCTGCTCTGATCTTTATGATTTCTCTTCTCCTGCTGGGTTTAGGCTTTCTTTGTTGTTCTCTCTCCAGCTCCTTTAGGTGTGGGGTTAGGTTGTTTGTTTGAGACCTTTCTTGTTTCTTGAGAAAGTCATGCACCGCTATATATTTTCCTCTCAGGACTGCCTTTGTTGTGTCCCACAGATTTTGAACCATTGTGTTTTCATTATCATTTGTTTCCATGATTTTTTTCAATTCTTCTTTAATTTCCTGCTTGACCCATTCATTTTTTAGAAGGATGCTGTTTAGTCTCCATGTATTTGGGTTCTTTCCAAATTTCTTCTTGTGATTGAGTTCTAGCTTCAGAGCATTGTGGTCTGAAAATATGCAGGGAATGATCTCAATCTTTTGGTACTGATTGAGACCTGATTTATGACCCAGGATGTGGTCTATTTTGGAGAATGTTCCATGTGCACTAGAGAAGAATGTATATTCCGTTGCTTTGGGATGGAATATTCTGAATATATCTGTGATGTCCATCTGGTCCAGTGTGTCATTTAAGGCCTTTATTTCCTTGTTGATCTTTTGCTTAGATGATCTGTCCATTTCAGTGAGGGGAGTGTTAAAATCCCCTGCTATTATTGTATTACTGTCGATGTATTTCTTTGATTTTGTTATTAATTGGTTTTTATAGTTGGCTGCTCCCATGTTAGGGGCATAGATATTTAAGATTGTTAGGTCTTCTTGTTGGACAGACCCTTTGAGGATGATATAGTGTCCTTCCTCATCTCTTATTATAGTCTTTGGCTTAAAATCTAATTGATCTGATATAAGGATTGCCACCCCAGCTTTCTTCTGATGTCCATTAGCATGGTACATTGTTTTCCACCCCCTCACTTTAAATCTGGAGGTGTCTTCGGGTCTAAAATGAGTTTCTTGTAGGCAGCATATTGATGGGTTTTGTTTTTTTTTATCCATTCTGATACCCTGTGTCTTTTGATTGGTGCAATTAGCCCATTAACATTCAGGGTAACTATTGAGAGATCTGAATTTAGTGCCTTTGTATTGCCTGTAAGGTGACTGTTACTGTATATTGTCTCTGTTTCTTTCTGAACTACTACTTTTAGGGTCTCTCTTTGCTTAGAGGACCCCTTTCAATATTTCTTGTAGAGCTGATTTGGTGTTTGCAAATTCTTTCAGCTTTTGTTTGTCCTGGAAGCTCTTTATCTCTCCTTCTATTTTCAATGATAGCCTAGCCGGATATAGTATTCTTGGCTGCATGTTTTTCTCGTTTAGTGCTCTGAATACATCATGCCAGTTCTTTCTCGCCTGCCAGGTCTCTGTGGATAGGTCTGCTGTCAATCTAACGTTTTTACCCTTGTATGTTACAGACTCCTTTTCCCGGGCTGCTTTCAGGATTTTCTCTTTGTCGCTAAGACTTGTAAATTTTACTATCAGGTGACGAGGTGTGGACCTATTTTTATTGATTTTGAGGGGTGTTCTTAGCATCTCCTGGATTTTGATGTTTGTTCCCTTTGCCATATTAGGGAAAGTCTCTCCAATAATTGTCTCCAATATACCTTCTGCTCCCCTCTCTCTTTCTTCTTCTTCTGGAATCCCAATTATTCTAATGTTGTGTCATCTTATGGTGTCGCTTATCTCTCGAATTCTCTCCTCGTGGTCCAGTATTTGTTTGTCTCTCTTTTGCTCAGATTCTTTATTCTCTGTCATTTGGTCTTCTATGTCACTAATTCTTTCTTCTGCCTCATTTATCCTAGCAGTGAGAGCTTCCATTTTTGATTGCACCTCATTAATAGTTTTTTTTTATTTCCACTTGGTTAGATTTTAGTTCTTTTATTTCTCCAGAAAGGGCTTTTATCTCTCCGGAGAGGGTTTCTCTAATATCTTCTATGCCTTTTTCGAGCCCGGCTAGAACCTTGAGAATTGTCATTCTGATCTCTAGATCTGTCATGTTACCAATGTCTGTATTGATTAGGTCTCCAGCCTTCAGTACGGCCTCTTGTTCTTTTTTTTGAGGTGAGTTTTTCTGCCTTGTCATTTTGTCCAGATTAGATTTGCTTTCTCCTGCTGTGGAATTCCACTGTTCTTGGTGAGTGAAGTTGGTTTTGAATGGGTTTCTTGTTGATCTTCTGGGGGAGGGGCCTGTTGTAGTGGTTCTCAAGTGTCTTTGCTGCAGGTGGAATTGCACCGCCCCTGCCAGGGGCCGGGCTAAGTAATCCGCTTGGGTTTGCTTTCGGAAGCTTTTGTTCCCTGAGTGCTTTCCGTAGAGTTCTGTAGGACAGGAATGAAGATGGCGGCCTCCCAATCTCTCGGCCTGGAGGAGCCGAGAGCTTGGGGTCCCGCTCTTCAGTG
This sequence comes from Martes martes, assembly GCF_963455335.1. Classification (NCBI taxonomy): domain Eukaryota; kingdom Metazoa; phylum Chordata; class Mammalia; order Carnivora; family Mustelidae; genus Martes; species Martes martes. Next base: position 70,136,580 of record NC_137897.1, read on the forward strand.
CGCCCTCAGAGAAAAGCGCCCAACTGTCCCTGCCTCCCTGGCCTCCCTGCCTGGAGGAAAGCGCTCAATTGCTTGCACTTTGAGAAAAGCGCCCGGTCGCTTCTGTCTCCTCGACCTCTGGCCACGCTCTGAGCCCACCCAGCCTGTGACCGGCTCAAGGTAACCCTGAGATGAGAACTCACTCCTTGGCTTTGTGTCTGTAGCCGGCTTCCCCGCTCTAATACCTGCGAGCTCTGCGGCACTCAGACACCCCCAGGCCTTCTGTGATCCCGCGGGACCTGGGGTTATGCTGACCCCGCCTGGGTTTCCCCCCGGTTTAGCTTCTGGAGCGATGTCTCCCAGTGGAACAGACTTTTAAAAGTCCCGATTTTGTGCTCTGTTGCTCCGGCGCTTGCTGGGAGCCGGCCCCTCCCCCCGCAGTCTATCTTCCCGTCACTTTGGATTCACTTCTCCGCAGGTCCTACCTTTACAGAAAGTGATCGATTTTCTGTTTCTAGAATTGTTGCTCTTCTTCTCTTCGATTTCCTGTTGGATTTGTAGGTGTTCGCAATGGTTAGATAAGCTATCTAGCTGATCTCCTGCTACCCGATGTCGTCGCAGCCTGCTACTTCGCCGCCATCTTGACTCGAGATTGTCCCTGTAAATTTCCGTTCTATATCACTCTTGGGGTCTTTTTTCTTTTATAGAATCCCCTGTTAATATTTCTGACATGGCCAACTTAGTGGTCATATGTGCTTCCAATTTTTGCTGGTAGAATCCCAATTAATATTTATTGCGGGACTGACTTGGTGGCCATATAATCTTTTAGTCTTTGCTGGTCTTGGAAGCTCTTTATCTCTCCATCCATTCTGAATATCAGCCTTGCTGGATTAAATACTTTTAGCTGCATTTTCTTCTCATTTAGTACCCTGAATATGTCCTGTCAGCCCCTTCTGGCTTGCCAGCTCTGTGTGGACAGGCCTGATGTTATTCTAATATTCCTGCCTCTGTGTATAAGGAATCTCTTCCCCCTAACTGCATTTAAAATGGTTTCCTCGGTTTTAAGATTTGCGAGTTTTACTATTACATGCCATGGTATTGTCCTATTCCCTTGCTTTTGGGAGGGGTCCTCTGTGCCTCTAAGACATGAACACTTGTTTCATTCTCCAAATTAAGGAAGTTGTCTATGATTTGCTAAAAATAAATAAATAAATAAATAAATATTCTTCTAGTTCCCTCTCTCTCCACCCCCTCAGAGTTCCCAATAGTTCTGATATTGGAACATTTCATTACATCATTTATTTCTCTAATTCTGTTTTCATGGATTTTAAGCTGTTTGTTCCAGGCCTCCTCTTGTTCTTTCTATTCTCTTATTTTGTCTTCTGAATCACTAATTTGTTCTTCTGCCTCATTTACCCTAGCTGTTAACGTATCTAGATTTGATTGGATCTCATTGATAGCATTTTTAATTTCTGCCCAGATCAGCTCTCATTTCTGTCCTTAGAGAATCTATGTTGTCATTAATAGTTTTCTCCAACCTAGCTATTGTCTGCATAATTGTTACCTTGAAGTCTATTTCTGACATCTTGCTTATATCCCTATCCATTATTTCTCTGGCACAGGTCACAGTCTCTGAATTTTCCCTGTGTTGGGTGTTCCTCCTCATAGTCATTGTGTTGAAGAGCGGTTAAAGGAATATAAGGATTCCAAAATATTGACCACAACCCAAGCAAGATGTACCAGCTTTATAGGGACTTCAGGGTTGTTGGCCATTTGTTCTTCTAGCCTGTCTTCTGGGGGTGGGGTCTGCCATGCTATTACTCAGGCAACTCTGTTTGGACAGAGTTTTCCTGTGCCCTGTGGGGGGATGGGCTCTGTGATAACCGGTTTGGGGGGGGATTCATTCTCTGATGGCTTTCCCTGGTGACTTTCCATGTCTTTTCCAAGAGTCAGAGTAGAAGTGACAGTATCAACTTCTGTCTCAGAATAGAGAGATCACAGAGTGTTTTCCAATGAACTCTACAGGCCACGCTGTCTCCTTTTCTGTTTGTGCTGGTAAAAACCACAGCATCCTGGGTCATGCGCCCCAAGTGCACTCCCTGCCCTTACTTCCATGTCCAGGCATGTTTCTGAACTTTGTGCTTCTAAAAGTTCCTTGGGGCTCCTGGGTGACTCAGTGGGTTAAGCCTCTCCCTTCAGCTCAGGTCATGATATCAGGGTCCTGGGGTTGAGCCCTGCATCAGGCTTTCTGCTCAGCAGGGATCCTGCTTCCCCGTCCTCTCTACCTGCTGCTCTGGCTACTTGTGATGTCTCTCTCTCTCTCTCTCAAATAAATAAATAATATCTTAAAAAATAATAAAATAAAACCACCAGCCACCCCCAGTTTACACCCACATCCCTGCAGCTCCACGTTTCAGTCTGGAGGACTTCCCTAAAGTCCTAACCCCACCACTACTGATCTGTGAGTCTGTGCCCAGTCCCCAGTGCAGGAAGCTTTTGTGCTCCAGTGGTGCAAGATCCTGGAAGCTTCCCCCCCCTTCCATTTATCTTCCAATATCTGCCCACAGAATCAGGGCTTCCCACTTCATACCTTGAGCCAAACCACCAGAGATATTCTGTTTGTAGAGATCCAGATACACCTTCTTACATCTCAGGCTGATTTCATGAGTATTTAGGGTGGTTTGGTTGATATCCAACTCAATTCAGGGGACCAGTTGAAATAGGGTCTCCTAACTCCTCTGCCATCTTTCCTCACCTCATAATTTTTTTCAAAGAACATGATCTTGTTTTCATTGATCTGTTCTACTGTTTTTTCCAATTTCTATATCACTTATTTCCACTCTAATCATTATTATTTCCTTCCTTTAGCTAGCTTTAAGCTTCATTTATTCTTTTTCTAGATTCCTTAGGTTTAAAGTTAGCTTATTTTTTTTTTCTAGATTTGTCTTCCTTTTTTCAATATGCTTATATTAGCACATGCTTCCTCTTAGGACTGCTTTTGCTACAACCAAAAATTTTGCACAATTTTGTTTTCATTTTCATTTGTTTCCATTTATTTTCTTTATTTTTTCTTTGATTTCCTGGTTGACCCATTCATTCTTTAGTAGCATATTCTTTAACCTCCATGTATTTGTTGTCTTTCCAAATTTTTTCTTGTTGTTGACTTCAAATTTCATTGCATTTGTGGTCAGAAAATTTGCATGGTATGATCTCAATCTCTTTGTATTTGTTGAGGCGTGATTTTTACCTTATATGTGATCTATTGTGGAGACTGTCCGATGTAAAGATTGTGTATTCTGCTGTTTTAGGATATGTTGTTCTGAATATATTCATTAAGTCCATCTTGTCCAGTGTGTCATTCAAAACCATTGTCTCTTTGTTGATTTTCTGTTTAAGTTATCTGTCCATTGGTATGAGTGGAGTGTCAAAGTCCCGTACTATACTGTGTTATTATCAATGAGTTCCTTTATGTTTGTTGTTAATTGTTTTATATATTTTGGTGCTCCCATATGGGTGCATTAATATTTATAATCATTAGATCTTCTTGTTGGATGTTCTCCTTAATTATGACATGGTGCCCTTCTTCACCTATTGTTACAGTCTTTGTTTCAAATGTCTAGTTTGTCTGATATATGTATTGCTACTCTTGCTTTCTTTTGCTATCCATTTGCATGATAAATTTTTCTCTATCCCTTCACTTTCAATCTGCAAGTGTCTTTAAGTCTAAAATGCGTCTCTTGTAGGCACCATACAGATGGGTCTTTTTTTTTTTTAATCCATTCTGACACTCTATGTCATTTGATTGTAGTGTTTAGTCCATTGCATTCAGAATAATTATGGCTAGGTATGTACTTAATGCCATTTTATTACATGTTTTGCCATTGTTTCTTGACATTTTCTGATTCTTTGTCACTTTTGATATCTCCTTTCCACTCAAAGTGTCCCCTTTCATAGATCTTGCAGGGCTGGTCTTGTGGGGTGGTCACAAACTCCTTTGATTTTTATTCATGTTGGAAACTCTTTATCTTTTCTTCTAGTCTAAATGATAGCTTTGGTGGATAGAGTATTCTTGGCTGCAGATTTTTCCCACTTAATACTCCAAACATATCATTATACTGTTTTCTGGCTTGCCAAGTTTCTGTTGAGAAATATGCAGCTAGCCTTATAGATCTTCCCTTATAAATTAAGGACTCATTTGGGCTTGCTGCTTTTTTTTTAAATTTAATTTTATTTTTTTCGGTGTTCCAAGATTCATTGTGTATGCACCATACTCAGTGCTTCATGCAATACATGCCCTCCTTAAGTCTTGCCGCTTTTAATATTTTTTCTTTATCACTATATTTTGTAAATTTAATTACATTATGTCTTTGTGTTGACCTGTTTTTGTTAATTTTGATGGGAGTTTTCCGCACTTCCTGGATCTAGATGTTTGGTTCCTTCCCCAGATTAGGTATGTTTTCAGCTATTAGTTCCTCAAGTAAGTTTTCTGCCCCTTTTTTCTCTCTTGTCTTCTTCTAGGATTCCTATAGTATGAATGTGATTATGTTTGATGGAGTCACTGAGTTTCCTGAGTCTATTCTTGTGTTCTCCAGTTCTTTCTCTCTTTCGTTCAGCTTCATTATTTTCCATTATTTTTTCTTTTGTCACAAGTTCGTTCCTCTGCTTCTTCCAGCATTCTGTTTATTGTATCAAGCCTGTTTCCAATCTCATTCATTGCAATCTTCATGTATGATTGATTCTTTTATAACTCTTTTATCTCTGTGATAAGGGCTTCTCTGAAGTCTTCCATTCTTTTCTCAAGCCCAGCATGTATCATTATGATTGTTGCTTTAAATTCTCTATCAGCAATGTTACTTACATGTGTTGCACTTAGATATCTGACTGTAACCTTATCTGGTTCTTTCATTGGGATGAATTCTCTCTTGGCATTTGCCTAAGTCTCTGCCTTCTTCTGTGTGATAGAAAAGGCAGTTATGTTGCTTGTTTCTGAGAGTAGTGGCTTTATGAGGAAGAGGTCATGTATTATCTAGGGGCTAGTGCTTCTGGGAGTGTCTCCGGTGTGTGTTGCGTGTACTCTGGTGTTGTATTTTGGCTGTTTTATCTTTCATGGCAGTAGTCTGTAGAGGCTCTCCTGGCCTGCAGTGGGCTCTGTTTGGTCCTTGGTCAGAATGTGGGAGTTTTAACTAGGTGTGATCCGATCAGCTTGTTAAATAAGACCATGTTAGACATGAAGCCCTGCAGAACTCTCTAGTCAAGAGTGGTGGCTGCTGTCAGAAGGTACTTCTGTTGTTCTTTTGGGGGATGGGTCTGCTGCACTGGGACTGAGGCAAGTTTGACTGAGAAGGGCAGTCCTTCCAGAGCGCAGGGTTGTGGGACTTGGTGTAAGCATGTTGGCAAACTGTCTGTGCTGAGCTGCTTCCTCCAGGTGGCTCTGTGTTTATACTGAGGGATGGGGGAGGAAGATGCCACAGGCACACAGTGGGGATAGTCCTAGCTCTTCTGGAGTACTTCCCTTAGAGACAGTGTCAATGGAGAAGCTTCTCTAGGGACAGAGGGGCTGGCTGTCACCATGCTGTTCTTTTAAAATAGTTTCATATACTTAGATTCATACACTATAGGGAAGACATGTAACACACACTTAAGATAAATGGGAAAACATCTCTGTACAGATTAAAATCTTTTGTACATTTCACCCAGTTTTTAACTTAGTTTTTCCTAATGATAAATGCAATCTACAGGGTAAGTGTGGAATATTTGTTAAGCATTAAAATATACGTAGAAACAAAAGAAAAAGAAAAGCATATTCCATCCCTCAGAGAGACCAGGGTGTTGTGTTTTGTTTTGTTTTTTCATATTTCTTTCTGGTCTCTTTTCTTTATTTTGAAAGAAGCATATTCTAAACATATAGGAATGTATTGAGAATAATATAACAGTTATTCATTTAATCAGCTACCCAGCTATAACAAGTGTTAACAACTTGCCATAAAATAACATCACATTTTTTTAAAAGTAAATAACATTTAGCAAAGAGATTAATGACATCCCCCAAACTATTCTTCTTCTGGACGGTAATTACCATCTTGAAGATGATTTTTATATGTTCCATATTTTGGACTTTTACTATCTATCTATATATCTATATCTATATATATTCATAAATGATATAAGGTATTATTTTGTATTTTAAATATTTACAAAAATGGCATGTCACTGTGCATATCTTTTTGAAACTCACATTCTTAATTTACTATTATATGTTTTAAAAGATTGTTTATGTGGATACATGTAGATCTAATTGTTTCATTTTAACTGCTAAACAATATTCCATTACATGAGTATACAAGATTTTATCCATTTTCCTATTAATAGATATTTCAGTTATAACCATTAAAATTTTGAAACTATCATAGTGAAAACCCTTATCCATATGACTTTGTGCAAGTGGATGAAATTCAGTTATAACCATTAAAATTTTAAAACTATTACAGTGAAAACACTTACCCATATGACTTTGTACAAGTGGATGAAATTTCTCTAGTGTATACATCTAGAAGTTGCATAAAAGGTTATATTTGTTAGCTTTGTTAGATAAAATGAAAATGTCCTTCACAGTTGCCATAACAATTTAGAATTCCATTAACGATGTGTGGGAATTTACCTTCCCTACATAGTCATGAACACTTGGTTTTGTCAGTCTTTTGATATTTTGGCCCATCTGATGACAGTAAACTGATATTTTCTATTCATTTCCCTGATTTCTAATGAGTTAGTGTATTTTTAAAGGGATATATTGGTCAATATAATTTCTTATTTTGTGAATTTTTTGTTCATTTTTGCATGGGTAGTTTGTCTTTTACAATTTGTAGTTCTTTACATATTATGACTATTGTTGTTTCTGTCAGTTATGTGTGTTGCAGATATTATCTAGTCTGTGTTTTCTCTTTCAGTTTACTTTATGGTGTATTTTGATGTAGGAGGAAAGGAAAGGCCACTCCAAAATGTGCTACTTTGGCATACTGATTATTTTAAATAAAATTTACTTAAGACAGCCTGTGAGAAAAAGGACTCTTAAACCCTCCTCTGTCACCCTGAAAGCAGAAAATAAATCTCTTATGTGAAAAATTCCCTCCCTGTACCAGATAAGAGACATTCTTACCACCAGAGATAAGAAATTCATGGCAGAGAATATTATATAAACGACTTCTTTGCTTTTTTTTTTTTTTTACAAATTTTCCACCCCAACCCAAATTCTGTTTAGAATTCCTTACTAATTGAAGGTCTTAAAGTTAAGTTTTCTCTCTCTAGTCAATTACTCACAGATTTGTTGTCCCTTTTTATGAAAAGTATAAAAACTGCCTGCCTTGGTCATTTCTTTAGACATCAATTTCATTATTAAGCCTCCATGCACATGTAACAAAACTTTTTTTTTTTCTGTTAATCTGTCTCATATAAATTTAATTCTTAGTCCACTTGGAAGACTTTGCAGGTTAGAGATTTTTTTTTCTTCACTACAATGTATAGATGTTTTTAATTCTAATGTAGTCAAAGAAGAGATGATGGTAAGCACAATAACATTGCATTATTGATAGTTTACTTATTTAGTTGTTAGTCAACTTTTTATTAAACATCAACTATGTGCCAGGTATTGTTCTAAGTGCTGTGTATACACAAAAAAACTCACCACCCGCTGAAGTCTCCAAACTCATGGGAAACTTTAGTGGGTGAAATTGGTAACAAAAATGCAAATATATATCCGTGTAAATTAATGCCACAGTGACAAATATTGTAGAGATAAACAAAACAGGGCAAGGAGGTAAAGAATGATAGTCGTGGGCTATTTTAGTTAGGTCGTTTGGGATGGCACTTCTTAGAGGGATCATTTGAACAAAGAGCTGGATAAAGTGATAGAGTGAATCACACCTGTGAGTAAATGTTCCAAGACAATTCCCCATGAAGAGATATGTGTAGAGGCTTTGAAACTATATTCATCTTGGGATATTTGTGCAAAAACAAGGAGGGGCCAGTGTAGCTGGAGTGCAGTGAGTGAGAGATGAGGATGAGAAGGTAAATGTTAGAGGTATAAAACTAAAGATTGAGAGATAGCAATCTCCTTTAAACCTCTTTTTTTATGTGTGTTTATTTTTCCCTGATTACACTGTTTATGGTTGGGTTGAATTCATTTAGGTTGTCCATATTAAAATGGGTACCAAATATCTTATGAACTATGTAGTATTATTATCAACAATATTTTTAGACAAGAGAAAAGAAAAGTTAAACAACTCACCCATGATAACAGAAAAAGGGGACTTCTTTCCAGGTTTTTTTACTATATGACCTCATTCTACTAAGCCATGAAAGACAAAACAAGTGTTTTTTCTTTTTTTTTTAAGATTTTATTTATTTATTTGACAGAGATCACAAGTAGTCAGAGAAGCAGGCAGAGAGAGAGAGAGAGAGGAGGAAGCAGGGTCTCCACTGAGCAGAGAGCCCAATGCGGGGCTCGATCCCAGGACTCTGGGATCCTGACCTGAGCTGAAGGCAGAGGCTTTAACCCACTGAGCCACCCAGGTGCCCCGAAACTAGTGGTTTTTCAACATTAAGATGCATAACAGTTATCTAGGGGGTTTGTTTAATATGCAAATTACTGAGCCCCATATGAAGAGATTCAGATCCAATAGTTCTGTGGGAATTTCCAGGAATCTGCACTTTAGCAAGAACCACCATTCCATTTCATAATACCTGCTGCAAGTGTTCTCACATATTGAGAAAAACTGGCTACAATAATAAGTCAAGTTTGAGTTCAGAAAATTTATACAGAAAGCACAGAGCCAACTGTAAGGGAAGATCCAAATGAATGGCCAGAAGGAATAGAAGTATGAATAAGATAGAATTTTAAAAAGGTAAATAGGCAGAGCTTGCTCTGAAAGTATATGTCAGAGGCCTAGCTAAAGATAGCTGAGTTGCCCTAGGGACGTTTTCAAAAAATATTTATGCAAATCATAATAATTTGAGAACCTTTAGATATTTATAGATTTTAGGGGCCCATCCCAAATGTTATTTAATAATTTCAGGAAGAAGAAAGGGAATGCTGAAAAGGACCCCAAGAATTCTGAAAAGCAGATAGAATTAGAATCCACTGGGATTAGTAGTCAGCCATTGAAAGGCTGAACTATAGAGAATAAAAATACAGCCCTGATTTGCAGAAATGTAGCCTTTGAAAGGCAAAGTTACAAAGGACTTGAGAGTCAAGCACACGAGAAATAGAAGACAGAAGCAGCCAGAGTGACCTGAAACTGTGCCAGGGATCTTCTGAAATAGGAGCTCAAGTGTGAGGTAGGACTGAGTTGTTTTGAGAAGAAAAACCCACTTGCTGGGATTAGAAGATGCTAGGATAAAGAACAAGCTGAGCAAAATAATTCATTTGATGATTTCCCTTTATGTTTTAGGATGAGCTGAAAGCATGTTTTTGCCTTTTTTATTCATTCATTTGTCTGTTGAAAGGATAAAATATAAAGAAGGGAATCATTTTTTAACTGAAATTTGTAATTGGTTTCATGTTAGTCATCATATTAACATGCTAGGTCCTTCAATAATTGTCTTTGTTCCCTTTGTTTTTCTTTGCTAGTTTTGGGGTACATAAATGGATTAAATAGTGAATATTGTTGTGAGAGCTTTTATTTAGATATTGCCCACACTATGCCATTTGGCATACTAAAGATGTGGATTTTTGGGACACCTGGGTGACTCATTAGGTTAAGTGTCTGCCTTTGGCTCAGGTCATGATCCCAGGGTCCTATGATTGAGCCCCACATTGGGCTCCCTGCTCAGTGGTAAGCCTACTTCTCCCACTCCTGCTGCCTGCTGCCTGCTACTCTGCCTACTTGTGCTCTCTATCTCTCTGCCAAATAAATAAATAACACTTAAAAAAAAGATGTGGATTTTTTTCATACTTATGAATATGATGCAGCATTTCTTCCTCCTTCCTCTGTACTCCTGTCTCTGAAATCTCATTCTTTTTATTTCAGTGTAACTGGCTTATTCTTTTGAAGCTATTCAAAGGTTTCCAATGTACAAAATGTAGGTATGTTTAGCATACTCTGTGAAAATGAAAAAAAAAAGAAAATTGAACAGAAAATTAAATTATAATGTTTATCATGAAGTTATACATTTGTCAAATTTATGAACTAAAAGCTAAAAGTGTCAAGGGCCAACAGGGATCATTTGCAGCTTGGGTTGAAGTCTTTGTTTTGTTGTAATTGTTTTTATCTGTTGCAGGGTTTTCGTTGTTATTGTTTTTTCAGCTCCAGATAGACCTTTTGAAACAGATCCAGGAGGTTATTGTACAATACAAAATTTTTGTGAGAATAATAACCAAGGAAACCTTTCCTTAAGTTCCCCATTCTAAACTTATTTCTAGTTGGGTTGAATTTAATATTTACAACCTAATTTTTTTCACGACCTTATTTTAATGTAAGTACAAAAGGGATAAATTAAATTGATCACATTTTTCAAATGATGCTCAAGGGCAAATTCCAATGTTGAGAATGTTTTTTCATTCAGTTTTTTTTTTTTTTTAGAAAATCATGGGAAAATGTCTTATATAATAATATTTCACCAAAATATGGTTTGCAGGATCCTGAATCCAACCAGAATGAAAATCTAAAAGCAAAAATCAGTAGCTTTGTGTTTTCTGCCTGAAGAATGACTTAGCAGTCTCTTGGTACAAATTCTGCCAATGCTTCAGTTTCCATATTGAATTGTAGGATTATTACATGGGCACGTAGCCAGGTCAATGCAGAATCCTTTTTGGCAAAGAGCAGGAGAGTGACCTCTTCTGGTTAGTAGATCATTCCTTCCCTTGTTTCTTCTTTCCCAGAGATAACTACTGCAGACATTTATTTATTTATTTATTTAATTAATTTATTTTTTGCAGTTTTTAAGTTGATTGAACAAAAAGGACATAGCAAAGTACTTATCAAAGTCTGCAGTCATGGGTTTTTGACCCATTTGCTATAATGCCAAATAACTGTACCAGTAACTAAATCTACCAACTTTCCTTCCAAAAGTTTTCTTCCCTTCTTTCTAATTTCAGTGACTGTCACTACACAATATTTAGGGTTTCCTGGGCTATTCTATTCTTTACAAGTGATGGATTGAATAATAACCCTACTTTCCTGGATTTAAAAATTAGATTTTAGAGTTCCAAGGAAATTTGTAGGTTACTTACGTCTATTTCTTTAAATCAACTTTAGTGAGATGTAGTTTATATACAATAAAAGACACCCATTTTAAGGACACAGTTTAATGTGTTTTGGCACAACTATTCACCTATGTAACTACCTATTCAGTCATAAAATAGAACATTCCCATTACCTTTAAAATTTCCCTAAAGATCTCTCACAATCAGTCCTCTGCCCCAGGCAAGAACTTATCTGCTTTCTATCATTATAGGTTAGGATATCTTCTACATTGCAATACAAATGGGAATCTTACAGTGTGTACTCACATCTGGCTTCATTCCCTCAGCATATTTTTGAGCATCATCCATAGTGTTGCATGTATTTGTAGTTCACTTTTTTCATTGCTGAACAGTATACTATTATATGGCTATGCTGTAATTTTTCTATTTCCTGTTAATGAATATTTAGTTGTTTCTAGATTTTGGATATTATGAATAAAGTTGCTGTAAATATTCATTTAAAAGTCAACAGATAGGGAAATACAAATCAAAACCACAATGAGATACCACCTCACACCAGTCAGAATGGCTAAAATTAACAAGTCAGGAAATGACAGAGGTTGGCGAGGATGTGGAGAAAGGGGAACCCTCCTAGACTGTTGGTGGGAATGCAAGCTGGTGCAGCCACTCTGGAAAACAGCATGGAGGTTACTCAAAAAGTTGAAAATAGAGCTACCCTATGACCCAGCAATCACACTGCTGGGTATTTACCCCTAAAGATACAAATGTAATGATCTGAAGGGGCACATGCCTCCAAATGTTTATAGCAGCAATGTCCACAATAGCCAAACTATGGAAAGAACCTAGATGCTCATCAACAGATGAATGGATAAAGAAGATGTGGTACGTATATACAACGGAATACCATGCAACCATCAAAAGAAATGAAATCTTGCAATTTGCAACAACATGGATGGAACTAGAGGGTATTATGCTTAGTGAAATAAATCAGAGAAGGACAATTGTCATATGATCTCTCTGATATGAGGAATTTGAGAGGCAGGGTGGGGGAGTTGGGGGTAGGGATGGAAAAAATGAAACAAGATGGGATCAGGAGGGAGACAAGCCATAAGAGATTCTTAATCTCACAAAACAAACTGAGGGTTGCTGGGGGAGGGGGGTAGGGAGAGAGTTATTGGGTTATGGACATTGGGGAGAGTATGTGATATGGTGAGTGCTGTGAAATGTGTTGGCCTGATGATTCACAGACCTGTACTCCTGGGACAAATAATACATTATATACTAATTAAAATAATTAATTAAAAAAGTGAACAGATATCCTGTGAAGGAGACAAAATTGAGGGCAAGGGTGTTTTTGTTTCCTAAGAGTTTAAGAATCACAGTTTTAAGGACTGACTTTCTGATTCATTACATCACTTATTCTCCCTTCGATGAAGCTCATACATAGTCCCTCCTGCAAAGAAAGAACTGCGACAGGTTGACCGTCCAGCTATAAAAGTCCAAATGTGTCCGAGTTTACAGTGAACACATGATTTAGAATTCTATTTGAGATTTCCAAAACCCAGTAAACCTACTGGTTTGCTAGAAGTCTTCTAGGAAAATTATAAGTAATTCCTCACTTTAACCTCACTTTCTCTTTCTAACTTCATAATTTTTATTTTAAAATGATTTTTCCAGAAAAAAATGAAATGATTCTTGCAGAGTTAAGCATAGCAACTTGGCATTAACTTTAAAAGCTTGGGGTGCCAGGGTAACTCAGTAGATTAATTGTCTGCCTTCAGCTTGGGTCATTTTCTTAGGGTTCTAGGATTGAGCCCTGCTTTGGACTCCCTGCTCAATGGGGAGTCTGCTTCTCTCTCTCCTTCTGCCCCTCCACACCACTCGTGCTCTTTCTTGAGCTCTCGAGCTCTCTCAAATAAATAATCAAAATAAAATAAAACACAACATTTAGATCATGTTGTACCTAATGTCTTGAAAATCTCCTTTCTATTTTATATGTGCCATTTTCCCATGACACCAGATATTTTTCTAAAACATAGAATATTATTGGTCTTTTAGTTTTCATTCATCATTTATTGAGTCATTAGAATTTTTCATATATTTGTTGACTTTTTATGTTTCTTTTTCTGTGAATTTTTTATCAATGCCCTTAACATATTGTTCTATCTGGGTATTCATGCTTTTCTTACTTGTTTTTAATAGTTCTTTGTAGTTTAGGGATATTAACATATTGTGTATAATATATGTTGCAAATATTTTCCTAGTTGGTTCAATGCCATGTAATTTTACTGTGGAAGGTATTTATTAATATTTCACTTTTTGTCTTGCATATAGTATCTTTGAAATTATCGATTATGGTAAACCAGTTAGTCTTCTTTTTGTACTCACTTTACCTTGTGATGATTTTGGCATAAAGTTATATTAAGAAATTTAATTAAAGTAATATATTCTGGCATAAATTTATATTAAGAAATTTAATTAAAGTAATATATTATCAGGGCACCTGGGTAACTAGGTTGGTTGAGTGTATGACTCTTGGTTTTGGCTTAGGTCATGATCTTGGGGTTGTGAGGTTGAGTTCCATGTCCAGCTCCCTGCTCAGTGCAGAGTCACTTTCCTTCTGCTCCTCTTCCCACTCTCTCTCTCATAAACAAAAATAACATCTTTTTTAAAATAATATATTACTGTATCATGTCTGTAACTAGTTTATTAAGTTGAAAAGAAGTCTTCACTAGACTTCCAAATTTCTGGTCTTTTAAATGCCTCCCATCTCACTTACAATGGCTAAAGACAAAAGGTGTCATTCCACTGGGACTGTATTACCTCTGGAGTGTGTGTGGATTCTTGACATTTAACCATTTGTCTCTTCATGTTTATGTTATCTATTTCTTGTCCTTATGAGACTGCTGAGATAAGAAAGCTATTCAAGGGCCTCCCTTGATTATCCTGAAATCCAGAGATCAAATATAGAGCACCCAGAGAATTTTTCTGAAGGAAAATGGATGCCTTATCTACTTTATCTCATGGTTGCCATATTTTTTTTCTCATCCAGATACAATCTCTGCCATACCAATGGTTAAGTTTTTATTGGAAAGATCACTTTTGACCACTATTAAGGCCTTCAACTTCTCATAAAGTATTGACTCCTTTCTCTATCTCACATCACATACTTACATTCTCCAATAGATTGCTGAGTCATAGTAATTAATTGTCACATAACTGTGGCAAACACTAGTCTAATTTCTACCACCATGGGTTAGTTTTATCTGTCCCTTAACTTCATATAAATGGAAACATATGTTTATGCATTCTCTTGTGTGTGGCTTATTTTGCTCGATATAATGTCTAGAAAATTTATGCATGTTGTTTGGCTCATTTCTCATTATTTCTGGGATTAATCTGTGGCATGAATATATATTATAGCTTTTACCCATTTTCCTATCTAATGATACCTGAGTCATTTTTAACTTTTGGCTATTATGAATAAAGCTGCTATAAACATTCCTTTATAAGCTATTTTTTGGCCAGAGATATTTCCCTTTACTTGGATATAAACCTAGGAGTAAAATCATTGCATCATAAGTAGATATATGTTTAATTTATTACAAGCTGTCAGTTTTCCAAAGTGGCTGTACCAGTTTACACACCCACAAGCAACATCTGATGGTACATGTTGCTTTACATCTTAGCATTGCTTAACATGTTAACTTTTTTTTTTTAAAGATTTTATTTACTTATTTGACAGAGATCACAAGCAGGCAGAGAGGCTGGCAGAGAGAAAGGGGGAAACAGGCTCCCTGCTGAGAGAGAGCCTGATACAGGGCTTGATCCTGGGACCCTAAAACCATGACCTGAGCCGAAAGCAGAGGCTTAACCCACTGAGCCACCCAGGTGCCCCAACATGTTAACTTCTGCCATAAAGTTTTTTTTTTCTTTTTTTAATTATTATTTTTTTTCATCATGATAAATGCACTCTTTAATTTCCATCCTCTATTTCCCCACTTCCTCCTCTCTGGTAACCATGAGTTTGTTCTCTATAGTTAAGAGTTTGTTTCCTGGTCTCTCTCTCTTTTTCCTTCTCTTATTTGTTTTGTTTCTTAAATTCCACATATGAGTGAGATCATCAGGGAAATTTGTAAAAAGCATAAGAGCAGTTAGCATAGCAAACAGGATTCTAGTCGTTTTGTAGAAGAATCTGCCCCAAACCAAATTATGTCAGTTAAATGTGTTCTTGACTTCTGTTTTGCCTAGCTTGCTCTTTCTTTACCTATTTCTCCATTTCTGTATTTATGTGCCTGTTGTTCTCTGGCATGTGCTCCCTGAAGAGCACAAGGGATACCCACACCCCAGTGCACAGATTTAATGCACGGTCCTGGTGCTGCCATGTCATACTTCTAACTTGGCCAGGTTTACCTGGTCCTGGAATGGGTTTTCTAGATAAACAAGCCTCAGCACCCTGCTACTGTGTAGGTTGTGTGCCCTTGTGTGTGTCATGTTACATGCAGATACACAGAGATGTTCAGTGTATATATTTAATTGACATAAACATTGACTACAGAACTCAATCTTTTCTCACTGTCTTCACATTTAAAAAAGAAGATCCGTCTATGTTGCTTTGTGTTTATCTATTACGTTGCTGTTGACCGCTGGCCAGTACTCTCTGATGTATACAATGATCTTTGTTACATCTGTAGCCACAACATCTCCTTTTTGGAGCAGCTGTCTTATTAAGTGACTTGCCTCCCTGAGGTAGAATTGGGGAAGAATTTGCCACCTTACTCTGCAGCCAGGATGGGCATTGCTTGGCTCTGCCACCAGGTGCACAGGTGAGTGAGTGAAGAAGGTAGGGAGGTCCTTAGTGGAGTCTCCTGGTGACCAGGTAGCAGCAGAGTCTGGTGTCTGATCATGAGGGTCTGTGATATACATGGGCCACATATATACCAGCTGTGGTGTGGACAGAATTATTAGGACACATATGGCTACTATTCACAGTGACATTGGCATCCAGGCTTGGTCTCCACCCTCCTGAGACACGCCCTTCTACATGCCAACTTATCCTAAGCCACACAGACTGGTAATAACCATGACCATCCTGTCTATGCATGAATTGTTCCTTACCTAGCCATCCTCCAGGGATGAGTCCCTTGGGATGATCCTCATGCTAAAGAACTTCTCATAAACAGTCTATGCCCCAGGCAGTAGTCTGCTGGTGTGTGCAGGATCTTGACCACATGAAAGTCAATCCGGGTGGCATTTCTGCATAGCTGTGTTGGGGTCCAGCCCATCAGCACTGGGCACCCAGCATACACCCACCTCCTCACCAGCACTTGCTTTTTTTTTTTTCTTTTTAAAGATTTTATTTATTTACTTGACAGAGAGAGAGATCACAAGTAGGCAGAGAGTCAGGCAGGGAGAGAGGGGGAAGCAGGCTCTCTGCTCAGCAGGGATGCTGAGGCAGATTCAGAGCTCGATCCCAGGACCCTGAGATCATGACCTGAGCCGAAGGCCAGCAGCTTAATCCACTGAGCCACCCAGGCGCCCCCCCAGCACTTGCTTTTATGTGACTT
Organism: Martes martes; assembly: GCF_963455335.1. Lineage (NCBI taxonomy): Eukaryota > Metazoa > Chordata > Mammalia > Carnivora > Mustelidae > Martes > Martes martes. The sequence goes on from NC_137897.1 coordinate 70,153,326, forward strand.
TCCTATGCCTCACCATCAGATGGAATAGTAGTAGTACTTGTTATTTTAATTTGCATTTCTATGACAATTATGGGATAGAGAACACCTTGTATATCTGTTAACTGTCAACTTCTGTGACATTTTTACCTTCTTTGTATATTTTTGTTTGATTTATAATCTCTTGTATACTTTAGATATTGCCTTTTACTTGTCTTTGAGGCTTTATTTTTCATTTTTGTATGATTCCATTTTTAAATTTTTTGACTTTTCTTTAAATTTTCAGTGCAATATTGATTTCAGGAGCAGAATGTGAGTGACTCATCACTCACATACATCACCCAGTGCTCATCACAACAGCTGCTCCTTTAATATCCATCACCCATCTAGCTCATCCCCCACACTCTTCCCTTCATCAATCCTCAGTTTGTTCTCTGTCATTAAAATTCTCTTATGGTTTGTTTTCCCCTCTCCTTTTATTCCTCATTCCCACATGCTCATATGTTTTGTTTTTTAAATTCTGCATATTTGTGAAATCATATTTATGTCTTTCTCTGACTGACTTATTTTGCTTAGCATAATACATAATAAATTAACATAACACACTCAAGCTCTATCAATGGCATTATCAATGGCATTACAAATGGAAAGATTTCATTCTTTTTTATGGTTGAGTAATATTCCATTATATAGATATAGATATAGATAGATATCACATCTTTATCCATTCATCAGTCAGTGGACATTTGGGTTCTCTCCCTAGCATGGCTATTGTAGATAATGCTGCTATAAAGCATCAGATTGCATGTACCTCTTGAATCTGTATCGTTGTATCCACTAGGTAAATATCTAAATGTGCAATTACTGGATTATAAGGTAGTTCTATTTTTAACTTTTTGAGGAACCGACATGGTGTTTTCCAGAGTGACTGCCCCAGTTTGCATTCTCACCAACCATACAAGAGGACTCAACTTTCCCCAAATGCTTGCCAACACCTATTGTACTTTGTGTTGATAATTTCGGACATTCTAACCAGTTTGAGGTGGCATCTCATCATGCCTTTGATTTGTATTTCCCTGATGATGAGTGATGTTGAGAATCTTTTCATCTGTTTGTTAGCAATCTGATGTCTTTTTTTGAAAAAAAAAATCATTTGTGCCTTCTGCCCACTTTTTAACTGGATTATTTGTGTTTATTTTTAATTGAGTTTGATAAGTTCTTTGTAGATTTTGGATACTAACCCTTTATCAGATATGTTGTTTACAAATATCTTCCCCCATTCCATGGGTTGTTGACTTTAAGTTTTGTTGATTGTTTCCTTCACTGTGCAGTAGATTTTTATCTTGATAAAGTCATAATAGTTCATTTTTGCTTTTGTTTCCCTGTGTATGGTGATGTGTCTAATAAGAAATCACTGCGGCTGTGGTCAAAGAGGTTGCTGCACATGTTCGTCTCTGTGATTTTGATTGTTTCCTATCAAAATGAAAAAAAAAAGTAAGCATTTCTAAATGTAACTTCCTAAATGTAAGCATTTAGGTTTTTAATTCATTTTGAATTCATTTTTGTGTATGGTGTAAGGAAGTCATTCAGTTTCATTCTTTGGTATGTTGCTGTCCAGTTTCCCCAACACCATTTGTTGATGAGACTTTTTTCCCTTTGGATATTCTTTCCTGCTTGGTTGAAGATTAGTTAACCATATAGTTGTGGGTCCATTTCTGGGTTTTCTATTTTGTTCCATTGATTTGTGTGTCTGTGTTTGTGCTGTCTTGATGACTATAGCTTTGTAATATAGCTTGCAAACTGGAATCATGATGCCTCCAGTTTTGTTTTTCTTTCTCAGGATCACCTTGGCTACTCTGGGTCTTTTGTGGTTTCATACATGTTTTAGGCTTGTTTGTCCTAGCTCTGTGAATAATGCTGGTGGTATTTTGATAGGGATTACATTAAATGTGTAAATTGCTTTGTAGTATAGACATTTTAGCAATGTTTGTTTTTCCAATGAGCATGGAATGCTATTCCATGTTTGTGTCCTCTTCATTTTTTTTTAATCAGTGTTCTATAGTTTTGAGAGTACAGATATTTTATCTCATTAGATAAATTCATTTCTAGGTATATTACCGTTTTTGGTGCAATTGTAAATGGGATCAAGTCCTTGATTTCTTTTTCTGCTGCTTCATTATTGGTGTATAGAAATGTGATAGATTTATGCATATTGATTTAATATCCTGTGACTTTCCCGAATTTATGTATTCATTTGAGCAAGGTTTTGGTGGTCTTTTGGGGTTTTTACAAAGAGTACCATGTCCTCTGCAAATAGTGAAAGTTTGACTTCTTCTGTGCTGATTTGGATGCCTCTTATTTCTTTTTGTTGTCTCATTGCTAAGGCTAAGATTTCCAGTATTATGTTAAATAATAATGGTGAGTGTGAACATCTTTGTCTTGTTCCTGACCATAGGTGAAAGGCTTAAAGTGTTTCTCCATTGAGGATAATATTAACTGTGCATCTTTTACATATAGCCTTTATGATGTCATTATATCCCATCTAACCCTACTTTGTTGGGGGGGGGTTTATAAAGAATGGGTATTGTATTTTGCTAAATGATTTTTCTGCATCTATTGAAAGGACCATATATTCTTATTCTTTCTTTTATTAATGGTCTATTCATGAATATTGAACCAACTCTAGAGCCCAGGAATAAATACCAGCTGATTGTGTTGAATTATTATTTTAATGTACTGTTGAATTTAATTTGCTAGTTTTCCTTGATAATTTTAGGGTCCATATTCATCAGGGATATTGGCCTGCAATTTTTCTTTTTAGTAGGGTGTTTGTCTGGTTATGGAATCAAGGTACTCCTGATGCAATTTCTTTGCTGGTTATGTGTGTGTTCAAATTTTATATTTCTTCCTGTTTCGGTTTTGGTAGTTTGTATGTTTCTAGTGATTTGTCCATTTCTTTAAGATGGCCCAGTTTATTGGCAAATGATTTTTCAGTGTTTGTAATTTGTTTGTATTTCTTATAATTGATATATTTATAATTGTTTGTATTTCTGGTGTGTTGGTTGTGATTTCTCCTCTCATTCAAGATTTTATTTATTTGTGTTCTTTTTGATAAATCTGTCTGGGGTTTAATAATTTTATTAATTCTTTCAAAGAACCAGCTGTTAGCTTCATTGATCTGGTTTTGTTGTTGCTGTCATTTGTTTGCTTGTTTGTTTCTATGTAATTTATTTCTGCTGTAATCACTTGATTTCCCTTCTTTTAACGGTTTTAGGCTTTATTTGTTGTTACTTTTCTAGCTCCTTTAGGTGTAAGTTTAAGTTGTATATTTGAGACTTTCCTTGCTTCTTGAAGAAGTTCTATACTGCAATATACTTCCCTTTTAAGACTGCCTTTGTAGCAGCCCAGAGGTTTTGGATTTTTGTGTTTTCATTTTCATTTGCTTCCATGTACTTAAAAAAAAAAAAAACTATCTTTAAATTCCTAGTTAACCTATTCATTCTTTAGTAGAATTGTCTTTATCCTCCATGTATTTTATTTGTTTTGTTTTTGTTTTTGTTTTTGTTTTAGTTGACTTCAAGTTTCATAGTGTTGTGGTCTGAAAATATGCATGGTATGATCTCAATCTTTCTATACTTGTTGAGGGTTGATTTGTGACCTAGTATGTGATCTATTCTGGAGAATGTTCTATGTATAGTCAAAAAGAATATTTATACTAATTCTTCAGTATGAAATTTTCTGATTATATTTGTTATGTCCATCTGGTCCAGTGTGTCACTCAAAGACATGGTTTCCTCATTGATCTGCTTCGATGATCTGTCCATTGCTATAAGTGGCATGTTTCTTCATTTTGGTTATTAATTGGTTTATGTAACGGGCTGAGCCCACATTGGGGGCATAGATACTTACAACTGTTAGATCTTCTGGATTGATAGACCCCAGAATTATGACACAATGCCCTTCTTTATCTTTCTTTATCTCTACTTACAGTCTTTGTTTGAAATTCTAGTTTGTCTTACACAAGTATGGCTTCTCTGGCTTTCTTTTGATGTCCACTAGTATAGTTTTCCTTCGCCTCACTTTCTATCTGCAAGTGACTTTAAGTCTGAAATGGGTGTCTCATAGGCAGCATATAGATGGATCTTATTTTTTTTAAGATTTTATTTATTTTTTTCAACAGAGAGAGATCACAAGTGGGCAGAGAGGCAGACAGAGGAGAGAGGAGGAAGCAGGCTCCCCACCAAGGAGAGAGCCCGATGCGGGGCTTGATCCCAGGACCTTGGGATCATGACCTGAGCCAAAGGCAGAGGCTTTAATCCTCTGAGCCACCCAGGGGCCCCGGATCTTATTTTTTAATTCATTCTGATACCTTGTGTCTTTTTGATTGAAGCATGTAGCCCGTTTACATTCATAGTGATTATTGAAATATACAAATTTAGTGCCATTATGTTACCTGTTGTGCTGGTGTTTCTGGTGATATTCTTTTTTCTTTCTAGTTTTTGTTGCTTTTGATCTTGGTTTCCCCACTCAAAGAGTTCTCACTACTCTTCAGTAAGCCCTCACAGAAGAACAATAAAACACCCCTCTTCTATCCTCATCTTCTGTCAGACCTTGCCTTCACCCTGACTGTGTCTGAACTGTTTTATCTCAGGTGCATGACTGGGTTTCAAAACTCCAAATTGTAAGGACCCCCATGGTGTGGACCCATGCTGATCCTCTAGGGGAGGGTGTTGATGCACTTATCCCATTTGCTGGCCAATGCTGAGAAAAGTCATATGACAACACAGTGGTTCAGAGTTATGGCAAGGCAGAGCAGAAAGCCAGCACCCAAATTTCCACCCTCAGAAGTCCCCACTTCTATGCCTGGGAACAGTGCAGCATGTTGGCACAATCCAATCTTCTTACAACCCAGGGTATCCTCAGATCACTCTGTCCACTGCTGGGTCTCCACCCCATGTTCCCACCTGAGCACCTTTAAGCCAGGCACAACCTGTGAGGTGGGGGACCTCTAGCATTTCATATTTTAGGCTCCACTGCTTATAATGCTCTGTAGTAGTCTTTGGAAGCAGGGCTCCCTCCTCTCTGCAGTGCCTGCAGTTATACGTCCCACAAATCAACTCTCTGCACTTTCTCCCTTCCAGAAGAGTGTCACTTTTCTACTTGTAGAATTGCAGTTATGTTTTCTGAAACATCAGATTGATTTCTTGAATGTTCATAATGATTTGATGATTATTTTGTTGCATATGAGGGGTGAGGCAAAGTTAGGGTCCTCCTCCTCCTCCACCATCTTAACTCCCCCTATTTTTTTGTCATAAAGTTTTTATAAACAAAACAAAACAAAACAAAAAAATTACCTTCCTTTTAGGGAGAAGAGCTGCAAAGGTATACTATTCTATAAAATAAATAAGTAAATAAATACTATTCCATAAATAAAGAAACTATAAATAATTCCTATTAGCTCCTATTATTTGAGCTATGAAAGTGGGTTTGGGTAAATTATTTTCTTGTCCTGTGTAATTTAAGCCTTTAAAATTAATGCTGTAACTTACTCATATCTTGTACATTATCACTCCACTCAGTTCTTCTTCCTCCAATCCCCCATGAGACTATAAAATCAAGAATATTCTTTTAAGCTAATTTCATTCTAAATATGGGTAATATGATGCAAGACCCAAACAGTTTTAAACCCAGCAGTTGGAATAACAGTATATATTAAGGAAAAGCTGTATATAAACTATGCAAAATTCACATTTTCTTGAGACTTTCTTTTCTATTTTATTGCTTTTCAGAGTACCTATGGAACATTGTGAATTATGTTGCATGCCATTCTGTATCAATAGAATATGACTTACTTGGCATTAAATCAGAAACGTCTGGATAATTCTACTTTACAGATACTGTTTACTAGTCATCTAGGTACTCTGGTTATAAGAAAAAAAGTGAACTTAGTGTTTTCTCTAAAACATGTTGATTATCGATGGATGAACATTTTAGGTTTAGTATCCTGGGGTCGGGAGAGGAAAGACTTTTTCCTGAGTTGAATATATTATATGCATATCCTGAACTTTTTGATATAATACTTATTCTGGAAATGTTAATTTCCTTTACTACATGCGCTCCTAAATATCACTGAATCATATTTTTCATGCAGCAAAAACCACAAGCCTCATGGGAAAAATAAGGATAAGCACACTGCACTTAAAACTTCCATTCTAACCCCATTTTCCCCATCAGTATTGCATATTTTATTGCACAGTTTGTATAACAGTGATTTTTGAAACACATACATCAACATAGCACTGAAGCAAAACTGATTTCATATATACACAGTTTATTATATATGATATTTATATATAAAACCAATATCAATTGAAGAAATATCCGTGTTGTTAAATCAACAAAATAAATGTGGATAAATAGGGCAACAAAGTTATAGTAATAGAACAATGAAAATTGACTGTTAATTTTCATCTTATTCCTGTTCTCCTATCAAAAGAAGATTGACTTAGAAAAGATTTTGGTCAACACTTTCCTCCCAAGCAATCCCTTGGGTTTGTCTTAGAAAGTGAGTATACCCATTCTTTTCAAACATATGGAGTGCTAATAAAAGTATCTTTAGAAATCTCTACTATTCTTATTGGTCCTTGATATAAAAATAGGTGGCAGTGGTCAACATTGAACATACAATATAAGTAAAAGAGAGTTTACTATGCAAAAGCAGCTCCAAGAAAAAAATCCCTCACTATGCTTTGCACCCAACAATTCTCCTTATATTTCTGAATCTTACTCAGTTGTTACTTAGAGTGCAAGAAATGCACACTTGGCTTGGCTGATAGATTGAGGTCATTGGTGTATTTACAACCTCAAGTTATATTCTCTCAATTCCTCTTTATAGTATTTGAATAGCTTATCCTTATCACACAAAGCAAAAAAGATGCTCATATGTCCCTGGCTGTTGTTCTTTATTTTCCTTTTTTTCCTTTCTTTCCTTTTTTTTTTCATTTTCTCTTCCATTGTTCATTCATTCATTCATCTGTTCTTTCTTGTTTTTTCTTTCTTTCCTTACTTCCTTTTTAAATTCATGACTGCCAAACAGAGAAAAGCAATTATCATATGGTTTCACGTCCTTGTGGAGCATAAGGAATAACCTGAAGGACATTAGGAGAAGGAAAAGAAAAGTGAATTGGTGGAAATTGGAGCAGGAGATGAAGCATGAGAGACTATGGACTCTGATAAACAAACTGAGGATTTGAGGAGGGAGGAGGGTAGAAGGATAGGTGAGCCTGGTGGTGGGTATTAAGGAAGGCATGTATTGCATGGAGCACTGGGTCTGGTACACAAACAATGAATCTTGGAACACTGAAAAAAATAAAATTAAATTAAGATGTAAAAAAAAGGGGGGGGAGGAGTCAAGATGGCGGTGAAGTAGCAGGCTGAGACGACATCGGGTAGCAGGGGATCAGCTAGATAGCTTATCTAACCATTGTGAACACCTAAAAATCCAACAGGAAATCGAAGAGAAGAAGAGCAACAATTCTAGAAACAGAAAACCGATCACTTTCTGAAAGGTAGGACCTGCGGAGAAGTGAATCCAAAGTGATGGGAAGATAGACTGCAGGGGGAGGGGCCGGCTCCCGGCAAGCAGCGGAGCAACAGAGCACAAAATTGGGACTTTTAAAAGTATACTCCCTGGAGGGACATCGCTGCAGAGGCTAAACCGGGGGGAAAGCCAGGTGGGGTCAGCGTAACCCCAGGTCCCGTGGGGTCACAGAAGGACCGGGGGCATCTGAGTGCCGCAGAGCTTGCAGGTATTAGAATGGGGAAGCCGACTACAGCGACAAAGCCGAGGAGTGACCTCTCAGCCCGGGGTTACCTTGTGCCGGTTGCAGGCTGGGTGGGCTCGGAGCACAGCCAGAAGTCACGGATACAGAAGCTACCGGGCGCATTTCTCCAAGTGCCAGCAATTGACCGCTTTCCTACCAGTGCGACCGCAGGCCAGGGAGGTGGGGAGGATGGGCGCTTTTCTCTGAGGGTGCACTGAGGAGCGGGACCCCAAGCTCTCAGCTCCTCCGGGCCAAGAGATTGGGAGGCTGCCATCTTTATCCCTGTACTCCAGAACTCTATGGAAAGTGCTCAGGAAACAAAAGGTCCTGAAAGCAAACCCGAGCGGATTACTTAGCCCGGCCCCTGCAGGGGCGGTGCAATTCCACCTGCAGCAAAGACACTTGAGAACCACTACAACAGGCCCCTCCCCCAGAAGATCAACAAGAAACCCATTCAAAACCAACTTCACTCACCAATAACAGTGGAATTCCACAGCAGGAGAAAGCAAATCTAATCTGGACAAAATGACAAGGCAGAAAAACTCACCTCAAAAAAAAGAACAAGAGGCCGTACTGAAGGCTGGAGACCTAATCAATACAGACATTGGTAACATGACAGATCTAGAGTTCAGAATGACAATTCTCAAGGTTCTAGCCGGGCTCGAAAAAGGCATAGAAGATATTAGAGAAACCCTCTCCGGAGAGATAAAAGCCCTTTCTGGAGAAATAAAAGAACTAAAATCTAACCAAGTGGAAATAAAAAAAAAAACTATTAATGAGGTGCAATCAAAAATGGAAGCTCTCACTGCTAGGATAAATGAGGCAGAAGAAAGAATTAGTGACATAGAAGACCAAATGACAGAGAATAAAGAATCTGAGCAAAAGAGAGACAAACAAATACTGGACCACGAGGAGAGAATTCGAGAGATAAGCGACACCATAAGATGACACAACATTAGAATAATTGGGATTCCAGAAGAAGAAGAAAGAGAGAGGGGAGCAGAAGGTATATTGGAGACAATTATTGGAGAGACTTTCCCTAATATGGCAAAGGGAACAAACATCAAAATCCAGGAGGTGCTAAGAACACCCCTCAAAATCAATAAAAATAGGTCCACACCTCGTCACCTGATAGTAAAATTTACAAGTCTTAGTGACAAAGAGAAAATCTTGAAAGCAGCCCGTGAAAAGAAGTCTGTAACGTACAAGGGTAGAAACATTAGATTGGCAGTGGACCTATCCACAGAGACCTGGCAGGCCAGAAAGAACTGGCATGATATATTCAGAGCACTAAACGAGAAAAACATGCAGCCAAGAATACTATATCCGGCTAGGCTATCATTGAAAATAGAAGGAGAGATAAAGAGCTTCCAGGACAAACAAAAGCTGAAAGAATTTGCAAACACCAAATCAGCTCTACAAGAAATATTGAAAGGGGTCCTCTAAGCAAAGAGAGACCCTAAAAGTAGTAGTTCAGAAAGAAACAGACAATATACAGTAACAGTCATCTTACAGGCAATACAATGGCACTAAATTCATATCTCTCAATAGTTACCTTGAATGTTAATGGGCTAAATGCCCCAATCAAAAGACGCAAGGTATCAGATTGGATAAAAAAACAAAACCCATCAATATGCTGCCTACAAGAAACTCATTTTAGACGCGAAGACACCTCCAGATTTAAAGCGAGGGGGTGGAAAACAATTTACCATGCTAATGGACATCAGAAGAAAGCTGGGGTGGCAATCCTTATATCAGATCAATTAGATTTTAAGCCAAAGACTATAATAAGAAATGAGGAAGGACACTATATCATCCTCAAAGGGTCTGTCCAACAAGAAGACCTAACAATCTTAAATATCTATGCCCCTAACATGGGAGCAGCCAACTATAAAAACCAATTAATAACAAAATCAAAGAAATACATCGACAGTAATACAATAGTAGCAGGGGACTTTAACACTCCCCTCACGGAAATGGACAGATCATCTAAGCAAAAGATCAACAAGGAAATAAAGGCCTTAAATGACACACTGGACCGGATGGACATCACAGATATATTCAGAACATTCTATCCCAAAGCAACAGAATATACATTCTTCTCTAGTGCACATGGAACATTCTCCAGAATAGACCACATCCTGGGTCATAAATCAGGTCTCAACCGGTATCAAAAGATTGGGATTTTTCCCTGCATATTTACAGACCACAATGCTCTGAAGCTAGAACTCAATCACAAGAGGAAATTTGGAAAGAACCCAAATACATGGAGACTAAACAGCATCCTTCTAAAAAATGAATGGGTCAACCAGGAAACTAAAGAAGAATTGAAAAAATTCATGGAAACAAATGATAATGAAAACACAATGGTTCAAAATCTGTGGGACACAACAAAGGCAGTCCTGAGAAGAAAATATATAGTGGTACAAGCCTTTCTCAAGAAACAAGAAAGGTCTCAAACAAACAACCTAACCCCACACCTAAAGGAGCTGGAGAGAGAACAACAAAGAAAGCCTAAACCCAGCAGGAGAAGAGAAATCATAAAGATCAGAGCAGAAGTCAATGAAATAGAAACTAAAAAAACCAATAGAACAAATCAACGAACCTAGGAGCTGGTTCTTTGAAAGAATTAATAAGATTGACAACCCCCTGGCCAGACTTATCAAAAAGAAAAGAGAAAGGACACAAATAAAATCATGAATGAAAGAGGAGAGATCACAACCAACACCAAAGAAATACAAACAATTATAAGAACATTCTACGAGCAACTTTATGCCAACAAATTTGACAATCTGGAAGAAATGGATACATTTCTAGAGACATATAAACTACCACCACTGAACCAGGAAGAAATAGATAACCTGAACAGACCCATAACCAGTAAGGAGATTGAAACGGTCATCAAAAATCTCCAAACAAACAAAAGTCCAGGACCAGACAGCTTCCCAGGGGAATTCTACCAAACATTTAAAGAAGAATTAATTCCTAGTCTCCTGAAACTGTTCCAAAAAATAGAAATGGAAGGAAAACTTCCAAACTCATTTTATGAGGCCAACATCACCTTGATCCCAAAACCAGACAAGGATCCCACCAAAAAAGAGAATTACGGACCAATATCCTTGATGAACACAGATGCCAAAATTCTCACCAAAATACTGGCCAATAGTATCCAACAGTACATTAAAAGGATTATTCACCACGACCAAGTGGGATTTATTCCAGGGCTGCAAGGTTGGTTCAACATCTGCAAATCCATCAATGTGATACAATACATTAATAAAAGAAAGAATAAGAACCATATGATACTCTCAATAGATGCTAAAACAGCATTTGACAAAGTGCAGCATCCCTTCCTGATTAAAACTCTTCAAAGTGTAGGGATAGAGGGCACATACCTCAATATTATCAAAGCCATCTATGAAAAGCCCACTGCAAATATCATTCTCAATGGAGAAAAACTGAAAGCTTTTCCACTAAGGTCAGGAACACGGCAAGGATGTCCGTTACCAGCACTGCTGTTCAACGTAGTACTAGAAGTCCTAGCCTCAGCAATCAGACAACAAAAAGAAATTAAAGGCATCCAAATTGGCAAAGAAGAAGTCAAACTATCACTCTTTGCAGATTATATGATACTATGTGTGGAAAACCCAAAAAGCTCCACTCCAAAACTGCTAGAACTTGTAGAGGAATTCGGTAAAGTGTCAGGATATAAAGTCAATGCACAGAAATCAGTTGCATTTCTTTACACTAACAACAAGATAGAAGAAATAGAAATTGAGGAGTCAGTCCCATTTACAATTGCACGCAAAACCATAAGACACTTAGGAATAAACCTAACCAAAGAGGCAAAGAATCTATACTCAGAAAACTATAAAGTACTCATGAAAGAAATTGAGGAAGACACAAATAAATGGAAAAATATTCCATGCTCATGGATCAGAAGAACAAATATTGTGAAAATGTCTATTCTACCTAAAGCAATCTACACATTTAATGCAATCCCTATCAAAATCCCATCCATTTTTTTCAAAGAAATAGAACAAATAATCTTAAAATTTACATGGAACCAGAAAAGACCTTGAATAGCGAAAGGAATATTGAAAAAGAAAGCCAAAGTTGGTGGCATCACGATTCCGGACTTCAAGCTCTATTACAAAGCTGTCATCATCAAGACAGTATGGTACTGGCACAAAAACAGACACATAGATCAATGGAACAGAATAGAGAGCCCAGAAATAGACCCTCAACTCTATGGTCAACTAATCTTTGACAAAGCAGGAAGGAATGTCCAATGGAAAAAAGACAGCCTCCTCAACAAATGGTGCTGGGAAAATTGGACAGCCACATGCAGAAAAAATGAAATTGGACTATTTCCTTACACCACACATGAAAATAGACTCAAAATGGATGAACGACCTCAATGTGAGAAAGGAATCCATCAAAATCCTTGAGGAGAACGCAGGCAACAACCTCTTCGACCTCAACCGCAGCAACTTCTTCCTAGGAACATTGCCAAAGGCAAGGGAAGCAAGGGCAAAAGTGAACTATTGGGATTTCATCAAGATCAAAAGCTTTTGCACAGCAAAGGAAACAGTTAACAAAACCAAAAGACAACGGACAGAATGGGAGAAGATATTTGCAAACAACATATCAGATAAAGGGCTAGTATCCAAACTCTATAAAGAGCTTATCAAACTCAATACCCAAAGAACAAATAATCCAGTCAAGAAATGGGCAGAGGACATGAACAGACATTTCTGCAAAGAAGACATCCAGATGACCAACAGACACATGAAAAAATGCTCCACATCACTCGGCATCAGGGAAATACAAATCAATACCACAAGGAGATACCACCTCACACCAGTCAGAATGGCTAAAATTAACAAGTCAAGAAATGACAGATGCTGGTGAGGATGCGGAGAGATGGGAACCCTCCTACACTGCTGGTGGGAATGCAAGCTGGTGCAACCACTCTGGAAAACAGTGTGGAGGTTCCTCAAAAAACTGAAAATAGAGCGACCCTATGACCCAGCAATTGCACTACTGGGTATATAGCCTAAAGATACAAACGTGGTGCTCCGAAGGGGCACGTGCACCCGAATGTTTATAGCAGCAATGTCCACAATAGCCAAACTGTGGAAAGAACCTAGATGTCCATCAACAGATGAATGGATAAAGAAGATGTGGTATATATACACAATGCAATACTATGCAGCCATCAAAAGAAATGAAATCTTGCCATTTGCGACGACGTGGATGGAACTAGAGGGTATCATGCTTAGCGAAATAAGTCAATCAGAGAAAGACAACTATCATATGATCTCTTTGATATGAGGAAGTGGAGATGCAATGTGGGGGGCTTGGGGGGAGGTAGGAAAAGAAAAAAATGAAAAGATGGGATTGGGAGGGAGACAAAGCATAAAAGACTCAATCTCAAAAAACAGACTGAGGGTTGCTGGGGGGAGGAGGGACGGGAGAGGGTGGTGGGGATATGTACATTGGGGAGGGTATGTGCTATGATGAGTGCTGCGAAATGTGTAAACTTGGTGATTCACAGACCTGTGCCCCTGGGGATAAAAATACATTATATGTTTATTAAAATAAATAAATTAGTAAAAAAAAGATGTAAAAAATAAAGAAGTGTCCATCTACCTTTAATAAATAAATATATGGAATTCAAAAATCAAAAAAAAAAATTCATGACCATATTTTTCTATTTAATGTTCTATGAAATGTTTAAAAACCTTGATTACAACTGCCAAATTCAATCCCTATCCACTATGTATGCCGTTGAAATAAACTTTATATCACTAGCATTACAACAGATAATTATCTCTACCAATTTTTTTTTGAGGACCACACTTCATGTAATTTTCTTCCCTGCAGAGAACAGTTTATTGAAAAATGTATAGTGAGTAGGAGGTGTTCATGATGTCAGACATACTTCCATTGTGGTTTCTTCCCTGCAGTTTTTCTGACAGCCTCAATTGTTGCTTCTGTTTTTCCAGTGTTGAAAATACCCCCTGCATGGTGGAAAGTCTGCAGGTTTGGCAACTCATTAAAGAGTGGGGGTTACTTTAACTATAGCCCCATCTTTCTTATAGTAAAGGAAATATTTCCCAAAATTTATTGACTGGACCAAAGTTACAAAACACTTGAAGCCTGTTATTGGAAACATTAATTTCTCAGAAAATAAAGTATAGAAACAATAAACAAAGACAATAAAGTATAAAAACATACTGAAGATGTGGGAATGAGAAATCACATTTCCAGGTGCCTGGGTGGCTCCTTCAGTTATAGTCTGCCTTCAGCTCAGGTCATGATCCTGGAGTCCCAGGATGAAGTTCTGCATTGGGCTCTCCACTCAGCAGGGAGTCTGCTTCTCCTTCTGACCCAGCCCGAACCCCATCATGCTCTCTCTTTCACTCTCTCTCTCTCTCAAATAAATAAATAAAATCTTACAAAAAGAGAAATCACATTTCCAAAGTTAAGACTTTTGTTATAAAGAAGTAGCTCTCTAAATAAATAAAATGAAATATATACATTAAGAATATAACTTATAAAGCTCCTTGGAACAATGAAGAGTCTGTGAAATAAAAGTTTTTAAACATCCCTTTCAACAAAATTATTTTAACATACAAGATTTTTAGTCCCCACTGGTATAAATGCTAATGTTGTTTCAAAACAACATGATAGATAACTCATTGTTACAAATCATTTAACATGATAGCTGATGACTAAACAGGAGTAAATATTTTGTTACATTAGACTAGCACAGACAGCCAAACTTTATTTCTTCATAATATTATCTTTTTTTAAAAAGTTTCATTTAAGTAATTTTGGGGGCACCTGGATGGCTCAGTGGGTTGAAGCCTCTGCCTTCAGCTCCGGTCATGATCCCAGGGTCCTGGGATCGAGCCCCGCATCAGGCTTTCTGCTCACTGGGGAGCCTGCTTCCTCCTCTCTCTTTTTCTCTGCCTGCCTCTTTGCCTACTTGTGATCTGTCTGTCAAATAAGTAAATAAAATCTTTTTTTTAAAAAGGTAATTTTTACAGCCAATATGGGGTTTGAACTCACAACCCAGAGATCAAGAGTCACATGTTCTTCTGACTGAACTAGCTAGGCACTCCAAATTTCTTCAGAAGATTATCTTATTTAACTAGAACATAATATCATAGCTGATAAAGTCTAAAAGCAAATTCTCACAATAGATTTTTTGTCTGTCTTCTTTAAAACCTATTTTTAAAAAAAGGAAAATACTGTTAAATCATATAGGGCCTGAATTTAGGGTAAACACATTATTTTTTCCCCTTATTTTTGGTAGTCTAGAGTATGGTTTCTTTAAATTAGGTCAAAATTAAATTAAATTAAATTATAAATTATATTATATATATTATATTAAATTATATATTAGATTATATTAAATTATAATATTATATATAATATATTATATATAATTATAATAAAATTAAATTAGGTCAAAAAGGAATTAATACTATTTTATTTAAATGTCTTCATATCTTATGGCAGTTTTTGAAAGCTATTATTTCATATAAATCAAGGAATCCTCAAGCCACCTCTATGAAAATTATCAACTTGATCAATATTCCTTCACATTCATTTCCCTCTTAGCTCACTGCTTCCTGTCCCCTTTTAAGGCTTTAAGTGGCACATGGTGACTTGATCTGAGAGGCCAGATTTGTATAGGTATGGTGTGAAAGGTAATGCTATGTGTGAGAAAAACAAAAATGATAAGAAACTCGACAAGAGTTGAGTGTGGCACTGGGCCTTGAAACTTCAATAAGAAGGGGAGAGAGATTGGGATATAACTGAAAGTGGGGCAATGAGGACAGTTCTCATTTTGTTTTTGTTATTAGGTTATTAGATACCTACCATCTAGAGATGGAAAATGATTATGAATTAAGTCTAGTTTCTCAAGTTAAAACCATAAAGACATTGTCATGAATCAACATTTGCTGGGGCTTTATATAGTCACTGCAATATAAAAGCATTTTTCTGTGTAAGTATTTTACTCCCAAACCTCAATAGAATTTTTCCCCCAGAGGAAAAATACTAACTCATGACACCTGGACAATATTATGTCTCTTGGTAGATAATGCCACATATTATAATGAAAATGGAAAAGGATGTTCATTATCTAGGTATTTTATTGACATAATATTGAATATATATATAATATATAATAATAATATATGATATATATAATATTTTAGATAAGATGCCAAGGTATTTAGAATTTTAACCTCATACTGAGGTTAAAGGCATAACTGTGATTATATATAAAACATCACAGAATATGTAATCAAAGAAGTGAACAGAGAATTTCCAAATACAAAACAGAATAATAAATTAATCAAAAGAGAAAATCTTAGCACTTTGTACTTTCCAAGCTTTGTCAACTTGAGGGATGGACAATCTTATCTTAATTTGCATCATGTCAGTACTAGTTCTTGAGCTGAATTGGAAAGATGAATTAGATGTGGTCTATACTTACGAGGAGTTGACCCACTTAACTTGGGTGAAAGCTAGTAAATGTCAAGATAAACATACAATTTCAACATAATATAATTATACTTTCTATTTCATATGGCTGCTCTCTTTGTTTCTGCATGAAAAAAGGGTCACTAGGATACTGTATGACAGACCCAGCCCAATCAGCATGGCTTAATTTGTGTATTTAGCTGTGGGAGAGCCAGATGGTTATAAGAAACTGAATCTCCACTTATCTTCATTGCACCATGTGCCTCACCTCCACATTATCCTGCAGATCTGCTTGAGAAGCCTCAGAGATATTTATATCTTTTAACATGGCAATTTCATTCTTAAAGGAATTTGACCAGAAGGGATATTTAAGGAATGAATAAGTTACACTTTCAGTTTTCAGAATGTTGCTTATAATACAGAAAAAGAAAATAAGTCTATTATGGGAGATTAGTTAAATAAAGTCTAATGTCTCCACATGGTGACATATTACATATCCATTGAAATGATGTAAAGGGTTTCCTGGCTTTGAAAAGATATGTTCACAATATACTAAGTGATAAAAACACCACAAATAGTTGATCTCATGTTTGTCAAAAAATAAAATAATATATACCTGAAACCATTCTAGAATACTGGGAGCATGAACCTTAAATATTAACAATTTTAGCTATAAATGATGAAATGACAAGGGCTATTTCTGCATTGTTTAATTTAATAAACATGTGGTGGGGGAGAGAAATGGCACCTGGCAGTTTTTTTGTTCTTGGAGAAGTCTCCCTAAGACCTCTGCTCCTCCAAAACACAGTCTGAGATTAGTAAATAAATTGCCTTTATGTGTACCTTGGACACTTTTGAATCCTTTGCTTGTATTCTGTATCTTGGCCAGGTTATTTGTTATGTTGCTCTTCAAGGCTATCAAAAGATTTTTCAGAAGAAACTCTCCATGCTAGGGGTGTCTGGGTGACTCACTCTGTTAAATCTCTGCATTTGGCTCAGGCCATGATCCCAAGGTCCTGAGATAAAACAAACCCTAGATCAGGCTCCCTGATCAGCAGGTGGCCTGCTTCTCTCTCTCCAGTTTGTGCTCTATCTCTCTCTCATATAAATAAAAATCTTTAAACAATAAAATGAAATCTTTAAAAAAGAAATTCTCCATGCCAGAAGGAACTGACATGATATATTCGAAGTGCTGAGTGGGAAAGATCTGCAGCCAAGAATACTCTATCCAGCAAGGTTAACATTCAGAGTGAAGGGGAAAGAATTTCACAGAGAAACAAAAATTAAAGGAATTCATGATCCACCAAGACAGCCCTATGAGAAATACTGAAGGGAGCACTGTGAGTGAAAAGAAAGACCAAAAGTAAAGTATAAGGTAGGAAACAGGAAAGAAAGAAAAAAAAAAGAATATTTCTGTAACAAATCAGTCAAGGAACTCACAATTAAAGGATACAAAATATAAGAATGTACATGTAAAATGTGGGGAGGAGGGGATAAAAGAATGGCTTCAAACTTAAATGACCATCAGTTTAATATAGAATGCTTAATGCAAAAGAGTTTATATAGAAATATAATGGTAAACATATAACAAAACTCACCAATAAATAAGCATAAAAGAAAGAGAATAAATCCAAATAAATCACTAATGAAAATCACCAAAACTAGAAAGACAGACAAGAAAGGATCAGAGAAAATATTTAGAAATAACCACAAAGCAAGTAGCAAAATTACAATAAATACATATGTATCAATAAGTACTTTGAGTGTAAATGGACTGAAAGCTCCTCTCAAAAGACATAAGATGACAGAATGGATTAAAAAACAAGGCCCATCTCTACGAGACTCATTTTAGACCATAAGACACTTAAGATTGAAAGTCAGGGAGTGGAGAAACATCTATCATGCAAACAAATGTCAAAAGAAAGCCAGAGTATCAATATTATATCTGGAAAAAAAAGTCTTTAAAACAAAGAATGTAACAAGATAGAAAGAAGAACACTACATAATAATAAAGAGGACGATCCAATAAGTACATAGAACAATTGTAAATATTTATGCATACAACAGAAAAATAAATGGAAAATGGATGAAGGACCTAAATGTGAGACAGGAAACCCACGTCTTTAACATTGACATTCACATACTAGATATGTCTCCTGAGGTAAGGGAAACAAAATTAAAAATAAACTCCTGGAACTTCAGTATGAAAATAAAAACTTCTGCACAAGGAAGGAAACAATCAACAAAACTAAAAGACAACATACAGAGTGGGAAAATACATTAACAAATGACATATTTGATAAAGGTTTAGTATACAAAATATATAAAGAGCTTGTAAAACTCAACGCCCAAAAAGCAAATAATCCAATTAAGAAATGGTCAGAAGACATGAATAGACATTTTTCCAAAGAAGAGTTACAGATGACCAACAGGCACATGAAAAGATGTTCAACATCACTTAGGGAGTCACAAATCAAAACTACAATGAGAGGGGCACCTTGGTTGTTCAGTTGGTTAAATGTCTGCCTTCAGTTCAGGTCATGTGTCCAGGGTGCTGGGATCAAGTTCTGCATTGGACTACCTGCTCAGCTGGGAGTCCGCTTCTGCCTCTACTGCTGCCCCTGTCTTGTGTTCTCTCTGTCTCTCTCTCTCTCAAATAAATACATCAAACCTTTAAAAAGAAAACTACAATGAGATTTTAAAGAAGCTCTAAGGAGATATCCCCTCACACCTGTCAGAATGGCTAAAATTAACAATATAGGAAACAACAGGTATTGGCAAGGATAGAGTGAAAGGAGAACCTCTTTCATCCTTGTGGGAATGCAAACTGCTGCAGCCACTCTGGAAAACAGAAAGGAAGTTCTTCAAAAAGTTAAAAATAGAACTATCCTATATTCCAGCAATTGCACTACTAGGTATTTCCTCAAAGGGGATAAAAATACTAATTCAAAAGATACATGAACCCTGATATTTGTACCAGCATTTTCTACAAAAACCAAAATATGGGACAGCCCAAGTGTTCATCAAAGGATAACTGAATAAGGAAGAGGTGAATATATACATAGATATAGATATATATATAAATATATACTCTCTGGTTTCATCTACATCCTTGAAAAAGTAATATTCCATTTTTATTATACATATAATTATATAATATATAAATTTGTATGATATATACTTATATATCTATATATGATATGATTTATTTTAGATGACATTATCAATTTTATATATATTTATATATTTATAAATAATTATATAAAATCTATATAATATGCATATTATATTAATTATTAACATAATATAATCATATCATATTAATATAATTCTATGTCAAAAATAATTAATGATTAATATAATTATATAGTATATATAAATTAATATGGTTATTATATTAATTCATATTGTATGAATATCATATTAATTATACAAATATAAAATTATATATAAATATGTAATATATAATATATATTTATATTTTTATGTATGAATATAAATACATAAATAAAATATTGATATAAATTAATATAAACAAATAAATACAAATTTAAATGTAAATATAACTTTATAAAAATAATATAAATATATATTCATATATTTTATTATATATTATATAATTAAACATATACATAAAATATATTATATATCATATATATCATATATAACATATATATTTTTATATATTATATATTATATATAAGTTATATATTATACATTATATATTATATATAACATGTTTGTTATATATAAATGTTTGTTATATATAATATATAATATATATTCATAAAACATATTTCATATTTTAATAATTTTATATTTTATGATATATTTATATTATAATTATATTATTGTATTATATTATAGTATATATATTATATATCTCTTATATATTATATATTATATTTATTATAGTATATTATAAAATTATATAAATAAATTTATATAATTTTATGTTTTATAAATATATATTTTATGATATATGATTATATGTTATATATAATATATGACATATGATTATTATATATTATATGTATTATTTTATAAAAGATATATAATATAATATATATTATATAAAACATATGTATTATATATCCTATGAATATATATCATATATGATATGTAATCATATATTATATATCCTATAAATATGTATATTTATTAATATATTTATATATAAAACATATTTATATTTATATTTATATTTATTTATATACTTTTTATATTTTTATATTGTATATCATATATAAATGATATATAAATATAGAAATAATATATTATTGTTTCTATATTTATATATATCCATATTGTATATTATATATTATACATATATAATATAATATATATTCATATATATTATATATATTATATTATATATTATACATATATAATATAATATATATTCATATATATTATATATATTTATATTATACATATATGTACAAAAACAAATATATATAAATATGAATATAAATTTATATACATATTTTATATGTATACATATACATATATATTTGTATATATACATATTTATATTATGAAATCTATATTAAATATAAATACATATACACATATTTATATATATAAACATGTATATATGTGAATATATTTGTATATTGATAAAATTTATATTTTATAAATATATATAATAGGATATATAATATATTTATAAATCATAATATATAACATGAATATATTACATGATATATGTATATTATATATCATATATTATATGGCATATATTATATATAATACATATTATATAATATATATATGTCAGCCGTGCTGGATAAAGTATAAATATATATAAATATATATTTCTATGTAATGATTTGTGATTTATTTATTATATTTATATAAATAATATATAATATATTTTATACTATATATACTATATATTATACATAACATATAATATATTTATATATTATAATATTATAATATTATAACATATTATAATATTATAACATATAATATAACATATTATATATTTATATATAGAATAATAAATAAATATATATTATTTATATTTATATTTTTATAAATATAATTATATGCTATATACTATATTTTAATATATAATTATTAAATACTTATGTAATCATAAATTATGTATATTATATTATTATATGTAATCATATATATTATATATTATTTGATCATATATATGTTATATATGATATATATTTATATATCATATATTATTTTTATTATATTTATATAAATATAATTATATAATATTTATATGATCATATATATTATATAATATATATATTTCATATATATAATAAAATGGAATATTACCTTTTTCAAGGATGTAGATGAAACTAGAGAGTATATCATAAGCAATATAAGTCAGTCAGACCAAGACAAATAACATATGTTTTCATTTATAGGTGGAACTTAATAAACAAAACAAATGATCATAGGGGAAAGAAAGAGAGAGGCCAAAAACAGACCCTTGACTACTTAACTATAGAAAACTCTTAACTATAGAAAGCAAACTGAAGGCTACCAGAGGGGAGGTAGGTGGGGGGATGGGTTAAATAGGTGATGGGGATTAAGGACTGAACTTGTGATAAGTAGCGAGTGTTGTACGAAAGTTTGAATCATGATATTGTACACCTGAAACTAATATTACATTATATGTTAACTAATTTGAATGTGAATAAAAACTTTAAAAAATTAAAATACTGTGAGTTTTTAAAAAAGAGTTAACTTTTAAATCTTAATAAAGTTTTCTAGTTTGAATTATTATTAAGGTTCATTTTAGTTTCACCTTGATTATTTCACAAATTCATTTTAATTTTTTAAAGTACATAAATCCTCTCTCGTTGCCAAAACTTCTGATAGCCCTGTCCTTTCTTCTTTTTTTTTTTTTTTTTTTTTTTTAAAGGTTTTATTTATTTATTTGACAGACAGAGATCACAAGTAGGCAGAGAGGCAGGCAGAGAGAGAGGAGGAAGCAGGCTCCCTGCTGAGCAGAAAGCCCGATGCGGGGCTCGATCCCAGGACCCTGGGATCATGACCTGAGCCGAAGGCAGAGGATTTTACCACTGAGCCACCCAGGCGCCCCCCCTGTCCTTTCTTCTTAAAAGCAAAACCAATCAAAATTTTTTGGTCATCAATCTGAAACAATCAGTTTACCTCTGTCTTTGTCTTGCATGACATGAGTTTATTTTCTGGGGAATTGAACCTGATATTATACATTTATATCTGACATTTTTGCTTGTTATGCCCCTCACCCATTTTTGTTTACTTAGTTTTCCTTTTACTTTGGCTCTGGAATGTACTTCTATGTGAACCTCTTTTATGAGAATCACTGCCCCTGCCTTCTTTTGAGGCCCGTTGGCATGAAAGATGTTTCTCCAACCCTTCACTTCAGTATGAATGTATCTTTCGGTTCAAAATGGGTCTCTTGTGACAACATATGGATGCGTCCTGTCATTATATCCAATTTCCAACCCTGTGCCATTTTATGGGTGTGTTTAGGCCATTCACGTTGAGATGATTGGTGAGATATATGTTTTTATTGACACTGTGTTGCCTGTGAAGTCCTTGTTTCTATAGATAGTCTCCATAACTTTCTGTTCTTTTTTTTTTAAGATTTTATTTATTTATTTGACAGACAGAGATCACAAGTAGGCAGAGAGGCAGGCAGAGAGGGAGAGAGGAGGAAGCAGGCTCACCACCGAACAGAGAGCCCAATGCGGGGCTCGATCCCAGGACCCTGAGATCATGACCCGAGCTGAAGGCAGAGGCTTTAAACCACTAAGCCACCCAGGCGCCCCCATAACTTTCTGTTCTATGACACTCTTGGGTTCTTTCTCCTTTTATAGAACCCTCCTTAATATTTCTTGTAGTGCTGCCTTGGTGGTCACATACTCTTTGAAACCTTGCGGGTCTGGGAAGTTCTTTATCTCTCCATCCATTTTGAATGTCAGCCTTGCTGGGTAAAGTATTCTTGGCTGCATGTTCTTTTCATTTAGTGCCCTGAATACATCTTGCCAGCCCTTTCTGGCTTGCCAGGTTTCTGTGGACAGGCCTGGCATTCTTCTGATGGGCCTTCCTCTGTATGTAAGGAATCTCTTCCCCCTAGCTGCTCTCAAGAGCTTCTGTCTAAAATTATGATTCATCTGTTTCACAATCAGGTGTCTTAAGGTCTTTCTAGATTCTGTGATCTTGAGGGGAGACCTTTCTGCCTCTAGGACACCAACGCTGGTTCCATTCCCCAGATTGGGAAAATTTTCATGGAGAATTTGTTCAGCTATATCTTCTAGTCTTCTTTCTTTCACCTCATCCTCAGGGATTACAATAATTCTGACATTGGAACATTTCATGGAGTCATTTATTTCCCTAATTCTGTTTTCATGGCTTCTAAGCAGTTTGTTCCAGCCCTCCTCTTGGTCCTTTTTCTCTATCAGTTTGTCCTCTAGATCACTAACTCTATCTTCTGCCTCAGTTACCCTAGCTGTTAGATAATTTATATTAGATTGGAACTCACTGATAACATTTTTAACTTCCCTGGTGGCTTTTACTTCTGCCCTAATCGATTCCATGTGGTCATTAATGGTTTTCTCCAATCTAGCCATTGCCTGGATAATTGTTAGCCTGAATTCCCTTTCTGACATACTGTTTATGTCCATATTAAAATGAGTTTTGAAATCAATTTGGCAAAATTAATTCAATTATTTAAGTAGCAGACATTTCCTTTTTCAGTTACTCTGTCACATAATCATGGTCAATATCTCAATTTCCAGGCAGAATCAGATACATATACATACAGATTTCTGGTCCATTATATTTTTTGCAGATTTAAAATAATGAGGCACAATTAGAAACATTCTTATTTAATGGTGGTATTACTGTTCTGAGCATGAACTGGGCACATAATCCAAGTGGGCATTTCATTTCCTTTGAAATGAGTTTTCCATTGGGTGAACATCTGATAAATTCCTCCTTTTATGCAGGCTCCCATGGACCAGACGTTGAAGAAGATGGGGTATACCTAGAGGTCCAAAAGTCATGCAAGTTCTCATTTTTTAGTACATTTTTCCTGCCTTAACTTTTCCATTACTTCACTTGAAATATTTCCACATTTTATCTTCATTTATTTTACCTTAAAACTTGTGATATTAATGGGCATTGTTAATAAACTTCATTAGAATTGAATCTGCTTGAAAATAAGTTTAAACAGTGGCATCTGGGCAACTCAATTGGTTAAGTGTCCAGTGCTGGGCTTCAGATCAGGTCATGAACTCAGGGTTGTGGGATCAAACCTTGCATCAAGTTCATGCTCAGTGCAGAGTCTGCTTGTCCCTCTCTCTCTGCTCCTCTCCCCACTTGCTCTCTCTCTTTCTCATATAAATAAGTAAATAAACCTTTAGTATTAAAAAATTTACTGAGGGTTTTGGAGGGGAGGGAGGTGGAAGGTTGGATGAGCCTGGTGATGGGTATTTTGGAGGGCATGTATTGCATGGAGCACTGGGTGTGGTGCATAAACAATGAATTATGGAACACTGAAAATAAATTTAAAAAATAAATAAAATTTTAAAAATAAACTTTAAAAAAAGAGGTAAAAACAGGGGTTCTAATAGACAAAATTGGCTACAAAATTCTTCAGGGTGATGGAAACTGGTGACAGGAATTCCCCAGACAACCATAACATATGGCTCCCATATCCAGCCTAGAGAACAACCAGAATTCCTGGATATCAAAAGGCTCTGAAAAATAAGTCTTGGGACAGTGATAATAAAATACATATCCAGCCTAGAGAACAAACAGAATTCCTGGATATCAAAAGGCTCTGAAAAATAAGTCTTGGGGCAGTGATAATAAAATACATATCCAGCCTAGAGAACAACCAGAATTCCTGGATATCAAAAGGCTCTGAAAAATAAGTCTTGGGGCAGTGATAATAAAATACAAATGTGTGTGGGACTCCTGGGTGGCTCAGTGGGTTAAAGCCTCTGCCTTCAGTTCAGGTCATGATTTCAGGGTCCTGGGATCAAGCCCTGCATTGGGCTCTCTACTCAGCAGGGAGCTGCTTCCCCCCCTCTTTCTGCCTGCCTCTCTGCCTACTTGTGATCTCTGTCAAATAAATAAGTACAATCTTTAAAAAATAAAATAAAATACAAATGTGTTTGAACATACAGAGAAAATATTCATATAATCAAGGAAGGGTACAGGTTGAGGTAAAGAAAATTATAATATATAGAGACCAAGACAATCATTAACTCAAACAAAAACCAAGCCATCTGCTGAGGGAAAGAAACATGACCAAAGAATAGACTATATGGCTGTGTTAAGACTAGCTTTTAGTATAGTGAAAAAGACTTATACATTGAACTTATTTAAGATATAATAGTGGTATAATGTAACTATTGTTGGAGGATAAGGAGTATATATATATATATATATATATATATATATATATATATATGGGATGTGGTACAGATTGGTGAAAGTTCAGTCTTCATCATTCAAAACAGATAATCATTAGAAAACTGGCATCAGGCAGGGTTCAATAAGGAGAGATAAACACCATTTGAAAGTCAGACCTCTGAGTAAGAAGCATTTCCCTGACAGCTTTGGTGTCTTTGAGCTCAAATTAGTAGCCTTTATGGGAGCCATAAATATGAGCTAATGAAATCTCCCTTTAAGAGAGTACTTGCTCTGGGAACACATTTGCCTGACAGGTTCTGGTATAGGATGCTTTGAGTAGAAAGTTGTCTCAGACTGGGGTACAGCTCTGAGAAAGCCAACTCCACAGGGAGCTCTAGTGCAAAAACTGATCATGGATAGGTCCTGCACTAGCCAGATGGTCAGAAATGATGAGTTTTTACACTGCTATTATGTTCAGTCATTGACTAGAGGCTGTCTAGGAAGAATGTTATCCTGCAGAACTACAGTACAATGCCTTTTCAGATATAGAATATACATGATTCTGGTATTTATAGAAATTTGGAGATATAAATTTGGGAGTTGGTATTACATTCATTACGTTTAGCATCATGAGAGTACAGTATGATATGCAGAGAAAGTATTGAACTCTGAAGTGGAGCAAACTTTTACATAAAGAGAAATCAGGATGGTGTGGAGTCAGAAAGCCACGGGATGCATGTAGTGGCCCACTTTGTCAAATGCTGGTAAGAAATGTCAAAATCAAAGAACAATAACAACAACAAAAGATCATTGAGTAGGTCAAGAAAGGATTGGAGGAAAACTTAGACCACTCTTTGGAGAAGCTTTGTTGTAAAGATAATTGGGAGGGCCCCTCCCCAGGCCACCCAGCCTGCCCAGCTCCCCAGCGGAGAGCAAGGTTTTCTCCTGTTTCATAATCAGCCAGAACAATGTTCTACGCACATTTTGTCCTCAGTAAGAGAGGGCCTCTGGCCAAAATTTGGCTAGCGGCCCATTGGGATAAGAAGCTAACCAAAGCCCATGCATTTGAGTGTAATTTAGAGAGCAGTGTGGAGAGTATCATCTCACCAAAGGTGAAGATGGCACTCCGAACATCAGGACATGTCTTACTGGGAGTAGTTCGAATCTGTTACAGAAAAGCCAAATACCTCCTTGCAGACTGTAATGAAGCATTCATTAAGATAAAAATGGCTTTTCGGCCAGGTGTTGTTGACCTGCCTAAGGAAAATTGAGAAGCTGCTTTCAATGCTATTACCTTACCTGAAGAATTTCGTGACTTTGATCAGCCACTGCCTGACTTAGATGACATCGATGTGGCCCAGCAGTTCAGCCTGAACCAGAGTAGAGTGGAAGAAATAACCATGAGAGAAGAAGTTGGGAACATCAGTATTCTACAAGAAAATGATTTTGGTGACTTTGGAATGGATGATCGTGAGATCATGAGAGAAGGAAGTGCTTTTGAGGATGATGACATGTTAGTAAGCACTAGTGCTTCTAACCTCCTGTTAGAGCCTGAACAGAGCACCAGCAATCTGAACAAGAAAATTAATCATTTAGAATATGAAGACCAATATAAAGATGACAATTTTGGAGAGGGAAATGATGGTGGTATATTAGATGACAAACTTATAAGTAATAATGATGGTGGTATCTTTGACGATCCCCCTGCCCTGTCTGAGGCAGGTGTGATGTTGCCAGAACAGCCGGCACATGAAGATATGGACAAGGATGATAATGTATCAATGGGTGGGCCTGATAGTCCTGATTCAGTGGATCCTGTTGAACCAATGCCAACTATGACTGATCAGACAACACTTGTTCCAAATGAGGAAGAAGTCTTTGCTCTGGAACCTATTGATATCACTGTCAAAGAAACAAAAGCCAAGAGGAAGACGATTGTTGACAGTGTCAAAGAGTTGGATAGTAAGACATTAGAGCTCAACTTAGTGATTATTCGGATATTGTTACTACTTTGGATCTTGCACCACCCACCAAGAAATTGATCATGTGGAAAGAGACAGGGGGAGTGGAAAAACTCTTCTCCTTACCTGCTCAGCCTTTATGGAATAATAGACTACTGAAGCTCTTTACACACTGTCTTACACAACTAGTACCAGAAGATCTTAGAAAAAGGAGGAAAGGAGGAGAAGCTGATAATTTGGATGAATTTCTCAAATAATTTGAAAATCCAGAGGTTCCCAGAGAGGACCAGCAGCAGCAGCACCAGCAGCATGATGTTATCGATGAGCCCATTTTGGAAGAGCCAAGCCTCCTCCAGGAGTCAGTGATGGAGACCATCAGGACCAACATGGATGAGTCAGCCATGCCTCCACCACCTCCTCAGGGAGTCAAGCAAAAAGCAGGACAAATTGATCCAGAGCCCATGATCCCTCCCCAGCAGATAGAGCAGGTGGAAATACCCCCTGTAGAGCTGCTCCCTGAGGAGCCTCCAAACATCTGTCAATTAATTCCAGAGTTAGAACTTATGCCAGAGAAAGAGAAGGAGGAAGAAGATGATGAAGAGGAGGAGGATGAAGATGCTTCCAGAGGTGATCAGGATCAAGAGGAAAGAAGATGGAACAAAAGGACTCAGCAGATGCTTCATGGGCTTCAGCGAGCTCTTGCTAAAACTGGAGCTGAATCCATCAGTTTCCTTGAGTTATGTCGAAACACAAACAGAAAGCAAGCTGCAGCGAAGTTCTACAGCTTCTTGGTTCTTAAAAAGCAACAAGCTATTGAGCTGACGGAGGAAGAACCATACAGTGACATCATTGCAACACCTGGACCAAGGTTCCACATTATTTGAGCAGCTAGAAGCATTATAGCTAGTGTTCATTTCACTAGTGTATACAAATCGCCCCCATGTGTAGGGCACACAAAACCCTTTGAGGAAATTTAGATTTTTGTCTGTACAAAGTCTCTGCCTTTTTCTTCATTTTTTCCCAGTATTTTATCAATTTCATCTTTAAGGGAAACTGCTTGTATGGATGTGTTTGTGTTCTGATGGAGAAAACAGGCACACCCAAGGACCCGGAAGCTCATTTTAACAGTTGAGAACAAATGTGTGCAATATTGGCTCATGTAAATGTCGAGTAGCAGTTGAAAGTCAGGATATTTTATCATAGTTCTCCATCACCGCATTGAAAAGGAAAACATGTCAGGGAAAAAAAGTCTGACAATTAAGTGTGAGTCTTTGAGACTTATTTCTCTCAAAGACTTTTCCCACTAGTAACACTGGCAGTCTTGTTAACAGCTGTTTTGGGGGATGGTGCCCAAAACAGACTGTCCTATTGAGATACTATTTTAAAGTGTAATTCCGTAATGACCAAGAGAGTGTGTGAAACTGTGCTGTCAACTAAACCCCTTCAGCTACAGAATGATAGGCCTTGGTTTAAAATATTCTTTGGTAAGTCATTCCATTTGAAACTTTTTAATGAACCTGACTATCCTAAAATCTGTTGTTTTAGGAGGCTCTAAAATGAGCAGAAGTAGACTTTTTAGAGTAGAATATAAAAATGTTTATAACTTTCCAGAAGCTCTAAATCAAAGTTTTAAAAAGATGTTTGGATATATTTGAGTACTCAGATCATGAAAATGGACATTGCTATGCCAACTAAAAGGACAGACTGATGGGAAATGAGACACCTGGTTGACTTAACCCTTAAGCAGACAATGCTGTTAATAACTAATGGCTCCTCTGATATTTATTATAAGTTTTAATACTGATCTTTTCCCAATGCTGCACACTCCTGTATTTGGAACTTTATTTTAATGGCTTTGCAACAGCAATCCCATATCCAGTTTCCTATAATTTAATAAAAGCATCCAAATAAAGGCTTTATTATTAACAGACCAGGTAGCACCAGAAATTATGTGACTGTTATGATTATCAGAACATGTCTTAACTTTTTAGGGCAAAATTACTCACACACTGAAAGTTCTAGCTTAAGTGTTGGCACTTTTGTGGGAAAAAATCATTTTTGAAACTCGGACTTCAGTGTATACCCAGTAATTTTAAATTATGTGAAATGTTTTAAATTAGTGAACTCGTAATTACTGTTTTGGTGATTCAGTTTCTTGAGAATGGTAAGTGTATAAAATTACTATTGCAGCTTTATTTTCAATATGTGCCTGTAAACCATGGATTTTTCTCCCTTTGTAAAAAATTATTTGTAGATAATTGAATGTTTGATTATAGAAAGGTCATTAGTTTCTTGTTAACACATTTTTTTAGTCTGGTTTTGTTGCTTATCAGGTTTAATATTGTTCTTGAAAATAGTTGATGCTATGTTATGTATAACTTTTCTAATAAAAGTAGTGGTATAAGATGTAAAAAAAAAGATAATTGGGAGGGATATGGAGAGGGATGTGGGGCCAAAAGTGTTTTAAGTGTTTATTTTTTAACTTAAGAATAGAAATCCTGGAACATGAGAACATGTTTGCTGTTGGGAATGATCCTACAGGAAGGAAAAATAAGTGATACTGGGAGAAAAGAATAGTTGTATGACCAGAGACCTTGAATAAGTGCCAGGGACTCAGGATTCAGTGCACAAATGGAGTCATTGATTATATTTTGGACTTATATCTTTCACTGTTATAGGCAAGAAGTCAGAATATATGAGCACAAATGCAGGCAGATGAGATGTGGTGTTGGAAGCTTACAGGTGTTTTCTTTTGATTGTTGCTGTTTTGCTTAGTGAAATAGGAAATAAAGAAGGGGTGTTAAGACATTTGAGTAGAGAGAAGAGAGGGATATAGTCTGGGGGGAAGTGGAAGATTGTAGAGCTGTTCATGTGTACCTATTTTGTGCTCAAATATTGTGTGTGTGTGTGTGTGTCTCTGTGTCTGTGTCTGTGTGCACGTTCACTCAAATATTTCAATGTCTTTGGGGAACCATTGTACAGAAGTGTAATTAAGGCTGGAAGGTCAAATGCCTTGTACAAGATTAATCATCTAGGTAGTAGCTGGATTTTAATTTAAGTTCAAGTCCTTGAGCCTTATTCCAGTGTTCTTTCTGATCAAACATTTCTGTGCATTTCACTTGTGTGTTCATAATGATATTTCCTGTTCAGAAGTTCAAACTTCTGCTTAGAATATACACTTTCATGTAGAGATCTTTCTCCCAATGTCTACTCTGAAGCATAGACATTCTTGCAAAAAGTCAAACTGTTTTCTTCAAGGAATGGTCCTGCAAGCCAAAATTCTACAAAAAACTTGCCCCTCAAATACATTACAAACATAAGCAATAGACATCTAAATTGAGATGTATCCTGAAATAGATGAGTAGACTGAAATATTTTAGGGTTGATGAGTTTGAAAGTTACCGAGTAGTATTAAATTAGATAGGAGGGATAATAGAATGTAAAATAAAACATTTCAGTATATAAATGGAGATATTCACAGTCTAAGAGTTATTCTATGTTTAGGAAAGGCATATTTAAAAATTCAGGATAGTATATGTAACAGAATCCAAACTGAGCTTGCAATGATTAAGAGGAATAGAGAAGTTGAATTGCTATGTTGGACACCTGGAAGTAGCATAACATTGTGTGTCAACTATCCTCAAATTAAAAAGAAAATAAAAAGCGGACAGAGAAAGTGAGAGTATTATAGGGTGACAAGAGATTTATTATAGCATCACCATTTTATCATATCTCATCCATATTTAAAGATGAGAAGTGTGAGGCCCAGGAAAACATAATAATGTTCACAAAGTTCACAAAATTAGGGGAAATTAGGGGAAGAGCTGGAGCTATAAATCTGAGTCTCTTATTTCAGTATTCTTTCTACTATAATATATATTATAATATACATATAATATATATTGAATATAATATATATTATATTTCTACTATAATATAATATATACATATATTATGTTTCTACTATAATATATATCTTTCTACTATAATATATAATATATTGAGGGAGAAAACTGAAATATATATTTAGCAACCTGTATGTGTGTATATGCATATTCATGTTGTAAAGGCTATGACTATTAGGGTATTGCCCTGAATATAGATCAATGGCAACATTTTTTATTTTTTTTTATTTTTTTTAAAGATTTTATTTATTTATTTGACAGACAGATCACAAGTAGGCAGACAGAGAGAGAAGGGAGGAAGCAGGCTCCCTGCTGAGCAGAGAGCCCAATGAGCTGAAGGCAGAGGCTTTAACCCACTGAGCCACCCAGGCGCCCCAATGGCAACATTTTTTAAATCTTGTTTCTGTTCCTTGTTAGCTGTGCCACTGTGAGTAGATTTATTCTCTCTGAGCATTAGTTTCCTCATTATCTAATGAATAGGCTTGTTAGAAAAATCAAATTAGATCACATAAGAGTTTGTAGCCTATTTTTGGCAAAATTTTGGATGCTCAATAAATGTCAGCTCATTTTTACCTTTTCATTTTCCTATTTTGTATTGAAGGGATGGAATAGAGAGGCACGTTTGCACATATATACTGATGTAAACCCTCTGTTCCTTTTGTCAAGGGTATGTTAGGAATGTCTTCCCTCCACTCCCCCCCCCAAGTATGCTCTTTCAAAGAGTGAGAGTGTAGAGTCCTTACTTGCTGAACTTTCTCCTTACTAGGCATCCAGACATAGAAAGAAATACCTGAAAGAGCCGATATTCCAAAAGTGTAGCAAGAAAACTTAGTGGCTTTTTTATACCAGCAAGAAGGGAATCTGATCTTGATTGGTCATGAAAATCATGTAGAAAACTTTAAAGATAAGATTACTGGCATTTAATTCCAGATTTATTGGATTAACATTTCCTTGAGGCCAAGGAATCTGTATATTTTATAGAACATTTTGGTTAACACATGATCTAAGGGGATTTTCTTGTTTAAACTGAAAAGTATTTGTGAGCTCCATTTGATAATTACATTTTATACTGTAAAACAGTGTGTGTGTGTGCATGTGTGTGTGTGTGTGTAGAACAATTGGACCAGAGATTGGATAGAAATTGAGACAATTACTGTGTTAGAGAGAGACATAGAAATGGCCCTAGTTTTTCTAGGAGAAATAAATTTAATTGGTTACCTATGGGTAGAGGGAGGATTTTCTCAATAATGAAATGAATCCGGTTCATTTATAATATGAATACCAGCCAGTTCTTAGATGAAGTTTATGGCTGCTAATCTAAATTTCTGTTGTACATACACAGTGGAGGTTTGTTTATTGTCTGTGAAGTCTCCAGGGACCTATTCTTATTCTCATTGTAATATCTTGGCCATGCCAAGCCACTTAAAGAGATGACACTTCTGGTAGTAAGTAGAGAGAATCTTATGGGGAATGTATAGGAAATTACACTTCTTTACAATTATGGAAGTATAATACATGATTTTCAGTAATTGTGGAGAAATTATGCTTCTTATGCAACAAATAAACATAAAAATGTACTTACTAACAGCCAGCCGTGGTCGGATAAGGACTGTTCAATTCAGTTTATTTCAGAAGTTGTATGGTTTTCAGAAGCTTATGGAGAGCAAGTTACAAATCTTTTGACTTCCTTGTCATGCTCTACCGAAGGATTTCATCAAATGGCACACTATGTTATTTTTTTTCCAATTTTCAAACAACAGAAATAATGTGTTCTTTTCAAGGCAATCTAGGATTAATACATTCCTGAAAATTGCATTCAAGTGAATGAATGAATGAATTCAAGTGAATGGCATTTTATCAAAATATGCAAACTGGAGCTTAGTATATTTGGATAAAATGTTATTCATTTGAACGAAATTCTCAGGGAAAATATTAATTAGTCCTAGTTTTCCTTGAAAAGAACACATTATTTCTGTTTTATAAAAACAGGAAAAAAGTAGAAGCTAGAGAGTACCATGCTAAGCAAAATAAGTCAGTCAGAGAAAGACAAATACCATATGATTTCACTCATAGGTGGAATGTAAGAAACAAAACAAATGAACAAAGGTGAAAAAGAGAGAGAGCAAGGTGATTGGTATTGTGGAGGGCACGTATTGCATGGAGCACTGGGTGTGGTGCATAAACAATGAATTCTGAAACACTGAAAAGAAATTTAAAAAATAAATAAAAATTTTAAAAAAAGAAATAGATTCTTAACTATAGAGGGCAAACTGATGATTACCAGAAGGGAGGTGGGTGGGGGAATGGGTTAAAAGATGGTGGAGATTAAGGAATGCACTTGTGATTGTGATGAGCATGGGGTGTTTATAGAAATGCTGAATCACTATATTGTACACCTGAAACTAATATTACACTATATCTTAACTAACTGGAATTTAAATAAAAACTTTAGAAAAGCACCTCCTCCCTCCTAAAAGGAAACAAAGGAAATAACAGATCTCTTCTTGGAAAGAGAAATTTATTTCACTTAATATTTTTATTCTAGTGTAATTGTTGCTAAAATATTGAATTTTTTACAATTGATAAAAATATGCTAACTTAAATACACTTAGTATGTCACTAGTTCTTCAAATGTAATGCATCTTTTAAAAATATGGATTTATTTTAAAAATTCTTAAAATGTTCAGACACATACACTAAGCTAACCATTTGTTTGCAATTAAAGTGATAGTTAATAAGTAGTGGGTAGTTAAGATTAAAGTTTTGTTTGTTTTTCTTTTCCTAGCATTTTTATCCAGGGCATGTTTAAAAAGTCAAGGCATATATTTGTGACTATAGTCCCTTAACTTCTCCCATCTTCCCGAATTTTAGTATATTCTCCTAGCCAATTTATGGCTTAATTTCCATCCTTTACCTGTCCAGACTCCGTGTTTGATTACCTTACTAACAATATCTGGAACTCTTTTCTCTTGCCCCTTTGTCCTGGTGCCAACCTTCTGGAAGAGTTGAAAATGCTGACTGAATAAATTCAGCTACTTTTAAACCAACCCTGTTTCAAGGCTTCTAGGTGTTTGGGGTGGAAATCAGATACCCTTGTATCACTGAGTGATTATTATACTAAAAAGCACCCCAAAACTCAATGACTTAAAATAACAATTTAAAAAAATAACCTTTTATTTAGTTCATAAATCTGAGTGTTGGCAATTTAGTCCAGGCTTGGTTGACAGCTTCTTTGGTCCTTGGCTGGGCTCCCTCATACAGCTAAGGTCAACTTTAGGTCAGTAAGGTACCCCTCCTTCTAGGGATTAGATGACTCTCCCCTGGAGTAATGGGAGGTAGAAGGCAGCTAGAACTCATGTATCTCATTATCTATTAGAGTAGCCTGGATTTGTTCACATGATGGCAGCAGGGTTCCAGAAGGGAGAGTGGAAGTCTGCAAAGTCTCTTGAAACCCAAATTCAGAACCTACCCAATGTCATTTATGCATCACTCCATTAGCCAAAACAAATCACAAGGTCAGTCAAGATTCAAAAATTGGAGAAAGAGACTCCATCTTTTGATGGAAGAAGGCCCAAGTTCATATTGCAAGGAGAGCAGGTATAGATAGGAATGGAAGTTAGGACCATATTTGTGGTTTCCACTGTCCCGAAAATTGGAACTTCTACAAAAAGGTGTCTCTAATCTCACCTAGTTTTTCTTTGGTGGTTAATGATCTTTTTCCTTATTCCTAAACAGCTCCTAGTCATACTTCTCATGAGAGGTGGTCAAAGTTTTACATTTCTCCCTTAATCTCTCTGTATGTCTTTCACTTATTATGTACAAAAGCAAACGCCTTATATCACAGATAAAATAAAGATGCTCAGTTGGGAATGCCATCAGTTTCCCTCTACATTTAAATTTAATTATTATATGGTTATAATCGTATTTCTTCCTTTCTCTCTAGCCTCAGAGAACAAGGGATATATCCTTTTTGTCTAAAACTAAATTGGCATGTGTTCCAAAACTTCCAAGATTCTTCATTATCTTATTATTCCTATGTATTCAGTTGGATCCACTGCTTCTTTCTTCCCATCTTACCAGTGTGCTTAAATCTCCTTCATCTTAAACTCTTTCAGGAGCCTACATTTCTTTCAAACTTCTACCCTTCCCATCTTGGTCATTGGTACCCACTAATTGTCAAAGCCAGTGCCTTACTTTTATTCCTCATTCAACCTGACTTCTTTATATCATTTAACACAGTTGATTCTTTTATTCTTCAAAAATTTACCCCCTTGGTTTCCCTATTTAGTACCATTTTTGGTTTTCCTCTTATCAGTCTGACCATACTTTTCAACTTCTCATTGCCAATTCCTCAACTTTTGGAGTTTTCTAGGATGCACTACTTGATTCTCTGATCATGTATATATACTCAACCTAGGTTGTCCAAATTATTTTTATGATGCCATCTACCATCAACAAGCTGATGGCTCTTCAAACACCAGCTCACATCATATACTGAGTTTTAGACTCATATATCCAACTGGATACTTTATATCTTGAAATAGATATTTCAAAAGATGTCTTTACTTAGTATGTCTAAAAAGGAAGAAATTATCTTCTATTCTAAATATGACTTCCTTCCTACATTATCTAACTTGATTAATAGTATCACCCATCCATTTTGTCTCAGAAACTATAAACCTGAAACTCACCACCACTTTTCTTTCTTTCATTCTACCTCTCACCACCAATTCTTGTGTCTTCTCTCTGAAATATTACCCAATTCTGACCTCTACTTAACCTCTTCATTTGCAGTGACATATTAATGCAGACCTAAAAATATATATGAAAGTATAGATAGCAAATTAAATCAGTGGGGGAAAGAAACGGCAACACAGAAATGTTTAAATAGAGAGGAAACAACACAATTATATTTCATATGATATATATTAAAATGCATTATGCATATGTTAAATGTTTAAATCTAAAAAAATGAAACCATAAAATAGCAATAAGAATATATAAGTGATTATGCTGAGTGAAATAAGTCAAACAGAGAAAGTCAAGTATCATATGGTTTCACTTATTGGTGGAGCATAACAAATAATATAGAGGACAAGGGTAGATGGAGAGGAGAAGGGAGTTGAGGGAAATTGGAAGGGGAGGTGAACCATGAGAGACTATGGACTCTGAAAAACAACCTGAGGGTTTTGAAGGGGCGGGGTGGGAGGGTGGGGGAACCAGGTGGTGGGTATTAGGGAGGGCACAGATTGCATGGAGCACTGGGTGTGGTGAAAAAACAATGAATACTGTTACGCTGAAAATAAATAAAAATTTTAATTTAAAAAAAAATAATAAAATAAAATAATGTTGCAGTAAAAAAAAGAATATATAGGTGAATATTATCTGACCTTGAGATAAAAATGGAATTTCTGAGCATAAGCTAAAGGAAAATATTGCTCAAATTGCAATTTAAACACTTAAAAGTATTATTTGTGAGAATCACTAAAGGAAAATTAAATGCTACTAAAAGTAGAAATGTTTGCTATTTATAAAGCAGATATTTTGTAATCCCAATCTGTGACTAAAAGGTGAACATCATTAGAAAATAAGAAACAAATGTCATGAACAAAATAAGATATCTAGATAAGTAAGAAACATAGAAAAATTATTTATTTCACAAGTTATGGAATATATTGCTAGCCACTTACTAAAGTCTGTTTTTCTCTTTTTCTGGAGCAAAAAAAAAAAATAGATTAGATTCTTCGTACTCTCTGAAGTTAGGTATGATCATGTGACTAAATTTTCTTCTATAGAATGTGAACAGAAATAGTGTTTGTCTCTTTAAATCTAAACTTATGGGAGGGATTGGATGCAAGATGACAAAGAGTAGGGAACCTCATTTCATCTGGTTCCTCAAGTTTAGCTGGATATCTATCAAACCATTCTGAACACCCATGAAATCAATTGAGATGTAAGAAAATATATCTGGAAATCAACAAACATAAAAGAGACTGCTTTTTGCAAGGTAGGAAGTTGCAGAGCTGTGAATCTGTGGGAAAATATTGGAAGATAACTGGAGAGGGGAGGGAGCCTCCATTATCTGGCTACTGGAAAGTGATGTAACACTGTATTGCAAAATCTGAATCCTTAGAAATCTGCTTTCTTAGACATCCCTTTCTGAAAGAGGCCCAAGGGATGAAAAGAGCAGAATTCTAGGTGGGTCACTGTGGTCTCAGAATCCCAGGAGACACAGACATAAAGGAGGTGCCTGAACAGATAGAGTGCCTGAGAAGTGGAGCAGGGAATCTGGTTATGGTTAGCAAGCCAAGAGGGACTCTCAGCTTGGATTGCCATAAACTGTGAGCTGGGTGGGCCTGGAGACCAGTCTTTGCCTGAGCACCCTGAAAAGGACTGGAATGTGCAAGCCATTTGCCATCCCTTGGGAGCTCCAGCACCCAGCTGTGACATGGGAGCAGCAGAGTAAGGTGCTTGGGCTAGCCTGCAACCACACAAAGTCCAAAATACACCAAGGGTAGTGGTACTGGCTGGTCCGTGGGAATTCCCCTAGTAGGATTGCAGTGGGCATACATTGCAGGATTCTGTAGAGTCTGACACACAGAAGTGGAGACTGTTTGACCCAGAGGGTTTATTGAAGTGGGGGTACTCCAGTCTTGCTGTTCTGGGCTGGAGATAGGAGCTTGGCCATTTTTGCTCTGAACTTCTGAAGAGGCACAGAAAGCCACCAGGGAACAAAACCCACAGAGATGACCATCTTATACACATCCCATCACCCTGACAAGGGGTTGGACAATTCTGCCCAGATAAAGATACCTGAGAACCAGCACAGCAGACACCTGCCCCAAAAGACAGACTGGAAGAACAGGTAGATTACAACTGTATGGATCCCACAGGGATGCTAAACTCCAGTGCCTGGGCAAATTTTTATATTGAACTTTAGGTGTTTTCACATAATTTATTGATTTTTCAGTCTAAAATTTTCACTTTCTTTATATTTTTTTTTACATTTTTCCTGTTTCAACTACATTCTTATTTTACCAACTTAAGTCTTTAAGTTGTTTTTTAACTTTTTTAACATCTACATTTTATAGATATATGCTTCATTTTGTCCTTTTTTCACTCTATTCAATTGTGTGTGTGTGTGTGTGTGTGTGTGTGTGTGTGTGTATGAGTATATATATATACACACACACACATATATATATAAGCTTTGCTTTCTTTGC
The DNA here is from genome assembly GCF_963455335.1 of Martes martes. Taxonomy (NCBI): domain Eukaryota; kingdom Metazoa; phylum Chordata; class Mammalia; order Carnivora; family Mustelidae; genus Martes; species Martes martes. The sequence goes on from NC_137897.1 coordinate 70,192,103, forward strand.
AATTTTGGGGTGTAGTATCTTCTAACACACAGACCAAAATTCAATCAGAAACAAGTGGAGCACCCTGCCTTGTCCACCTTGTGAGATTATAGTCTCACCCCCGCCTTTTTTATTGTTTTGTTTCATTTTGGCTTTGTTTGTTGGCTTCTTCCAACAAACAAATAAAAATAGAGATTATAGTCTCTTCAACTCCCCTCTCCTTTTTTTATTGTTTTGTTTCATTTTGGCTTTGTTTGTAGAGATAGAGGGTCAGAAAGTATGTTTGAGGTAATTGTAGCTGAGAAATTCCCTAATCTGGGGAAAGAAACAAGTTTTCATGTCCAAAAGCCACAAAGGACCCTTTCCAAAATCAATAAAAATAGATCAATACCATGCCATAGTGAAGCTTGCAAATCACAGAGAAAAGAAAAAAGCTATGCTGAGAGCATCTAGAGAGAGGAGGTTCTTTACATATGGAGGGAAGAACATAAGAATAACATCAGACCTATCCAGGAACCTGGCAGGCCAGAAAGGGCTGGCAAGATATACTCAGTGTACTAAATGAGAAGAACATACAGCCAAGGATACTTTGTCCATCAAGGCTCTCATTCAGAATGCAGGAAGAGATAAAAAGCTTCAAAGACAGACAGAAACTAAAAGAATATGTGACCACCAATCCAGCTCTGCAAGAAATATTAAAGGGGATACTGTAAGTGAAGAGAGACCCCAACAGTAACATAGACCAGAAAGAAACAGATACAGTCCACAGAAACAGGGATATCACAGACAATACAATGGCACTAAATTCACATTTTCCAATACTCTGAAAGTAAATGGGTTAAATGCTCCAACCAAAAGATACAGGATATCAGATTGGAAAAAAAGCAAGAACCATCCGTATGTTGTCTACAAGAGACTCATTTTAGAACTAAAGACACATCCAGACTGAAAGTGAAGGGGTAGAGAACCACTTACCTTGCTAATGGACTTAAAAGAAACCTGGGGCAGAAATCCTCATATCAGAATAATTAGATGTTAAGCAAAAGACTGTAGTAAGCAATGTGGAAGAACACTATATCATATTTAATGGGTCTATCCAACAAGAAGATCTAAAAATTATAAATATCTATGCTCCTAATGTAGGCATAGCCAATCATATAAACCAATCAGTAACCAAAGTAAATGAACATATAGATAATAATACATTAATAGTAGGGAACTTCAACACCTCACTCACAGCAATGGACAGATCACCTAAGAAGATCAACAATGAAACAAAGACTTTGAATGACACCCTGGATGAGATGGACTTTCTAGATATATTCTATTCTAAAACAAAACATTCTATTCTGAAATAACAGAGTACTCATTTTTCTCCAGTGCACATGGAACTTCTCCAGAATAGATGACATATGGGATCCCAAATAAGGTCTCAACTGATAAAAAGACCGAGATTATTCTCTGTGTATTTTCACACCACAAAGATTTGAAACTGGAGGTCAATCACAAGAGGAAATTCAGAAGGAATGCAAATATTTGTATGTTAAAGAGGATCCTGCTATAGAATGAATGGGTAAACCAGAAAATTAAAGAAGAGCTTAAGAAATTCATGGAAATTAATGAGAATTGAAAACACAGCCATTCAAAACCTCTGAGATACATCAAAGGAGGTCCTAAGAGGGGATGACATAGTAATCCAAGCTTCTTTCAGAAAATTAGAAAAAATCCCCAATATGCAAGCTAACCTTACACCTAAAGGACTGGAAAAAGAACAGCAAAGTTAGCCTAAACCAAGCAGAGTAAAAGAAATAATAAAGATTAGAGAACAAATCAATGAAATAGAAACTAGAAGAACAGCAGGACAGATAAATGAAACTAGAAGCTGGTTCTTTGAAAGTATTAATAAGATTGATAAACCTCTGGCCAGACTTATCTAAAACAAAAGAGAAAGAATACAAATTAATAAAATCATGAATGAAAGGAGAGAAATCATGACCAAAACCAATAGAACATATTAAGAGCAACTATATGCAAACAAATTAGGCAATCTGGAAGAAATGGATGCATTCCTGGAAACTTATAAACTACCAAGCTGAAACTGGAAGAGACAGAAAATCTGAACAGATCAAGATCCAGCAAGAGAATTGAAACAGTAATCAAAAACCTCCCAAAAACAAGAGTCCAGTGCCACATGACTTCCCAGGGGAATTCTACCAAACATTTAAAGAAGAAATCATGCTTATTTTACTGGAATTGTTCCCAAAAAAGTTGAAATGGAAGAAAACTTCCAAACTTGTTCTATGAGGTCAGCATTACCCTAATTCCAAAACCAGACAAAAACACCATCAAAAAGGAGAATTATAGACCAATATCCCTGATGAACATAAATGCCAAAATACACAACAATATCCTAATCAATAGGATCCAACAGTACATTAAAAGGATTATTCACCAGGACCGAGCAGGATTTATTCTTGAGATGTAAGGGTGGTTTAACATTTGCAAAGCAAAAAACTTGATAGACCACCTTAGCAAAGGAAGAGGTAAGAACCATATGATCCTTTCAACTGATGTAGAAAAAGCATTTGACAAAATAAAATATCCTTTCTTGATTAAAACTCTTCAGAGTGTAGGGATAGAGGGAACATACCTCAATATCATAAAAGCCATCTATGAAAAGCCCAAAGCAAATCTGATTTTCCATGGGGAAAAGCTTAGAACTTTTCCCTTAAGGCCAGGAACAAGACAGGGATACCCACTCTCACCATTATTGTTCAACAAAGTACTAGGAGTCTTAGTATCAGCAATCATACAACAAAAAGAAATAAAAAACATTCAAATTGACAAAGAAGTCAAACTCTCTTTGCAGATAACATGATACTTTATGTAGTCAAAAGACTGCACTCCCAAATTACTAGAACTCATAGAACAATTCATTAACTTGGCAGGATACAAAATCAATGCACAGAAACCAATTGTATTTCTATACACTATCAATGTGACTGAGGAAAGAGAGATTAAGGAATCGATTCCATTTACATTAGCACCAAAAATCACAAGACACCTAGGAAGAAACTTAACCAAAGAGGTAAAAGATCTATACTCTAGAAACTACAGAACACTTATGAAAGAAATTGAGGAAGAAACAAAAGAGTTGGAAAAACATTCCATGGTTTTGAGTAGGAAGAATGAACATTGTCAAAATGTCTATGCTGCCCAGAGCAATGTACACTTTCAGTGCAATCCCTCTCAAAATATCATTGTCATTCTTCACAGAGCTGGAACAAACAATCCTAAAATTTGTATGGAACCAGAAAAAGACCCCAAATTGCTGGAGGATTGTTGAAAAAGAAAAACAAAGATGGTGGCATCACAATGGTTGACTTCAAGCTAAATTACAAAGCTGGAATCATCAAGAGAGCATGGTACTTGTTGCCTCCTGATGGCACATGGGAGAAGAATGTGGCACAAACGAGTCAGCTGCAAGAGAATGGGATCAGGGAACAACAATAGAATGATTGTCACCCCAAACAACTCCTCAGTCTCATATTTGTTAGAAAGTGAGTAACAACCAATAAAGAAGCCAGAGTAGATTACACATTGACCATGAGTCTTGTAGATATGTAAGAAGAAAGGCAAACTATGTCTGGTTATGTAGTACCTGACCTTTGGTGAGCAAGCCCAAATGAAAGGATTGTCTGACTAACTGCTGGTGCTCTCCAGGGAAGGGGAGATAAAGGAAAAATGAAGTAGGCAGCGTTCTGCCCTGAGCGGGCTGGGCATTCCCTGCTGCTCAGCTTCAAAGATGTATATCATCCTCTCCCCCAGAGTCCTGTTGCCAGTACATGTTTTTCTTAAGGTTATATCTAAGCATGCTTGGTAACTAGTGTAATTTCTCATAGGTTATATTTTAAGCAGTATGTTGTTGTGAGGGATAGTTACATTTCTCCCTTTTTGATTGTGCAGAAGCAGGAAAGTTGATTTCATGATTTCTTGATCCATCAGTCATTGGAAGGATTTTTGCATTCATCTGAGGTGGCTACCATGATGAGGGCCATCATAGTTACCACGATGTTATTAGGAGTGAAAGGATGTTATTCATTCTCCAGAACTTCCTCTGCTTTCTTCATCAGCTTCTTTATCTGGTCCCAAGTTGGAATCTTTGCTCAGTCTATCACAGGCATCATGATAGAGGTGCTCTTCAATGTGAGACCCTTGAAGCTGATGATTGGTGGTACCAGTTCAAATCCAAATCTTTTCCTCTTGCTCACGACGGACCTTTATGAAATGAGAGGGTACCCATATGGGCTCGGCAGCCTCTTTATGCAATTCACATGCATATCCTTTTCCCCAGGTAACAAAGCTACTGGGGAGCCATTGATTAGAAGTGATATTTTTCCACCAGATTGGAGGATATCCTTTATCCTGTTTATGTGTGTGAAATGTCTTTCTACAGCTGCAGTGTTTTTATCATCATGATTCAAAAAATTAAGGGTAAACAAAAGTTGTGCTAATATTTCTTGAGGAAGACCTTGTATACCCCCTTTTTGTTTGTTAAGTTGTAATTTTAATATTTGATTAACCTGCTCTACTATCTCTTGTCCTTGAGGATTACATGTGATGCCAGTAGAATGTTTAATATTCCATGACTTAAAGAAGGATTGCATCTTGTTGGAGACATAAGCAGGTGCATTATCAATTTTTATAACTTTGGGCATGCCCATGACTAAAAAGGCAGAGTGGAGATGTCTGTTAACATGTGCAGCAGTTTCTCCTATTTGGGCTGTGCCCCATATAAAGGGAGAATATGAGTCTATAATAACATGAACAAAAACATTTCTTTCCAAATAAAGGGATGTGAATGACATCCATCTGCCATATTTCATTGGCTGTTAAGCTTCAGGGGTTGACACCCATTGGCTGTGTAGGCAGATTGATGGCAGTATAAGAAGAGCAGGATTAAACAATAGAACTTGCTTTTTCTTTAGTGATAGGGAATTTGTGTCAAAATCCTTTTTGATTTGTATGTGTAAGAGAGTGAAAATTGGATGCTTCGAAAAGCTGAGAAAATGAGTCAGCTGTTTCCTTACCTTAGGTTAATGGCCCAGGAAGGCTGGTGTGACTTCAGATGTGTGTAGCATAGAAAGGAGAAGAACAATGTTGCATGAGGTATTGTAAATGATGAAATAATGAGTGGAGTGAGACATCGAATGTGGAAATAGTACCAGTTCCGTTATGCTGTAAAATATACACTGTATATAAAGAAGAAGATAACAGATTAAATGCAGAAGAAACATCTTGAAATAATGTTATAACTGTCACTAATTCTGATTTCTGTGCTGAGAGGCCTGTAGTACATATGATTTTTGAAGTAGGACCATAATAACAGGCTTTGCCTTTTGTTCCCTCATCATTCCCCCTGAACAATTTTTGACCCTTAAATCTTTAAGGTTGTTGAAGGTGGAAGGTCTCATCTTCTTTAACTTCTTCCTGCTGAATAAGTAAATTTGTTCCTACTTATTTGCGTCAACATTGGTCAGTTGGAGAGTGTGTAGGGGAGTTACAAAAGATGGAGGCAGCTGAATCTGATGCTGACAGTAAAGAAGTGTCTCTATGTGTGGTAAAGATAATCTGTCAACATGAAATCATTACAGTCAGGTCCTGTCCCATAGTGAGCTTTCAGGTTACTTTTACCAGGAGGGCTGTTTTATGCTTAGCTAAAGCCTTTGTTTGCAATTATACCGCAATAGAGGTGGCTTTTAGGATAAATATGACTAAGGAATAATATCAAGAAGACCTCTTTGAAGTAAAATGTTAATATTTGAATTACAAAGGATCATTGGCAAGTGGGAGAAAACTTGTCTCAGGAAATAAGACTATCCCTGAGTGCATCATGCAATTTAATCATAATGGAAGTGGGGTCATCCATTATCTCCACAAGTCCATACTTAACTCTGTGGAATGGGACATGCTTTGGCTGTTAGAGAAAGATTTCATCATCCCAACCACACAGAACTGGTCAAGGTGTTAGTTGAGTTCTACAATTCGGAAATTAATCCCATTTTCCATCTGTTTAAGTAATTATGTGCCCTTGAGGTTTTGTTATTATTCCGACAGAATAATAACCAGGAAGATCTTCCTTTTTAAAAATTTTAACTTTTTTATTAACATATAATGTTTTATTACCTCCAGGGGAACAGGTCTGTGAATCGCCAGCTTTACACACTTCACAGCACTCCCCATAGCACATACCCTCCCCAATGTCCATAACCCCAACACCCTCTCCCAACCCCCCTCCCCCTGGCAATCCTGTTTGTTTTGTGAGATTAAGAGTCTCTTATGGTTTGTCTTCCTCCCAATCCCATCTTGTTTCATTTATTCTTTTCCTACTCCCCAAACCCCCCACATTGCCTCTCAACTTCCTCATATCAGGGAGATCATATGAAAATTGTCTTTCCCTGATTGACTTATTCTGCTCAGCATAACACCCTCTAGTTCCATCCACATCATCTCAAATGGCAAGATTTCATTTCTTTTGATGGCTGCATAGTATTCCATTGTGTATATATACCACTTCATCTTTATCCATTCATCTGTTGATGGACATCTAGGTTCATTCCATAGTTTGGCTATTGTGAACATTGCTGCTATAAACATTCAGGTGCACATACCCTTTCGGATCACTGCATTTGTATCTTTAGGGCAAATACCCAGGGTGCAATTGCTGGGTCACAGGGTAGTTCTATTTTCAACTTTTTGAGAAACCTCCATGCTGTTTTCCAGAGTGATTGCACCAGCTTGCATTACCACCAACAGTGTAGGAGGGCTCCCCTTTCTTTGCATCCTCGCCAGCATCTGTCATTTCCTGACTTGTGAATTTTAGCCATTCTGAGTGGTGTGAGGTAATATCTCATTGTGGTTTCCCTGATGCTGAGTGTTGTGGAGCACTTTTTCATGTGTCTGTTGGCCATCTGGATGTCTTCTTTGCAGAAATATCTGTTCATGTCCTCTGCCCATTTCTTGGTTGGATCATTTATTCTTTGGGTGTTGAGTTTGATAAGTTCTTTATAGATTTTGGATACTAGCCCTTTATCTGATATGTCATTTGCGAATATCTTCTCCCATTCGGTCAGTGGTCTTTTGGTTTTGTTAACTCTTTCCATTGCTGTGCAAAGGCTTATGATCTTGATGAAGTCCCACTAGTTCATTTTTGCCCTTGCTTCCCTTGCCTTTGGTGAAGTTCCTGGAAACAAGTTACTGTGGCTGAGGTCAAAGAGTTTGCTGCCTGTGTTTGCCTCAAGGATTTGGATGGATTTTTCTCACATTGAGGTCCTTCATCCATTTTGAGTCTATTTTCATGTGTGGTGTAAGGAAATGGTCCAATTTCATTTTTCTGCATGTGGCTGTCCAATATTCCCAACACAATTTGTTGAAGAGACTTTCTTTTTTCCATTGGACATTCTTTCCTGCTTTGTCAAAGTTTAGTTGACCGTAGAGTTGAGGGTCTATTTCTGGGCTCTCTATTCTGTTCCACTGATCTATGTGTCTGTTTTTGTGCCAGTACTATACTGTCCTGATGATGAAAGCTTTGTAATAGAGCTTGAAGTCTGGAATTGTGATGACACCAACTTTGGCTTTCTTTTTCAACATTCCTCTGGCTATTTGAGGTCATTTCTGGTTCCATATAAATTTTAGGATTCTTTGTTCCATTTCTTTGAAAAAAAAAAAAGGATGGTATTTTGATAGGGATTGCATTAAATGTGTAGATTGCTTTAGGTAGCATGGACATTTTCACAATATTTGTTCTTCCAATCCATGAGCATGGAACATTTTTTTTCCATTTCTTTGTGTCTTCCTCAATTTCTTTCATGAGTACTTTATAGTTTTCTGAGTATAGGTTCTTTGCCTCTTTGGTTAGGTTTATTCCTAGGTATCTTATGATTTTGGGTGCAATTGTAAATGGGATTGACTCCTTAATTTCTCTTTCTTCTGTCTTGTTGTTGGTGTAAAGAAATCCAACTGATTTCTGGACATTGATTTTATATCCTGACACTTTAGTGAATTCCTGTACAAGTTCTAGCAGATTTGGAGTAGAGTCTTTTGGGTTTTCCACATGTAGTAACATATCACCTGCAAAGAGTGATAGTTCAACTTATTCTTTGCTGATTTCAATTCCTTTAATTTCTTTTTGTTGTCTGATTGCTGAGGCTAGGATTTCTAGTAATATGTTGAATAGCAGTGGCAATAATGGACATCCCTGCCATGTTCCTGACCTTAGTGGAAAAGCTTTCAGTTTTTCTCCATTGAAAATGATATTTTTGGTGTTTTTTTCATAGATGGATTTGATGATATTGAGGTATGTACCCTCTATCCCTACACTTTGAAGAGTTTTGATCAAGAAAGGATGCTGTAAAAAAAAAAAAAAAAGGATGCTGCACTTTGTCAAATGCTTTTTCAGCATCTATTGAGAGTATCAATTGAGAGTTCTTTTTTTTCTTTCTTTTATTAATATATTGTATCACACTGATTGATTTGTGGATATTGAACCAAACTTGCAGCCCTGGAATTAATCCCACTTAGTTGTGGTGAATAATCCTTTTAATGTACTGTTGGATCCTATTGCCTAGTATTTTGGGGAGAATTTTCGTATCTGTTCATCAAGGACATTGTGTAATTATCTTTTTTGATGGGATCTTTGTCTGGTTTTGGGATCAAGGTAATGCTGGCCTCATAAAATGAGTTTAGAAGTTTTCCTTCCATTTCTAATTTTTGGAACAGTTTCAGAATAGGAATTAATTTTTCTTTAAATGTTTGGTAAAATTCCCTTGGGAAGCCTCCTGGCCCTGGGCTCTTGTTTGTTGGGAGATTTTTGATGACTGCTTCAATCTCCTTACTGGTTATGGGTCTGTTCAGATTTTCTATTTCTTCCTGGTTCAGTTGTGGTGGTTTATATGTCTCTAGGAATGCGTCCATTTCTTCCAGATGGTCAAATTTGCTAGTGTATAGTTGCTCACAATATGTTCTTATATTTGTTTGTATTTCTTTGGTGGTGGTTGGGATCTCTCCTCATTCATTCATGATTTTATTTATTTGGGTCCTTTCTCTTTTCTTTTTGATAAGTCTGGCCAGGGATCTATCAATCTTATTAATTCTTTCAAAGAACCAGCTCCTGGTTTCGTTGATTTGTTCTACTGGTTTTTGTTTGTTTCTATTTCATTGATTTCTGCTCTGATTTTATTATTTCTCTTCTCCTGCTGAGTTTAGGCTTACTTTGTTGTTCTTTCTCCTTCTCCTTTAGGTGTAGGGTTAGGTTGTGTATTTGAGACTTTTCTTGTTTCTTGAGAAAGGCTTGTATCACTGTATATTTTCCTCTCAGGACTGCCTTTGCTGTATCCCACAGATTTTGAACCATTGTGTTTTCATTATCACTTGCTTCCATGATTTTTTTTTTCAATTCTTCTTTAATTTCGTGGTTGACCCATTCATGCTTTAGAAGGATGCTCTTTAATCTCCATGTATTTGGGTTCTTTCCAACTTTCCTCTTGTGATTGAGTTCTAGCTTCAGAGCATTGTGTTCTGAAAATATGCAGGGAATGATCCCAGTCTTTTGATACCAGTTGAGACCTGATTTATGACCTAGGATGTGATCTATTCTGGAGAATGTTCCATGTGCACTAGAGAAGAACATGTATTCTGTTGCTTTGGGATGGAATGTTATGAATATATCTGTGATGTCCATCTGGCCCAGTGTGTCATTGAAAGCCTTTATTTCCTTGTTGATCTTTTGCTTGGATTATCTGTCCATTTCAGTGAGGGGGGTGTTAAATTCCCCTACTATTATTGTATTATTGTCGATGTGTTTCTTTTATTTTGTTATTAATTGGTTTGTATAATTGGCTGCCCCCATATTAGGGGCATAGATATTTAAAATTGTTAGATCTTCTTGTTGGACAGACCCTTAGAGTATGATATAGTGTCCTTCCTCATCTCTTACTATAGTCTTTGGCTTAAAATCTAATTGATCTGATATAAGGATTGCCACCCCAGCTTCCTGTTGATGTCCATTAGTGTGGTAAATTGTTTTCCACCCTGTCACTTTAAATCTGGAGGTCTCTTTGGGTGTAAAATGAGTTTCTTGTAGACAGCATATTGATTTTTTTTTAATCCATTCTGATACCCTGTGTCTTTTGATTGGGGCATTTTAGCCCATTTACTTTCAGGGTAACTATTGAGAGATATGAATTTGGTGCCATTGAATTGCCTGTAAGGTGACTGTTATTGTATATTGTCTTTGTTCCTTTCTGGTCTACTACTTTTAGGCTCTCTCTTTGCTTAGAGGACCCCTTTCAATATTTCCTGTAGAGCTGGTTTGGTGTTTACAAATTGTTTTAGTTTTTGTTTGTCCTGGAAGCTTCCTATCTCTCCTATTTTCAATGATAGCCTAGCCGGATATGGTATTCTTGGCTGCATGTTTTTCTCGTTTAGTGCTCTGAATATATCATGCCAGTTCTTTCTTGCCTACCAGGTCTCTGTGGATAAGTCTTCTGCCAATCTAATATTTTTACCATTGTATGATACAGACTTCTTGTCACGGGCTGCTTAAAGGATTTTTTCTTTGTCATTAAGACTTGTAAATTTTAATATTAGATGACGGGGTGTGGACCTGTTCTTATTGACTTTGAGGGGGTTCTCAGCACCTCCTGGATTTTGATGCTTGTCCCCTTTGCCATATTAGGGAAGTTCTCTACAATAATTCTCTCCAATATACCTTCTGCTCCCCTCTCTCTTTCTTCTTCTTCTAGAATCCCAATTATTCTACTGTTGCTTCATCTTATTGTATCACTTATCTCTCAAATTCTCCCCTCATTTTCCAGTAGCTGTTTGTCTCTCATTTGCTCAGCTTCTTTATTCTCTGTCATTCGGTCTTCTATATCACTAATTCTCTCTTCTGCCTCATTTATCCTAGCAGTAAGTGACTCAATTTTTTATTGCACCTCATCAATAGCTTTTTTTTTTTAATTCCACCCTGCTTAGGTTTCAGTTATTTTATTTCTCCAGAAAGGTTTCTCTAATATCTTCCATGCTTTTTTTGAGCCCAGCTAGCACCTTGAGAATTGTCATTCTGAACTCTAGATCTGACATATTACCAATGTCTGTATTGATTAGGTCCCTAGCCTTTGGTACTGCTTCTTGTTCCTTTTTTTTTTTGTGGTGAGTTTTTCTGTCTTGTCATTTTATCCAGATAAGAATATATGAGGGAGAGAATAAAATACTAAATGAGTGACAAAGACCCCAAGAAAATTTGCTTTAACCAAATCAGAAAAGACCCCAAATTGTGGGGGAATGAAAGGGAGTAAAAAGAAGTTCAGAAAAAAAAATTAAAATATAAAAAGAAAAAATATGAAAAAGAAAATATATATATTAGACTAGTGAATTGAACAGAGTCAGCCACTTAATTTTGGGAGTATTTTGGTTTCTTAGGAGAAACTACTTCCCAAAATTTTAAAGAATGAATGAATGAATATATATATATATATATATATACACACACACACACACACACAGTAAGGGTAAACACGATGAAGGAATGGAATATGACTATAAAGATGAAATTTTTTTTTAATTTCTAAGAAAGGAGTTGATAGGATAAGTTGGTTGGAAGAATAATGAAAAAGAAAGTGTAGAGAATTTGCTCTGCTTGGAGAGTAGAACAAAGCCCTGTGCCAGATTTAGGGTATATTTTGATCTATTAGAAGTTTTATCCAAAATTTTTTTAGAAGAAAAAACCCTATGTGTATACAAAAACTGAAGTTAAATACAATGAAGTATAAAATATGACTATAATAATGAAGGTTCAAAAAAGATTTTTTTATGATAGATATTGTTAAGATAAACTAGTTTTAAAAAGTTAAAAGAGGAAAGAGTAAAAGTTAAAAAAATTAGCATAAGAAAAAAATAAAAAAAATTAATTAATTTTGGAAGACTAAAGAATCATGGGGAGAAAGTCATGAATTCCATGCTTTGCTTTCTCCTCCTCTAGAATTCCGCTGTTCTCCTTGGTAAGTGAACTTGGTCTTGGCTGGATTTCTTGATGATCTTCTTGGGGAGGAGCCTGTTGTAGTGATTCTCTAGTGTCTTTTCCTGAGGCAGAATTGCACCACCCTTACCAGGGGCCAGGCAAAGTAATCTGCTTTGGTTCACTTTCGGGAGATTTTATTCCCTGAATGCTTTCTCTAGAGCTCTGGAGGACGGCAATGAAAATGGTGGTCTCCCAATCTCTGGCCCAGAGGAGCCTAGAGCTCGAGGCCCCACTCTTCAGTGTGCCCTCAGAGAAAAGCGCTCAATCACTCCTATCTCCCTGGCCTCTGGCCATGCTCTGAGCTCACCTGGACTGAGACCAATCCTCTCTGTCTCTGGCACACAGCCCTGCCTGGAGTCCCTGAACTCTTCAGATCCCTGCGCTCTTCCAGTTGGGTCTTCCTGGAACTTGTGGGGTCTCTGCTCACAGAGCAGTGTTCTGACTGTGCCATGGATCACAGTTTAAGGTCATCCCGAGTTGAGAGCTCACTCCTTGGCTCCATCTCTATAGCTGCCTTCCCTGATCTAATACATGCAAGCTCTGTGACACTCAGACACCCCTGATCCTTTTGTGACCCCACAGGACCTGAGACCACACTGTCCCTGCATGGGCTTCACCCCGGCTTAGCTTCTGGAGTGGTGTCCCTCAGTAGAGCAGACTTTAAAACTTCTGATTTTGTGCTCCATTGCTCCACCACTTGCTGGGAGCCAGCCCCTCTCCCCGTGGTCTATGTTCCCCTCACTTTGGATTCACTTCTTCACAGGTCCTGCCTTTCAGAAAGTGGTTGATTTTCTGTTTCTAGAATTGTTACTCTTCTTCTCTTCAATCTCCTGTTGGAATTGTAGATGTTTAGAATGTTTTGATAAACTGTCTAGCTGATCTCCTGCTACCTGATGTCATCTCAACCTGCTACTTCTCTGCCATCTTGACTCCTCCCTTCAAGAAGATCTTCTACATAGGATTTACTGTGGTAATTTCCCTGATGTTTACCTTAAGTTGTCTAGCTTAGGTAAACTACAAACACTTAAAGACAATCAGATCTAGAATTTTACATCTACAAAGGTGGGTGTTATTTAAACAAATTTTCTCTCTAAAATAGCCCCCATTCCCAAACATAGCCAAATCAGTACTAATTTATTTGAAAAACAAGTCAAGTTTTAGAAAACTTGGCTTAATCTTTTATATAAGCTCAGTAAGAACCGTGAGTGATCACATAGATCTTTTAGAATCTGCTTTGCTGGAACGTTATAAGAAATCTCTGGGTTGAACTTTTAGTAGCCTCTACAGGCCAGAAGCCAAGCCATGTACTTGCCATCAGACATGCCTGCAATACCTGTAGATTTGGGAGGAATTCCTCTTCCTGAGGTCCCAAGAGTATCCTGAGGTTCCTGCATCTGCCAGGGAGTGACATTTTTTACTCACCTGGTGAGTCTGCTGGGATCCTGTAACCAAGGTATCAGGCCAACAGTTCCAAGGGGCTCTGTGGCTCCAGGTTTCAAAAAGCCAACCTCAATTCCTTAAAGCTGTCTGGTCATATCTGAGTCTATGCATATCTTTCTCAAATGTGGCATTCCAATCAAACCCTTGGTAAAATAACCCATTTTTCCAATGGTATCCTGTTACAAGTAGAACAGATTCTTAATGAACTTCTGTAAACAATTAGGATTATCATGGAAGAAAGTATACTTACTGAGATCCTTTGAATTTGAGGGTTCAGGTAGAGAGAAAAGTTGAATGCTTTTATTTGTTTACAAATGAGTATTTTTACACTTCTGTAAGTCACAGATATCTTAAGAAAAAGTCTCCTTAGTCTGGAAGAGCAAGCATTACAGAACCAGCAATGTTTCCAACAAGAGTCACAACACTATAAACCTTCTAGTTTATTTAGTCCCATGTTACTCATTCTGGTTTAACTTGAATGCAGCTTTAGTTAGTCCTGGAAATTCTTACTCATTTCAGTTCTGATCTTAAAGATACTGAATACCTGTATAGTCCTAGAAGTCCTTTATGGGACTGTCCTTGAAATGAAACTCATTTTACAAGAGAATAAGAACAATTGTAAATGACAGAAAAACTCAGAAATGGACATTGTTAATGATCTCATGGGAGAGTTTGCTATGATACGATTCAACAAGGAAACTCAGTTATTTTTTGACACATAACATTTCAACTGCCAGAACCAGAGCATTACATTCAAAGCAAGCAAGCCTAATTAGTCAACAAGATTGTTCATGATTTAAATCTTGGGAAAGTTTGTTAAAACCTTAGAAGTTTTAAAACACATGCCTAAATAGATCAGGAAGGTTAATGACCTGATAAAGGCAAGACATGGAAACTGGTTTTTCTAGGCAGGAGGAGATAAAACAACTATTTGCATTTTCTTATCAAGAACAGACCAACAATTGAGAATACTTTGTCTTTTTGAACAGAGCAAAAATCGACTTTCTATCTTATACCAGTGTCTTTAAAACTCATTCCTTTCAATCTTAGTCCATCCTGACCACACCTAAAATTCCTTTCCAAAGATTTCCCGTCACAAACCTCCTACAACTTTCCTTTGCATTCAGAGTTTGTCTTAAGCCATTTCTTTCCAAACAATCATCTCATTTAGGACGAAATTACCTTCTTTCACCTTCAACAAAAATGCATTCCCATTCCTCATCTTTCTTACATATCTCCTACTTTTCCACACACAGAGCTGCATCCCTTATTTCCTTCAGTCTTACAGTTAGCAGAATTTTTCACTCTACGGAAACCTTAATCTCCAGTGAAGACCAAGGAGTAACCAATTGTGAACTGTTAGACCAGAATTCTTAAATGACAAATTTGTGAATCAGTTAAGCACAAAATATGTTTACTGACAGATTTAAATACCCTTAGTTCTTTGCAATAAGTCAAAAACACAGACCTATGTCCAGTAATCAATGCTTTAACACTTTATCCCATATGGAATACACCTAGATGCTCAACAAATTTAATTACATTTATAATCCAAGCAAATCTTTAAAGTTTCAGGTTACCAAAGTCTTCAAAATCCATCTTAAAAATTACCCATGAAAACTTTGAGACAGACAATTAACTATCAGTTTAGTCATCTTTTTGTAAACAAATTCCAACAGAGATAATATGAGCTTATTTGAACTTCAGCAAACCTTGATATAATAAGTTCTACATTTAGTGCTGATAACTTTAAAGCCATGTCTCTCTTAATTAAACCAAAAAACTTAGTTTAGTTTAAATACTGATTTATGTTCCACCTGGGCCCAACCCATTTTCAATTTTTACTTGAGACACTGGGGTTTGTAAAAGCTACAGAACAGAGTGAATAAGAGTCCAAGTAGACCATATAGTAATCAGAATTGGTTTTCCTTCAGCATGCAAAAGTTTTAACTCAAACCCTACTTTTTCCCATGTCTGTAGGTCTAAAGACCCTAATATAGGGAATTAGGAGCAATGTTCTTTAATTACCTTTAAAAGCTCCAAAAGATTGCCCTCCTGACTTTTGCTCCTCCCGCCTTTAGAAACCATCTCAACAAACATATATAAGGGTGATATTTGTTTGCGCTCTTTATATTACCCATACCCTGTGATAAAAACCCACAATTCACCAATGTGGGAAAAAGGCATGGCCATGGTGAACATGTTGGGGCTTCTTCTGTTTCATTTCAAGTCCCTGTTTCAGCACCACTTGCTGCCTCCTGAGGGCGCATGGGAGAAGAATGAGGCACTAGCAAGTCAACTGCAGGAGAATGGGAGCAGGGAATGACAATAGAAAAGATTGTCACCCAAAACAACTCCTCAGTCTCATATTTATTAGAAAGTGATTAACAAACAGTAAAGAAGCCAGAGTAGATTACACATTGACCATGAGTCTTGTAGATATGTAAGAGGAAAGGCAAAATATATCTGATTATGTAGTACATGACCTGTAGTGAGCAAGCCCAAATGAACGGATTGTCTGACTAACTGCTGGTGCTCTCCAGGAAAGGGGAGATGACAGGAAAATGAAGCAGGCAGCATTCCACCCTGAGTGGGCTGGGCATTCCCAGCTGCTCAGTTTCAAAGACCTATCTTGTCCTCTCCCCCAGAGATCTGTTGCCAGTACATGTTTTTCTTAAAGTTATATAAAAGCATGCTTGGTAACTGGTATAATTTCTCATAGGTTATATTTTAAGCAGTACTTTTTTTCTGAGGGACGGTTACAGGTACTGGCACAAACAGCCACATAGATCTATGGAAAAGAATGGAGAGCCCAGAAATGGACCCTCAATGCTATGATCAGCTAATCTTCGACAAAGCAGAAAAGGATATCCAGTGGAAAAAAGACAGTATCTTCAATACATGGTGCTGGGTAAAATGAACAGCCACATGCAGAAGAATGAAACTGAACCATTCTCTTACACCACACACAGAGATAAAATGAAAATGATTGAAAGACCTCAATGTGAGAAAAGAATCCATCAACATCCTAGAGGAGAACATAGGCAATAATCTCTTCAACATTGGCCACAGCAACTTTTTTCAAGGTATGTCTCTAAAGACAAAGGAAACAAAAGCAAAAATGAACTTTTGAGACTTCTTCAAGATCAAAAGCTTCTGCACAGTAAAGGAAACAGTCAACAAAACTAAGAGGCAAACCACAGAATAGGAGAAGATATTTGCAAATGACAATGCATGTAAAGGACTAGTATCCAAGGTCTATAAAGAACTTTTCAAACTCAACATCCAAAAAACAAATAATCCAGTCAAGAAATGGGTAGGAAACATGAACAGACACTTTTCCAAAGAAGACATAGAGGTGGCAAACAGACACATGAAAAAATATTCACTATCACTAACCGTCAGAGAAATACAAATCAAAATCACAGTGAGATACCACCTTACACCAGTAAGAATGGTTAATAATAACAAGACAGGAAACAACAAATGTTGGCCATGATGTGGAGAAAGGAGAACTCTCTTACTCTGTTTTGGAGTTGCAAGCTGTACAGCCACTCTGGAAAACAGTGTGAAGTTTCCTCAAGACATTAAAAGTAGAGCTACTCTTCAACCCAACCCAGCTATTGCACTACTAGGTATTTACACTAAAGATACAGACATAATGAAAATATGGGACACACATCCCCCACTGTTTATAGCGTCAATGTTCACAATATTTTAACTGTGGAAGGAGACAAGATATCCTTCAACAGATGAATGGTAAGGAAGGTATGGTTCACATATACAATAAATACTACTCAGCCATCAGAAAGGATGAATACCGACTATTTGCATTGATATGGATGGAACTGGGGAAGATTATGCTAAGTGAAATATATCAAGCCAAGAAAGACAATTATCATATGATTTCATTCAGATGTGGAACATAAGAAATGGTGCAGAGGACCACAAGGAAAGGGGAGGAAAACTGAAGAAGAAATCAGAGAGGGAGACAAACCATGAGAGACTCTGGACTCCAGGAAACAAACTGAGGCTTACAGAAGGAGGGGGGTGAGGGATGGGGTAACCAGGTGATGGGTATTGAGGGGGCTTGTGTTGTAATGAGCACTGGGTGTTAGAGGCAACTAATGAATCATTGAACACTACATCAAAAACTAATGGTGTATTATATGTTGGTTAATTGAACATAATAATTAAAAAACAAAACAAAATGGGAAAAAAATAACAACACTTGGATTTCACCAAAATACAAATCTGCACAAAGAAGAAAACAATCAACAAAACTAAAAGGCAAATTACAGAATATGAGAAAAAAATTGCAAATGACAAGTTGTCCAATTACTACCCAAATAAAGAAATTAATCAACTCAATATCCAAAAAATTGAATAATCCATTTAAGAATGTACAGAAATATGAAGGGACATTTTTCTAGAGAAGACATACAATCGGCCAACAGACACATGAAAAAGATTCTCAACATCACTTATCAGTGAAATGGAAATCAAAAGTACAATGAGGTACCACCTCACTCCTGCCAGAATGACTAAAATCAACAACACACAACAACACACAAAGCAACAGGTGTTTCTGGGTGTCTGGAGGAAAGTAACTCTCTTGTACTGTTGGTGGGAGTGCACACTGGTGCAGTCACTGGAGAGTAGAATGGAATTTCCTCAAAACTTAAAAATAGAACTACCCTATAATAGTGCAATTGCACTACTAGGTATTTACACAAGGAATACAAAAATATTAATTCAAAGGCATACATGCACCCCAGTGTTAAAACAGCATTATCAACAGTAAACAAAATATGGAAACTGCCCATGTGTCCACAGACTGATGAATGAATAAAGAAGAGGCAGTATAAATTTACAATGGAATATCATCCAACCATAAACAAGAATGAGATCTTGCCATTTTCCAGGGTGTGGATGGAACTATAGAGTATTATGCTAAGCAAAATAAGTCAGTCAAATAAAGACAAATACCATATGATTTCACTCATATTTGGAATTCAAGGAACAAAACAAATGAGCATAGGGAATAAAAGAAAGAGAGAGAGAGAAAGGGATAGAGAGGCAAACCAAGAAACAGACTCTTAACTATGGAAGACAAACTGATGGTTACCAGAAGTCAGATGGGTGGGGGAATGTTTTAAATAGGTGATGGGGATTAAGGAATGCACTTGTGATGAGCACTAGGTGCTGTTTGGAAGTGTGGAATCACTACATTGTACACTTAAAATTAATGTTATAGTGTATGTTAATTAACTGGAATTGAAATAATAACTTTAAAAAGAAAAAAAAGGGAAAATACATTAAAATGCAAGTACTTTCTTTTTTGTTTAGTATGTTCTCATCTTGATTATTTTTTTTAACCCAGAAAATGATGCAAAACATCCAACATGACAGTTTAATGCACATTTAATGTTACAGATGTCTCTGCTTAAAATAGAAAATTCTGGGCTTGGAATTTAATTATCCTATTGCAAAATATTTTCAAAACACATTTTCCTAAATGTATAGCATTAGACAATGGTAATAGCTCTATGATTTTTAGAACATGTAGAAGAACATATGTGTATATTTCATAATGTTTTTCATATATATATATATATATTTGGAGTACTTGAACACCACAGTCCACTAAGAATATATATTGATAGTGCCATATGTATTATACTCAGTAATGCTGGTAATGCTCTTCTAGTCTATATTACTCACCGG
The DNA here is from genome assembly GCF_963455335.1 of Martes martes. Classification (NCBI taxonomy): domain Eukaryota; kingdom Metazoa; phylum Chordata; class Mammalia; order Carnivora; family Mustelidae; genus Martes; species Martes martes. The sequence continues at coordinate 70,211,328 of NC_137897.1, forward strand.
CAATGATCAATTAGGATCCAAAAATATAGTTGTTTCTTTCTTTTATAAATATGAGAATGACTTGTTATAATACAACTGGTGATGAAGTACAATATGTTTCACCATAATTTTAAACTACTGATTTTCCATAATTAATAACCGCTGAATATACACAATAAAATGCAATTATGTCTTTAAGTGATTTAAACCATCAAATGTTATCAATGTCTCAGAAAAATTTCTACTCAATTGAGAAATATTTCTCGTTAAAAATATATGTGAAAGGTCATAGTTTTACTTATTCTGACCACTCAACTAGAAAACATTAAAATATATCACAGAAAGGAATACTAAAGAATTCAGATACTCACTTGAGATTTTTGGAACAAACTGTTCATCATTTTTTGGATGCAGCAATGCTAGGATTGAACTGATTTCTCTTAGAAAATTGCTATTGATGATTAAATGATAGTAAAGATTCAACCTGCTGGGGCTGTTGAAATCAATTTAACATTTTGAAACATTACTATTTTATTGTACTAAAATTTAAAGACAAATGACATACAAAGGAGCAGTAATGCATTCTTTATGTTAGATGCGTTACTTGTTTTAGTTTGTTTTATTTCATCAAAAGCCTGCAAAACTGTCTAATGGAAACAAAATTTTCACTGTATACTTTAATGTAATTAGTCATTTACTCATCTGAGCTTAAAGCCCAAAAATGAACATTTCTGAATTAGTCTGAATTTAATAGAATCACTTCACATTTTCTTGCTAAAAATCAAAGAGATAACTTAAATCCCATTGTTACATAAATAACTACAACCAAAAAAAGTTTTCCACACAATATGAAAATATGCTACACAAGATCTTCACATTATCCTGTTTATTGCAAATTATGTTCAATGTCACTTACAATATAATTAAAAAGGTGCACATACTCAAGAGTTTTTACATGGATTTGACCTGTGCATAAGGAATAAAAAATATTCCCTATTAAATACATTGTCTCATTTAATATTTATAATAAATTGCAGAGTTTTCTCGTATTATTCACATGATTTGACAGATAAGAAATTTTATGATTATTTTATAGACAAGTAACTTGTCAACATTCAGAGGAGGAAGTAGAATCTGCACTGAAACTCAAATATTTTGATTCCAGAGTCTATGCTCCTAATTACTACCCTACACTACTCCATGGAATTTTGCATTTTATTAAGGTTTATACTCAGATTTCTGTCTTTATGGAATGTACACATACACTCAAAACTTCAGATGTTCTGTTATGTTCTTTTCTGTTGTTTGGCCCTGGCACATTCATAATTCTTAATAGATACAGTGTGTGATATGATGTCTCATTATCTTGAGACTTCTATCAAACTATGTTATATCCTTCAATATAATGAATATAATGGACTATTGTTCCTAAGGTAATAGAATAAAAAAAAAACATGAAGGATAATGAAATGTTCAGCTATGTTATATATTCTATCCCTTATAAGAAGCAGGAGAGTAAGGACTCAAAAACAATTGCTCTCTCCCTTTCACAATTACTGTGTTCTATTTGTAATTAGGTAAAACAGCATGACCTAATTATGAAATAAAGAACAATTAATTGTTATAAACTAGAAAAATTAAAGCTTGTTTAAGAATCAGGACTATTCTGTAGTGAAATGAATGAAATGGTTCAGCCTCCCTGTTTAAAACCTGAAATACCAATTGAAATAGTTAAGACACTTGCCTTCTTGCCTTGCTTTTTCTGACTAGTGGTAAATTGGTTATTCTGCAAAACAAAGGAAAGACAAATCTTCTGGAAGGTAGCAAATGATGAAGAGTATAAAGTTGTTACAGAATGTATAAGAAGCACTAGTGAATACCATACAATCACAGCCTTAGAATGAGGAGGAAAAAAAAAAAAAAACAACAACAACAGAAAATGCTGATTATGAAACGACCATCTCACCAACACAAGAAATAAAACAGAAACTATTGGTTCAAAAAAAGAAACTATTGGATCAATGAAATGTCAAATTTTTCCCAGTATAGTTTATCCTTCTGATAAATCAGCAAATATTAAATAAGGATAAAATAATGAGCATTAACTTATTTTAATAGGCATATAAAGTAGAAACTGTGTCAAAAATCAGATTTGTTTGGGCAATGGTTTCAGTCTTTTGTTCTAATTAAAAATGTCCTAATCAGACTGTAATTGGTAACTGGCCAATTGTTATTCAAGTAAGCTGGCAGGCAGTTCCATTTGGGAATTACACATTTATTTCCTAAAATGGAGACTATGTCATAACTTTTTGGCCCTTAGCCTTAAACTTTTCTTGGAGCTAACACCAATGATTGCAGAAATGATTTGGTTCAGTGAAGACTTCTTCCAGAGAAGTCAAAGTGTTGATCACACAAATGGCCTTCAAAAGCTTACTAATATTTGAAGAAGGTCGCTCTGACAGAATGGATGACACCAATGTCATGCTGTCTAACCAAGGTAAGAACGACTTGCTCCTAACATAATTGTTTCAGGACAGAAATAACAAATTACATAAATTCACAGTCTCCTGAAGCAGTTATTTTTGACATGAATTTATTTCAGTTTGGAACTGCTTTAGATATTCTTGGCTCTGGCAGTATGATAAAAACTACCTTATGCCTAATACCAATTAATCAGATAATGAAGTGTGCATGTTTTCCTTCAACATATTACTAATTACTGGATTCAGTGTAGATGCCATAAAAGTATCTATCAGTATTAACATTTATGCCCTGTCAGTTATTCTGTTATTTAAAAAAAGCCTAGCCACCAATTGCCCTATATATTAGTGTAAATCATGTTTTATTTCTCTATAAGCAATGTCTCTTTGATAACACATGCAAATTAAGAGATTTGTAAAAAAAAAAAATATCTGTGAAGATGCATGCTAAATCAACTGACACTAATAACATAGCTATAATTGTGTTTTTAAAGTATTTTGGGTTGAATTTATTATACCACCTAGTTTTATGAACAGCCATTTTTATTCCATAAGATTCAGAACATTTTATAAATGAATACATGAAAACTGTTTAATGTTTGTTTCTTATGATATTTAAAGTCAAGAAGTCATCCTTAAAATCTGAATCATCCTGGGGTGCCTGGGTGGCTTAGTGTATTCAGTGTCCAGCTCTTGATCTCAGCTCAGGTCTTGAACTCAGGGTCGTGAGTTTAAGTTCCATGATGGGCTCAGGACTGAGCATGGAATCTAGCTACTTAAAAAGAAAAAAAATTCTGAGTCATTCTTTTAGACAAACAAATGTTTAAATGGTAAGAACTTCCACTTCACTTAGAAGTGACTCTGAGTAACAGGGTGATTAGCACCTAAGGACCTTTTTTCTCTCCTGGAGCTAGACAATTAGTTTTTCATCTGGTTATTTTTGTACTGAGCTCACTCAATAACTTAACAATAATGACCATCCTGAGGCATCTGGTGCTGAGTTATCTGATGTGTAAGAAGGAGGAAATTTCATATAGACCTGGAACCTGTTTGAAATGATTGTCATTTTACACAACCTGCCCCCAGATTAGGGAAGATTGCAGCTATAATTTATTCAAATAAACCTTCTTACCCTTTTTCCCACTCCTCATCTTCTGGGAGTCCTACAATGGAGATATGTAACTTTATGGAATCACTGAGTTCCCTAAGTCTACCTTTATGTTCTAATATTTTTCTTTCCCTCTTCTTTCTGGCTTCCTTATTTTCCATCATTTTATCTTCTATATCACTGAGTTGCTCTTCTGCTTCATTTGTCCTCATTTTTATGGCCTCCAGTTGAGACTGCATCTCAGTAATAGCATTTTTATTTTTGGTCTGACAAGATTTTACTTCTTTTATCTTTACAGTAAGGAATTCTCTAGTGTGTTCTATGTTTTTTTTCCCCCAAGCCAACCTGGTATCTTTATAATCATTGTTCTAAATTCTGTTCAGACATCTTATATCCATATTGACTGAATCCCTGGAAGTGAGTACTACCGTCTGTTCTTACTTTGGGGTGAGTTTCTCTGCCTCATCATTTTGTCCAGAAAAGAAAAGATGAAAGAAAGAAAAAACAACAAAAACAAAACAAAAGAAAACAACAACAGGTTAAAAAAAAAAAAAATAGATCCTGAGTGTGTTTTTGTCTGCTTGTTTAAAGAAACTAGAACCGAAAATAAGAAAGAAATAAATGTGTATACAAATAAAATAAAATGCAATGAAAGGAAATAAAAAAATTAATGTATATAATATATATAAATAAAAGTTAAAAATGAATTTAAAAAATAATTGAAAATTAAAATTAAAAATAATCTAAAAGACTAAAGAATAAAAATACAAAGAATGCCATATACTGTTTTTCTCCAGAGCTGAAGCTTTGCAGCCCTCTATGATCAGTAAATTTGGTGAGAGGAGGTTGTTCGTCCTGGTTTCCTGGGACAATGGCCTGTTACACTGATTCAGGTAGACTTGCCTTAGTGACAATGCCACCCCAATGTGCAGAGGCAGGGCTTGGTGTAAGCAGCTCAGACTCCACTAGGTGGCGCTCGTTTGCTCCCTGAATGCTTTCAGCACTGATGGCGCTGGATTACTATGGCTGTGCCTGATCTCTAGCCCCAGAGGTGATAATTTGCACAGGGGACCTCACAAAAAAACAATCAATCACTCTTTTCTCTCCGGTTTCCATCAGAAATCTGTGTTCACCTGCTTGTGACCAAGTATTTTAGTCTCAGGCACGCAACTGAACTTCAAAACTCCAAATTTAAGGAACTCCTATAGTGTGGACATTGGCTGTTTCTCCCATTGAATCTTTCAGTGCTTTTGCCTTTTGCTGGAACCCTCCAAGGAAACCGGTCACATGAGTGTGCAGCAGTTCTCAGTTTATGGTAACACAAAGCAGAAATCCAGCACCTAGACTCACTATTTTCACCTGGCTTCCCCACTCCTAAGCCTAGGAATTCTGCAGCACTCTGGCACCACCCTTTCTTCTTTCAAACCCAGGGATCCTGAGTCCATTCTATCACACCTGGGATTCTACCCTGCTTCACCACCTGAGCACCTTTATGCTAGGCAAGTCCCACACTGTAGCAGATTTCTAAAAGTTCTGACTTCCCATTCCATTGCTTATAATACTTTGTAGTAGCCCCCTTAGGTAGGTTCACTCCCTTCCCCCATACCCTCAGCTATATCACACCTGATTCAAGTCTCTGCATGTCTCACCTTCCAAATGGTGGTCACTTTTCTACTTGTAGGTTTGCAGTGTTTGCTTTCTCAGATCTCCAATTGATTCTTTGGGCATTCAGAATGATTTGATAACTATCTAGTTGTATTTGAGGGATGAGACAAATTTGCCTCTGCCATCTTAACCTCCCCGGAAACATACTTGTTATGTAGGTATGTATGTATGAATTTCGCATGAACCTGGATGCAAGAATAGTAGTTTTCCACTTTGCAATTTAGGACAATAAAAAAGTTCACATCATTGCATTTCTGTAGTCATTACTTAACGTATGTGATTAAAAGGGATATAAATATATACCTTTATATGTGTATATATATATCTTTATATGTATATGTACGTATAATCTCAAAATGTTTCTTTTTTTGATATGACAAAAAAATCACAAATTCACTTATTACCACAAAAGATTTTATAGCATGAAACAAATATTTCATTAGAGAGGCAATAAACATGTTGAAATGGAAAGAAGTATTTTTGATACCTTTATACAAATCTGGTAACATTAATATCTCTTGAAGCCGACAAAATACTATGCAGGCTACTACTAACACTGTATATCCTGGCTCTTAGAAGCTGTAAGACTTTTTGCTTGTTGTTTGTTTGTATATAACTATAAGTTGAATCAGATATTAATTGAACCCATAAGTGAGAAATTGCCATGCTTCTCTTCTGCAACCCAGGAGAACCCACTGGTAAATAATGCAGAAAATGCATTCAATCTTACTGTCCCCAAATAACAAGAATTTTAGCAAAGTACCTGAAATTGATCTCATTTAGTAAAAGGATTTTTTCAGAAATATAACTGTATTTTGGGGCGCCTGGTTGGCTCAGTGGGTTAAAGCCTCCGCCTTCAGCTCAGGTCATGGTCTCAAGGTCCTGGGATCAGCCCCGCATCAGGCTCTCTGCTCAGCAGGGAGCCTGCTTCCCCTTCTCTCTCTGCCTGCCTCTCTGCCTACTTGTGATCGCTCTTTGTCAAAATAAATAAATGAAACTAAAAAAAAAAGAAATATAACTGTATTTCATCATTTCAAAACAGATAAGCAGACTTAAGGAGGTCAGTTAACTACATATGGAGGGAGAGAGAAATGTATGATTTCTCCCTTACTATCAATGCCTTCTTAGCTTTTGCCTCTAAATGTAATAAGCGCTGCTGTTAATATAACACAGGTTAATTTAGAATTTAAATCAGTAATAAATACCTTTGGTTGGCTCTTTACCTAAAATATCATGTAACAAAATATTTAAGAAAAAGAAATATGTGGTATTAGTAAAGTGGATAATGGTAAAAATGATAATGATAATAATAATAGCTAATATTTATTGAGTTCATACTATGTGTCCAGTATTATCTGAAGCACTACAAATGCACAATTTCATTTAAAATGTATCAAATCTATGAATGATATCATTTCATAGATTCATCAATTTTATATTTTAGGAAACTGAGCACTAGAGAGATTAAATAACTTACCCATGTTTACCTAGCTTGTTAGTGACAAAGGTGGGATTCAATTTCAAATAAATTTTACTCCATATACAAGCATTATACAATGAATAAGCATAAAATATCTGAGACATTCCAATGAAATCACTCCTTCCAGACATAAAATTCAAACATATTAATGTGTCCTTTTCCATTTGAAGGACCCTGGTAATAAAGTTGAAAAAACAGAAAATCAGGAAAGAAACCACCAGCATTACATTTTGGGCATGCCCTCAAACAGAGTTAAAAGTACTCCTTGAGAAAAATTCACCTCAGATTATAATCATGGTATCTGTATCTTCAGTTAAGACTAGATTTAGGTGACAATAAAGATGAGTATAATTTGTGGTCTAAAACTGAGTGTTTAGAAATTGAAGCAGAACTTTTGAAATTAATTTTGGTTCACAATATTGTCAAACTGATTGACATTTAAGTTTCACGTATTTATGATGGTATTGAACAAGCTTATTCTGTTTCTGTCACCATATTTATTTCAACTCCTTTGATGACTTTCTCACTGTTAAAATTAGCAAGATACTTAGGCTGCCTTGAGTGTTATTTTGAACCAGTTCTATTTTAGCAATAGCTTTTATTTATATTTTTAGTAAGGACTGCCATCCAGTGTTCAGTTTGATTAATAACAGCTAGCTCTTCTAAATTCAAACAGCTACAACTCCACATACTGTGTGTTTTGAAGATATGGTTAACACCACAATGTATTTAACTAACATTTCTGCTCCATTGAGAGAAAGAAATTCTAAGTGCCAGCAAGAGATATCAAAGTCTAGGGGCACCTGGGTGGCTCAGTGGGTTAAAGCCTCTGCCTTCAGCTCAGGTCATGATCCCAGGGTCCTGGGATTGAGCCCCACATCGGGCTCTCTGCTCCGCAGGGAGCCTGCTTCCTCCTCTTTCTCTGCCTGCCTCTCCGTCTACTTGTGATTTCTGTCTGTCAAATAAATAAATAAAATCTTAAAAAAAAAAGAGAGATATCAAAGTCTAAAATACTATCTTGAATAAAAGTGGTGAGAGTAGACGTCCTTATCTTGTTCTTGACCTTGGGGTAAAAGGTCTCAGTTTTCCTGCTACAGACTGTTTGCCATAGAGATTTTACTTATTTATTTTCAGCGTAACAGAATTCATTGTTTATGCACCACACCCAGTGCTCTATGCAATACGTGCCCTCCATAATACCCACCACCTGGCTCCCCCAACCTCCCATCCCCCACCCTTCCAAAACCCTCAGATTGTTTTTCAGAGCCCATAGTCTTTCATGGTTCATCTCCCCTTCCAATTTCCCTCAACTCCCTTCTCCTCTCCATCTCCTATGTCCTCCATGTTATTTGTTATGCTCCACAAATAAGTGAAACCATATGATAATTAACTCTCTCTGCTTGACTTATTTCACTCAGCATATTCTCTTCCAGTCCCGTCCATGTTGCTACAAAAGTTGGGTATTCATCCTTTCTGATGGAGGCATAATACTCCATAGTGTATATGGACCACATCTTCCTTATCCATTCATCCGTTGAAGGGCATCTTGGTTCTTTCCACAGTTTGGCGACCGTGGCCATTGCTGCTATAAACATTAGGGTACGGATGGCCCTTCTTTTCACTACATCTGTATCTTTGGGGTGAATACCCAGTAGTGCAATTGCAGGGTCATAGGGAAGCTCTATTTTTTAATTTCTTGAGGAATCTCCACACTGTTATCCAAAGTGGCTGCACCAACTTGCATTCCCAACAACAGTGTAAGAGGGTTCCATTCCCATCAACAGTGCACAAGGGTTCCCTTTTTCTTTCCCAAGTTTCCCAAAACTTGTAATTCCTTGTCTTTTTATTCATAACCATTCTAATAGGTAGCATGGATTTATTAGACTTTTGTGAAATCACTATCCTCCTCTGGATGTAGGTAATTCTTAGTAAATTATTTAAATTAGAATAAATATTTCAGAGAAAGCATTCAGCAGTTTTTAACAAATCATGTGACCATGCGATCTTTTATTTGGTTCTTCAAAGGGGCTGAATTTGGGGGTGTCTGAGTGGCTCAGGGGGTTAAGCCTCTGCCTTCAGCTCAAGCCATGATCCCGGGGTCCTGGGATCAAGGCCTGCATCGGGGGCTCTCTGCTCAGGAGGGCACCTTCTTCCCCCTCTCCCTCTGCCTGCCTCTCTGCCTACTTGTGATCTCTACCTCTCTTTCAAATAAATAAATGAAATACTAAAAAAAAAAACACTAAGAGTCTGAATTTTAACTGTTTTAATTTAGACTTCCTACTCAAACCATTCCATAAAGTTTGCATTTTCCAATTTGATATTGGGAACATGGTGTGTTCCTCTCTTTGCTTTTATCCTTGCTTACAAATTACCTAGTTTTTTTTTTTTTAATTATAATATGTTATCAATTTATATCACAAAACAAATAATGAATTTAACATTCGTTTCCACTTCTTATTCTAAAACAAGTTCATTAGATTTTTATCTGCATTTCAAATTATTACAGATGACACATTTTTAAAAAAAAATATTTATTTACTAACATTTCCATAGCAATTCGGGATCTCTTCTGGTTCCATACAAATTTTAGGATTGTTTGTTCTAGTTCTTTGAAAAATGCCGGTGGAATTTTGATTGGGATGACATTGAAAGTATAGATTCTCCTAGGCAATATATACATTTTAACAATGTTTATTCTTCCGATCCATGAGAATGGCATGCTCTTCCACATTTTTGTGTCCTCTTCAATTTCTTTCATGAATTCTCTAGTTCCTTGAGTACAGATCCTTTACCTTTTTGGTTAGGATTATTCTCAGGTATCTTATGGTTTTTGGTGATATAGGAAGGAAATGTTGAAAAAGAAAAACAAAACTGGGGGCATCGCGTTGCCTGATTTCAAGCTTTACTACAAAGCTGTAATCACCAAGACAACATGATACTGGCACAAAAACAGACACATAGACCAGTGGAACAGAGTAGAGAGCCCAGATATGGACCCTCAGCTCTATGGTCAAATAATCTTCAACAAAGCAGGAAAAAATATCCAGTGGAAAAAAGTCAATCTCTTCACTAAATGGTGCTGGGAAAATTGGGCAGCAATGTATAGAAGAATGAAACTTGACCATGCTCTTACACCATACACAAAGATAAACTTGAAATGGATCAAAAACCTCAATGTGAGGCAGGAATCTATCAAAATCCTAGAGGAGAACATAGGCAGTAACCTCTTTGACATTGGCCACAGCAACTTCTTTCAGGACATGTCTCCAAAGGCAAAGGAAACAGAAGTGAAAATGAACTTCTGGGACTTCATCAAGATCAAAAGCTTCTGCACAGCAAAGGAAATAGTCAAAAAAGCAAAGAGGCAACCCACAGAATGGGAGAAGTTATTCCCAAATGACATTAAAGACAAAGGGCTAATATCAAAGGTCTGTAAAGAACTCCTCAGAATCGGGGCACCTGGGTGGCTCAGTGGGTTAAAGCCGCTGCCTTCGGCCCAGGTCATGATCCCAGCGTCCTGGGATCGAGCCCCGCATCGGGCTTTCTGCTCAGCAGGGAGCCTGCTTCCTCCCTTCTCTCTCTGCCTGCCTCTCTGCCTACTTGTGATCTGTCTGTCAAATAAATAAATAAAATCTTTAAAAAAAAAAAAAAGAACTCCTCAGAATCAACACAGATAAAACAGATAATCATGTCAAAAAATGGACAGAAGACATGAACAGACACTTCTCCGAATGTGTCTGTTACATACAGACAAATGGCTAACAGACACATGAACATGAAAAAATGTTCACCGTCATTAGCCATCAGGGAGATTAAAATCAAAACCACATTGAGATTCCACCTTACACCAGTTAGAATGGCCAAAATCAATAAGACAGTAAACAACAAGTGTTGGAGAGGATGTGGAGAAAAGGGTAGCCTCTTACACTGTTGATGGGAATGCAAGTTGGTGCAGTCACTTTGGAAAACAGTGTGGAGATTCCTTAAGAAATTAAAAATAGAGTTGCCCTATGACTCTGTGATTGCACTACTGGGTATTTACCCCAAAGATACAGACTCAGTGAAAAGAAGGGCCATCTATACCCAGTGGTCCTAGCAGCAATGGCCACGGTCGCCAAACTGTGGAAAGAACCAAGATGCCTTCCAACAGACGAATGGATAAAGAAGATATGGTCCATATATACAATGGAGTATTATGCCTCCATCAGAAAGGATGAATACCCAACTTTTGTATCAACATGGATGGGGCTGGAAGAGATTATGGTGAGTGAAATAAGTCAAGCAGAGAGAGTCAATTATCATATGGTTTCACTTACCTGTGAAGCATAAGGAATAACATGGAAGACGCCGGGAGATGGAGAAGAGAGGTGAGTTGGGGAAATTGGAGGGGAATTTAGAGGGGAGGGGTTGGGGGGGATTGGTGAACCTGGTAGCAGGTATTAAGAAAGGCACGTATTGCATGGAGCACTGGGTGTCATGCATAAACAATGAATTTTGGATCACTGGAAGTAAAAAAAAAAAAAAAAAAGTTTATATTAAGACCCCAGAGGAGGAAGATGGCAGATGCTTTGGCCTGATGCCTGGAATTCAGCTAGATTTCTATCAAATCATTTTGAACACCTGCAAACTTAACCAGAGATGTTAGAAAACAATTGATGCAATTCTATAAATAGAAAAGCAACCACTTTTCACAAGGCAGGAGGTGTGAAGAAGAGAATATGAGATGATATATTGGTAGATAAAACTCAGTGGAGAGGGATCCTCTCTAAACCAGCTACTGGAAAGTCATATAGCAGTGAAACACAAAATTGGACCTTCTAGAAGTCTGCTTCGGTGAGGGACAACCCTGCCTGAAGGATGATCAGGTGCCAAAGTGGAGGAAGAACCCTAGGTAGAACAATGTGGCCTTAGGATCCTTGTGGTCACAGAAAGAACGGGCGGGGCCTGAGTGTGGCAGAGTTCCTAAGCATTCGAGCAGGAAAGCCAGCTCCAAAACATAAGCTCAGGAGTGGGTTTTCTGCTTTGCATTGCCATAAACTGTGAACAACAACATGGTCAGGCAACCCCTCTCAGCAAGGGCCCAGCAAGTTGCAGAACCTCAGTGAGACACTTTGCCTCCTCCTGGAGAAGCAGCATGAGTGTACACCACAGGAGTCTATAAAATTTGTAGACTCAAAATGGGATCCCATGCCTGAAATAAAGACACTTCATCATGGGCTGGGTATACACAGAGTGTGGATGGAAACCAGAGAGAAGAGTGATTGATTTTTCTCTGTCAGTACACTGAAGAGTGGGGGGGGGTGTGCTCTTTCAGCTTTGGGGCTGGAGATGAAGGGGGGGCACCATTTTCATTTTCATCCTCTAAAGCAGCTCTGAAAGCCTTCAGGAAACAAAAGCTACATAGACAAATCTACAGCCACTTATCCTAAGCCCAGCCCTCTGACAAGGGGTATGTGATGCTGCCCAGGCAAAGACACTTGAGAATAATCATAACAGACACCTCACCCAGAAGACCAGCGGGAACACTGGGCTAATACCAAGTTTAATGATCACACAGAACTGCAAAAACCCAGTACTAGAGGAAAATGGCATATAGAATTTGTGTTTTCTTCTCATGATTCTTTAGTCTTCCAATTTTATTCTTTTTCCTTTTCAAGTAATTTCTTATTTTATCAACGTCTTTTAAGTTTTTTTTAAATTTTTCGTTCTTACAATTACATTTTATAATTTCATTGTATTTAATTTGATATATATCATATATATATCTATATCAGATATATAGATGTATATCTGTATATATATATATGTATAGATGCATATATCTATACATCACATATAGATATATGCATCTATATATATGATATCTTACTTTACAATTTTGGGATCTAGTTTCTTCAAATGAACCAAAATAAACCCATGATCTATTGTATTTCTCTGTTCTGTTCACCTGTCTGATTCTATTCTCTGCCTCTCTTTTTATAGTTTTTGTTTCTTCTGATTTGTTTAGTGAATATTTCTCTGGAGTCTTTATTGCCATTTAGGTATTTTGTTCTCTCTTTCATGTATTCATCTCTGAATGGAATGGCAAGATGGAAGAACTCGCCCCCAAAAAGATCGAGAAGCAGTACTAACAACCAGGGACCTAATCAGTACTGATAAAAGTAGGATGTTGGAACTAGATTTCAGAATAATGATTACAAAGAAACTAGCTGGGCTTGGAAAGAGCATGAAAGACACTAGGGAATCTCTGTCTGGAGAAATGAAAGAACTAAAATTTAATCAGGTCTAAATAAAACAGTCTATTAATGAGATGCAATAAAAAACGGAGGCTCTAATTGCTGGGATAAATGAAGCAGAAGAGAGAATCAGTGATATAGAAGGCAAAATGATGGAGAACAAATAAAGTGAGAAAAAGAGATAAAAAAACTACTAGATAATGAGGGGAGAATTTGAGAGACAAGTGATATCATAAAGTAAAAAGTTATTGGAATAATTTGGGTCCAAGAGGAGGAAAGACAGGGCAGAAGGTATATTTGACCAAATTATAGCTGAGAACTTGCCTAATCTGGGGAAGGAAACTGGAATTCAAGTCCAGGAGTCAAACACAACCCACCTCAAAATCAATAAAAATAAGTCAGCACATCAGGATATTAGGTAAGCTTGCAAATTTCCAAGACAAAGAGAAAATCCTAAAAGCAGCTTGGGACAAGAGGTCCTTAACCTACAAGTGTAGAAAGATAAGTCTGTCAGCAGACCAATCCACAGAGAACTAGCAGGCTAGAAAGGACTGGCATGATATACTCAGGGTGTTAAATGTGAAAAATATGCAGCCAAAATGCTTCATCCAGCAAGTCTCTCACTCAGAATGAAAGAAGAGATAAAGAGTTTCCAGGAGAAACCGAAATTAAAAGAATTTCTGATCACTAAGCCAGCCCTTCAAGAAATATTTAAGATGATCCAGTAAGCAAAGAAGGAGCCCAAAAGTAACATGAACAAAAAATGAACAGAGACAATTTACGGAAACAGGGACCTTATAGGTAAAACAATAGCACTAATTCATATCGTTCAGTAGTTACTCTAAAAGTAAATGGGCTAAATGCTCTAATCAAAAGACACAGGGTGCCAAATTGGATAAAAAAATCAAGACCTATTGATATGATATCTACAAGAGACTCATTTTAGAAACAAAAACACCACCAGATTGAAAGTGACAAGGTGCAACAATTCATCTTGTCAATTGATATCAGAAGAAAGCCAGGTAATAATCTTAGTATCACACAAATTAGATTTTAAACCAAAGACTGTAATAAGAGATGCAGAACACTATATCATAATTAGATGGTCTATCCAACAAGAAGATCTAACAATTGTAAATATTTATGTTTCTAACTTGGAAGCAGTCAATTATAAAAAAATAACAAATAGCAAAATTAAAGAAACACACTGAAAATAATACAATAATAGTAGGGGACTTCAATACTCCACTCACAGCGATGGACAGATCATCTAAGCAGAAAATAAACAAGGAAACAAGAGATTTGAATGACACACTTGACCAGATGGATTTCACAGATATATTCAGAGTATTCCATCCTAAAATACCTAAAGCAAAAGAACACACATTCTTCTTGAGTGCACATGGAACATTCTCCAATATAGATCACAAACTGGGTCCCAAATCAAGTCTCAACCAGTACCAAAACATTGAGATTAATCCCTGTGTGTTTTCACACTGCAACGTTTTAAAACTTGAACTCATTCACAGGAGTAAGTTTGGAAGGAACAAAAATACATGGAGGTTGAAGAGCATCATACTAAAGAATGAATGGGGGGAGCCTGGGTGGCTCAGTGGGTTAAAGCCTATGCCTTCGGTTCAAGACATGATCCCAGGGTCCTGGGATCGAGCCCCACATTGGGAAGCAGGGAACCTGCTTCCCCCTCTCTCTCTGCCTGACTCTCTGCCTACTTGTGATCCCTGTCTTGTCAAATAAATAAATAAATAAATAAATATTAAAAAATGAATGGATCAACCAGGAAATTAAAGATTTTTTTTTAATCATGGAAACAAATGAAAATGGAAACATAACTCTTTAAAACCTTTGAGATGCAGCAAAGGTGGGCTTAATGGGAAAGTATGTAGCAATATAAGAATTTCTTAAGAAATAAGAAAGGTCTCAAAAACACAACCTAAACTTACACCAAAGGAAGTAGAGAAAGAAGAGTAGTTAGGCCTAAACCAAGCAAGAGAAGAGAAATAATGAATATTAGAGCAGAGATCAATGAAATAGAAACCAAAAGAACAGTAGAACAGATCAACGAAATTAGGAGCTGGTTGTTTGGAAGAATTTACAAGATTGATAAAACCCTAGCCAGACTTATCAAATAGAAAAAAGACCGAAATAAATAAAATCATGAATGAAAGAGGAGAGATCACAACCAACAAACCATGAAATACATTTATAAGACAATATGCCAACAAAATAGGCAATATGGAAGAAATGGATAAACTACCAAAACTGACAGAAGAAGAAATAGAAAACCTGAAGAAATCCATAACCATCAAGGAAACTGAAGCAATTTAAAAAAAAAAAAAAATCTCCTGACAAAGAAGAGTCCAGGGTCAGATGGCTTTCCAGAGGAATTCTGCCTAATATTTAAAGAAGAAATAATACCTATTCTTTTGAAGCTCTTTCAAAAAATAGAAAGGAAGGAAAAACTTCTAAACTCTTTCTATGAGGCCAGCATTACCTTTATCCACAAAACCAGACAAAGATCTCACCAAAAAGTTAAACCATAGATGAATACCCCTGAAAATCATGGGTGCAAAAATTCTCACAAAAATACTAGCTAACACGATCCAACCGTACAATACAAGGATTATTCACCAAGAGCAAGTGGGATTTATTTCTGGACTACAAGGGTGATTCAACATGCACAAATCAATCAATGTGATACACCACATTACTAAAGAAAGGACAGCAAACATAAGATCCTCTCAATAGATGCAGAAAAAACATTTGACTAAATGCAGCTTTCTGTCTTGATTGAAACTCTCCACAGGGTAGGGATAGAGGAAAAATACCTCAATATCATTAAAAAAAAAAAATCTACAGAAAGCCCACAGTGAATATCATTCTCAAAGGAGAAAAACTGAGAACTTTTTCCATCAGATCGGGAACACGACAGGGATGTGCATCCTTACCACTGTTGTTCAACATAGTACTAGAAGTTCTAGACTCAGCAATCAGACAACAAAAAGGGCATATGATATGATGAGCACTTGGTTTTATAAGCAACTAATGAATCATTGAACACTATATCAAAAACTAATGAGGTACTATATGTTGATTAATTAACTTAAAAAAAAGAAACTGGCACATATAGATTTAAAAAAATGCATCTGAATTGTCAAAGAAGTCAAACTCTCACTCTTCACACATGACGTGATACTCTAAGGGGAAAACCCAAAAGACTCCACCCCCAAATTGTTGGAACTCATGCAGGAATTTAGCAATGTAGCAGCATATAAAATTAATGCAAAAAATAAGTTGAATTTCTTTTTTTAAAGGTTGTATTTATTTATTTGAGAGAGAGAGCTCAAGCAAGGAGGGGAGGGAAAATCAGATTCCCTGCTGAGCAGGGTGCCCAAAGTGGGGTTCAATCTCGGGATCCTGAGATCATTACCTGAGCCAAAGTTAAACACTTAACTACTGAGCCACCCAGGTACTCCAAATCAGTTGCATTTCTATGCACCAACAATGAGATAGAAGAAAGACAAATTAAGGAATTGATCCTATTTACAATTGCACAAAAATCCATAAAATACCAAGGAATAAACCTATCCAAAAAGGGAAAGTTTCTATATTCCAAAAACTATAGAACATTCATGAAAGAAATTGAGAAAGACAAAGAAACTGAGAAACCTTCCATGATCATGGATTGGAAGAAAAAAAATATTGTTAAAATGTCTATGTTCCCTAGAGCAATCTATACATTCAAAGCAATCTCTATCAAAATACTATCAACATTTTTCACAAATCTGGAGCAAATAATCTTAAAATTTGTATGAAACTGGAAAAGATTATGAACAGCCATGGAATGTTGAAAGAGAAAAACAAAATTGGTGGCATCACCATGCCAGACTTCAAGCTATATTACAAAGCTGTAATCATCAAGACAGTATGGTACTGGAACAAAAATAGACACATAGAGTCCAGAAATGGACTCTCAGCTCTATGGTGAACTAAGCTTTGACAAAGCAGGAAAGAATATCTATTGGAAAAAAGACAGTCTCTTCATCAAACACTGTTGCAAAACTTGGACAGCCACATGCAGAAGAATGAAACTGGATTATTTCCTTACCCCATATACAGAAATAGACTCAAAATTGATAAAGAACCTAAATGTGAGTTAGGAATCCATCAAAATCCTAGAAGAGAACCCAGGAAAAAAACTCTTTCACCTTTTCTGTAACAACTTCTTGCTAGACAGGTGTCCAATGGCAAGGAAACAAAGGCAGAAATGAACTAATGGGACTTCATCAAGATACAAAGCTTTCAAAGAGCAAAGGAAACAGTTGACAAAATCAAGACAACCTACAGAATGGTGGAAGATATTTGCAAATATCTTATCAGACAAAAAGCTAGTATTCAAAACCTATAAAGAACTTGTCAAATTCAACACCCAAAAAGCAAATAATCCAGGGAGGAAATGGGCAGAATAAATAGACATTTCTCCAAAGAAGACATACAATGGCCTACAGACACATGAAAAAAATGCTCAACATCACTCGGCATCAGGAAAATACAAATGAAAACAACAATTAGATCTCAACTCACACTGGTCAGAATGGCTAAAATTAACAAGTTAGGAAATGGCAAATATTGGTGAATATGCAGAAAAAGGATAACCCTCATACACTGTTGGAATCCATGTTGGTGCAGCCACTATGGACAACAGTACAGAGGTTCCTCAAAAATTTAAAAATAGAGCTACCCTAGGACCTAGGAATTGCACTACTAGGTATTTATCCCAAAGACAGAAATGTAGTGATATAAAGGGACACATGCACTCCAATGTTTATAGCAGCAGTGCCCACAATAGCAAAACTGGAAAGAGTCCAGATGTCTACCAATAGATGAATAGATAAATAAGCAGAGGTATAGATGATATAGATATAGATATAGATATAGATAGATGTAGATGTAGACATAGATAGATGATATAGATATAGATATAGATATAGATATATAATGGAATATTATTCAGCCATCAAAAAATGAAATATTGTCATTTGTAATGACATGGATGGAACCAGAGGGAATTATGCTAAGCGAAATAAGGCAATCATGGAAAGACAATTATCACATGATTTCACTTGTATGTGGAATTTAAACAACAAAAGAGAGGATGATAGAGGAAGGGAGGGTAAAATAAAACAAGATGAAATCAGAGATGGAGACAAAACATAAGAGACTCTTAATCCAAGGAAACAAACTGAGGGTTGCCATAAAGGAGGGGATGGGAATGTGGGCATGGGGTTACTGGGTGTTAGCCTTTAAGGGGGTGCACCTGATGTAATGAGCACTGGGTGTTATATATGACTGATGAATCACTGAACTCTACCTCTGAAACTTATAATACATTATATATTAATTAACTGAATCTAAATAAAAACATTTTATTTATTTAAGAGAGAGAGAGCAGGGGGAGGGTTACAGTGAGAGAGGGAGAGAGATAATCTCAGACAGACTCCCCACTGAGTGCAGAGCTTGAGGTAGGGGTTGATCTCATTACCCTGAGATCATGACTTTAGCTGAAACCAAAAGTCAGATGCTTAGCTGACTTACTCACCCAGGGACCCCAGAGATGACACCTTTATACAAATATTTGTCAATGTGTATATGAGCTGCTATTTTTCCATTTTCTAATGATAGTTTTCTTTCCATTACCTGGCACCAAAACCAATGGCATCCATATTAGGGCTTCTGTTATGTTAGCACCCCAGATACTAATAACTAATTAGTCAACCTTGTTGTAATAAACAAGTTACATTCTCAATAACTTATCACAATAGAGGTTAATTTTTTGCTCATATTTTATGTTAGTTTTAGGTTGCGTGTAGCTGTTTTTTTTAATATCTAATATTTCTTTTTTTTATTTTTTATTTATTTTCAGCATAACAGTATTCATTGTTTTTTCACCACACCCAGTGCTCCATGCAATCTGTGCCCTCCCTAATACCCACCACCTGGTTCCCCCAACCTCCCACCCCCTGCCCCTTCAAAACCCTCAGGTTGTTTTTCAGAGTCCGTAGTCTCTCATGGTTGTAGCTGTTTTCTATTTATTTTTTCTAGTTCTCAATCTACTGAAGCAGTCTTTCTCTGGAAAGTGTTTTGATAACATGTCATTATGGCAAGTGGAAAACAAAACAAAACACAAACAGAGCTAACAAAAACACACAGTAGCTCTTATAGCAACAAGTTATGAATCATGTGTGGTCACATTTCGTTGGTCAAACATCAGTGTGGTAAGGAAATATAGTCTGCCCTCAGGAGGCATTGAATTATCTATGACAATAAATACAGATCCTGTATATCCTCTTACAGGAATAGAGTAAATAGTTTCAAATATTAAAGTCTACCATGACTTCTTAGAAAAGCTTATGGAAACTAGAAATTTCAATACAAGTAAGAGGACAGTAATCGATATCCACTTTATAATTACTTCCATCTTCCTGAAGGTCCTTACTAACCTCTTATTTTGAACATAAAGGAATATGGATAGATATTTTTCTGCATTTTAGACGATTTTGAATGAATTCAATAGGTTATTGAGACCAATTGTCAACTTTTTGTGACTACTGATGAAAACATATAATACTGAATCTCTGGCTTGGAATACAGATGCTCTTTTCACAAACTTAAAGTAATTGGAATTGGTGTTACACACAACTAATGAATCATTGAACACTACATCAAAAACTAATGATGTATCATATGTTCGTTAATTGAACATAATAAAAAATAAAAATACATAAAAATACAGTAATTGGAAAACAGTAATGACAGAATTCTAGAGGACTAAATAGCATGATGAAAAAAGTAGAGTGTAAAGGGGAGAGATAAATGAAAGTAAATGTATTAAAGATGTGAAACTGACAATCTGGTCCTAGAGAAGGGAACCACCTAATATTGAATAACTTTTTTTCTATGCTAGTGACTTTGCTTGGCATTTTGCATAATTTTCTCAATCAATGCTCAGAATAATGTACTATTACTTCCAGTTTTTTAATTAGGAATCCATGATGGAACTGTATAACTTGTCCAATTTTGGAGTTAAGTTTCAAACTGAGGTTTATCTTCCTTTACTTTCCATGTCTTCTACTCCATATTTCAAACATATTTGCTTTTGCAGTACTGCTTGTGCTTTTATAGATATGGAAATAAATTATTATGACGTTTTTTGGTGATCTTGAGTTGCAGTCATCTTAATGACTTCCTGGATCTAGGGTATGGAAATTACTTCATTACTATAAAAGGGCTCTGAATTAGAGATATCTTCCAAACCAGTATGAGGGATTTACTGTGAAGACTGACAAGGGAGTTATGCCTTTCATTTTAATTTTACAAATATGAATGGAATAACGGTTATGTTCTAGTCACTGATGAAATGAGTAAGACATAGTCTCTGACATCAAATTATTTAGAGACTTTAGAACAAGACAATAAATAATTTTTCCTAGATCTGTTGGTGAACTTTATAATAGTTACATAAAGATAACAAAACTATGTAGCACACTGAGTCATAATGGAAGCTTATTGGGCTAATGTCCAATTCTTAACTAATCACATCTACCTCAAAAAATATGCCATTTCACACTAGGGAGTAAAACAAGAAAGATCTAAAAAAGACATGAGAAGTTTAGTCTCCATTTATGTTTCAGTAAAAAAGGAGAATTAGTAATATATACACACCCTTACTTAAGAACAAGTTACATTTTAAGGAAATATAAATTCATTTGTCCTAAGTTCAAAGTGATCTTATGCAAGAAGGCACTTGAACTAGCTATCAGTATCAGACATGACTGACATACTTTTGTTCTAATGTAGAGATTTTCCTATAAAACATTTCAAGGTAAATTTTTAAAATTAGAGAATTCTCTGTAGCAAACAAAATATTGACAGGAATGAAGAGCAAGAAAGCAAAAATCACAAAATTATTGTGTACTGGTAATAACAAATGTTTAAATTAACAGAAATTTCTTTATTTGTTTCAGAATAATAGGTTCTGAAATTTTAGGTAACAGGACAGTAGGTATTAGAAAAGAGCGAGGAAATTGTAATCTGATGGTGAGTCTGTCTAAAAAGATATACTGAAACAGGCCATAGGGAGTATTTGGTGGTTGGTGAAAAGGGAGGGGGAAAATTGGGTTAACTGGTGAGAAAGATGATGGGAGAAGAAATTGAGTAAGCATGGTTCTGACTTAATACATTGTAACTGATAGATGATATTTCAGCACAAGCCTAAATTCCTAAAGATGTAAAAATGATAAGACTCATGTCATTGATGTAAGTTAAGCATGTCAAGTGATTAAGTCAATGGTTTTAGCCATTTCATTTCTGTAGGGGTCATACAGAGTTATGACTCTAAAGCACCAATAACTTTGGTATTACAAAGACAGTAGCTATTTCTTTTTAGCAACACCTATACTATTTGTGGGTAAGAGAGACTAAATCACTATCCTGATCAAAATTATTGGATACATTTAATCACAAGAACATACAGGTTGCAGCTTTGAATTTTTGTCAGTCACTAAGACCAGAAAGAGAACTCTCAGGATGGCTTATCCTAACCACTGATAAAAGCATATATAAGTTATATCTTAACTCCACATATATGATAAAGAGTAATTACAAATATCACATTACAAAATCACAGTCTCTTCCTTGCCTTTTCTGTTAAACACGTTCCTGATCTTCCTCTTTTGTTTATGGCCATTCCTTTAAGTTTCAGTGTGGGCTCAAGGATTGCTATGTGGTCACTAAATGCTGCCAGTCACTAAGTAAGTTTATGTACATTTCTTCTCACTCTATATTTTTGCCCAAGGTAATCTATGTTGTTGACATCAATGACCATACTTAACTCCCAGAATCATATATATTTGCCTAGACCCCACTTTTGAACCCCAGACCCTTATACTTCAACTACTTATCTGACACTTATATTTGGATAACTAAAAGAACCTGAAATTCAAAAGTCCCCAAATTTTACTCATTCCATCATCTACCTGGGAAGCAGAAGAAAAGATCCTCTCCCAGTGTTCCCCATCTTGGTAGATAAGACTACTATTCAACCAATATAAAACCTAGCAGTACCATTCAGAAATATCTTTTCCCATTCCGTGGGTTGTCTCTTAGTTTTGTTAACAATTTCCTTTGCTGTGCAGAAGCTTTTTATCTTGGTGAAGCCCCAAAAGTTAATTTTCACTCTTGTTTCCCTTGCCTTTGGAGACATATTTTGAAAGAAGTTTCTGCGGGCAATATCAAAAAGGTTACTGCCTATGTTCTCCTCTAGGATTCTGATGGATTCCTCTCTCACACTGAGGTCTTTCATCCATTTGGAGTTTATCTTTGTTTATGGTATGAGAGAAGGAAAACTTCCAGACTCTTTCTATGAGGACAGCATTACCTTGATCCCCAAGCCAGGCAAGGACCCCATCAAAAAGGAGAATTTATGACCAATATCCCTCATGAATATGGTTGCCAAAATTCTCAACAAGATCCTAGCTAATAGAATCCAAAAGTACATTGAAAGGATTACTGTGGCCAAGGTCAAAGAGGGAGTTGTCAGTGTTCTCTTCTAGGATTTTGATGGATTCCTCCCTCACATTGAGGTATTTCATCCATTTGAGTTCATCTTAGTGTACAGTGTAAGAGAATGGTAAAGTTTCATTCTTCTATATATAGCTGTCCAATTTTTCCAGCATGATTTATTAAAGATACTGTATTTTTTCCATTGGATATTTTTTCCTGCTTTGTCAAAGATTAGTTGACCATAAAGTTGAGGGTCTATATCTGGGCTCTCTATTGTGTTCCACTGATCTATGTGTCTGTATTTTTGCCAGTACCATGCTGTCTTGGTGATCACAGTTTTGTATACAGCTCAAAATCAGGCAACGTGATGTCCCAAGCTTTGTTTGTCTTTTTCAACATTCCCTTGGCTATTCGGGGTCTTTTCCAGTTCCATACAAATTTTAAGGTTTGTTCCAACACTTTGAAAAATGCCAATGATATTTTAATCGGGATGGCTTTGAAAGTATAGATTGCTCTGGATAGCATACATATTTTCACAATGTTTATTATTTCAATCAATTATCATGGAATGTTTTTCCATGTTTTTGTGTCTTCTTTAATTTCCTTCATAAATGTTCTGTAATTTCTAGAGCACAGATCCTTTACTTCTTTGGTTAGGTTTATTCCAAGGTATCTTAAGGTTTTTTGGTGCTATTGTAAATGGACTCAATTCTCTAATTTCTCTTTCTACAATTACATTGTTAGTGTATAGGAAAGCAACTTGTTTCTGTGAATTGATTTTGTATCCTGCCACATTGCTGAATTGCTGTATGAGTTCTAGCAATTTAGAGGTGGAGTCTTTGGGTTGCCCACATAAAGTATCACATCATCTGTGAAGAGAAGGCGTTCTTTGCCAACTTGAATAGATTTTATTTCTTTTTGTTGGCTGATTGCTGTTGCTGGAACTTCTAGTACAATGTTGAAAAATAGTGATAAGAGTGGGCATTCTTGTTGTGTTACTGATCTTAAGGGAAAGGCTCTAAGCTTTTCCCTATTGAAAATGATAATCACTGGGGGGATTTTCATAGATGGTTTTTATGAAATGGAGGAATGTGGGGCACCTGGGTGGCTCAGTGGGTTGAGCCTCTGCCTTCAGCTCAGGTCATGATCCCAGTGGTCCTGGGATCGAGCCCCACATCAGGCTCTCTGCTCGGCAGGGAACCTGCTTCGCCCTCTCTCTCTGCCTATCTCTCTCCCTACTTGTGATCTATCTCTCTCTCTCTCTCTGTTAAATAAATAAATAAAATCTTAAAAAAAAAAAAAAAAGAAATGGAGGAATGTTTCTTCTATCCATATACACTAGAGTTTTAATCAGGAAAGGATGTTGTATTTTGTCAAATGCTTTCTCTGCATCAATTGAGAGGACAATATGGTTCTTGTTTCTTCTCTTATTTATGTGTTTTATCACATTGATTGATTTGCAAAAGTTGAACCACCATTGCATCCCAGGGATAAATCCCACTTGGCCATGGTGGATAAACCTTTTAATGTACTGTTGGATTCTATTAGCTAGGATCTTGTTGAGAATTTTGGCATCCATATTCATCAGGGATAATGGTCTTAAATTCTCCTTTTTGATGGGGTCTTGTCTGGTTTTGGGAGCAAGGTAATGCTGGCATCATAAAATGAATTTGAAAGTTTTCCATCTGTTTCTATTTTTGAAACAGCTTCAGGAGAATAGATATTATTTCTTCCTTAAATTTTTGGTTGAATTCCCCAGGGAATCCATCAGGCCCTTGACTCTTGTTTTTTGGGAGGTTTTTGTTCACTGCTTCAAACTCATTACTAGTTATTGGTCTATTTAGGTTGTCAATCTCTTCCTGTTTCAGTCTTGGTAGTTTATAGGTTTCTAGGAAGGCATCCCTTTCTTCCAGATTGTTTAAGTTATTGACATATATTTGATCATAATAATTTATAAAAATTGTTCCTATTTCCTTGGTATTAGTCATGATCTCTCCCCTTTCATTCATAATTTTATTAATTTGGGTCCTTTCTGTTTTCTTTTGGATAAGTCTGGCCAGTGATTTACTGATCTTATTGATTCTTTCAGTGAACCAGCTTCTAGTTTCATTGATATGTTCTACTGTATCTCTAGTTTCTAACTCATTCATCTCTGCTCTAATCTTATATACTTTCTCGTACATGGGTTAAGCTTACTTTGGTGTTGATTCTCCAGATCTTTAAGATGTAAGGATAGTTTGTGTATTCAGGATTTTTAATATTTATTTATTTATTTATTTATTTATTTATTTATTTATTTTGAGCGAGGCTTGGATGACTATGTATTTCCCTCTTAGGACTGCCTTTGCTGTATGCTTTAGGTTTTGAGATATGTGTCTTCATTATCATTGGTTTCCATGAAATGTTTAAGTATTTAAGTTCTTCTTCAAAATCCTGGTTGACCCAAACATTCTTGAGCAGGATGTTCTTTAGCTTCCAGGTGTTTGAACTTCTTCCAAATGTTTTCTTATAATTGAGTTCTGGTTTCAAAGCACTGTGGTCTGAGAATATGCAGGGAATAATCACAATATTTTGGTATCAGTTGAGACCTAATTTGTGACCCAGCATGTGGTCTTTTCTGGAGAACATTCCATGTACGCTGGAGAAAAATGAGTATTCTGTTGTTTTAGGGTGCAATGCTCTGTATGTATTTATGAGTTCCATCTGGTCCAGTGTATTATTCAAAGCTCTTGTTTCTTTGTTGATTTTCTGCTTAGATGATCTGTCTATTGCTGAGAGTGCAGTGTTTTGGTCACCTACTATTAGTGTATTATTATCAATATGTTTCTTTATTTTGGTTAACAGTTGGCATATGCAGTTGGCTGCTCCCATGTTGGGGGCATAGATATTTACAATTGTTAGGTCCTCTTGTTGGCTAGACGCTTTTAGCATTATATAATGTCCTTCTGTGTCTCTAACTATATTATTTAGCTTAAAATCTAATTTGTCTGATATAAGAATTGCTACCCCAGCTTTCTTTTGAGGTCCATTGGCATGAAAAACGGTTCTTTATCCCTTCACATTCAATCCGAATGTATCTTTAGGTTCAAAACGAGTCTCTTGCAGACACCATAGGGATGGGTCCTGTCTTTTTATCCAATCTGCAACCTCATGCCATTTCATGGGAGCATTCAAGGCATTCATGTTGAGAGAGATTATTGAAAGATATGATTTTATTGTCATCATGTTGCCTGTGAAGTCCTTGTTTCTATAGACTGTCTCTGTAAATTTCTGTTCTATATCATTCTTGGGGTCTTTCTCCTTTTATAGAACACCTCCTTCATATTTCTTGCAGGGCTGGCTTAGTGGTCACATAGTCTTTCACTTTCTGCCAGTCTTGGATGCTCCTTGTGTGTCTATCCATTCTGAATGACAGCCTTGGTGTATAAAGTATTCTTGGCTTCATGTTCTTCTCATTTAATTCCCTGAATATGTCTTGCCAGCCCTTTCTGGCCTGATAGGCCTCTCTGGACAAGTCTGACATTATTCTGATATTCCTCCCTCTTTAGGTAAGAACTCTCTTCCCCCTCACTGCTTTCAAGATTGTTTCCTTGGATCTAAGATTTGCAAATTGTACTATTATATGTCATGGCGTTGGTCTGTTCTCAATGATCTTGCGAGGGGTCCTGTCTGTCTCTAGGGAACAAATTCTTCTTTCCCTCTCTACATTAGGCAAGTTCTCAGCTACAATTTGCTCCAATATATCTTCTAGACATCTCTCTCCCTCTCTCCACCCCTTTAGGGATCCCAGTAATTCTGATAATGGAACATTCCATTTTGCCACTAATTTCTCTCAGTTTGATTCCTTTGGTTTTAATTTGTTTTTCCCATGCTGCCTAGATTTCCTTCTTTTCTATCATCTTGTCCTCTGTCTCATTAATTAGTTCTTCTGCTTCATTTATGCTGACAGCCAGAGTACCCCATTTAGACTGCATTTCTCCTTCATAGCATTTTTAAGTTTAGCCTGATTCGATCTCGTTTCTGTCCTTAGAGAGTCTACATTGACATTAATATTTTTCTCAAGTTTAGATATCACCTTGATAATTATTACTCTGAAGTCAGTTTCTACATCTTGGTTAAATTCACATCCATTAGTTCTGTGGCAGAGGCCGTAGTTTCTGAATCCTTTCTTTGTTGGAGGTTTCTCCTCTTAGTCATTTTGTTTAGGGGTGGTTGAAGGAATGTACAGATTCCAAACTATTGACCATAATCCAAGAAAGATGCACCTGTTTTATAGGGATCTTAGGGTTGTTGGTCTTTTGTTCTTCCAGCCTGTCTTCTGGGGAAGGGACCTGCTACACTCTTACTCAGGCAACCTTGTTTGGGCAGAGTTGCCCTGCCCCCGCACCCCCATGTGTGTGTGGGGGGAGGATGGGCTCAGTGAAAATCAATTTTTTGGGAATTTTGTTCTCTGATTGCTTTCCCTGACAGACTTCCACCTCTCTTCCGAGAGTCAGAGCAGATGTGACCACATCCAAGCCTCTAACTCAGAACAGAAAGATCATAGTCTGCTCTTCAATGAGCTCTCCAGGTCACATTCTCTCCATTTCTGTCTGTGCTGCTAAAACCTGAAGCATCCTGGCTTGTGTGCCCCACAGCAGCATTCCCAGCCCTTGCTTCCAGGTCCAGACATGTGTCTGGCTTTGTGTTTCTAAAACTGCAAGCCACCCCTCTTCACACATGTGACCCCACAGCTCCAGGTTTCAGTCCAGGGGACTGCCCTGAAGTCCTTTTCCCACTGCTACAGGTCTCTGAGTCTGTGCCCTGTCCCTAGCATGGGAGGCTTTTGCTTCCCCAGCACAAGATCATAGATGATCCCTCCTCCTTCCCTTTCTCTTTCAATATCTGTCTGCAGAATCATGGCTCCCCGCTTCATACCTTGAGACCAACTGCTGGAGATACTCTGTTTGTAGACATCCAGATATATCTCCTCACATCTCAGGCTGATTTTGTGGGTGTTCAGAATGGAATGATAGATTTCCAGCTCAATTCAGGGGACCAGTTGAATTAGGGTCCCCTATACCTCTGCCATCTTTTCCTGGTTTGATAAGATTTATCAATTTAATTTTTTTTTTCAAAAATAAACTCCTGGTTTCATTGATCTGTTTTTCTTTTTTCAGTTTCTGTATCATTTATTTCTGCTCTAATCTTTATTATCCCCCTTCTTGTGCTGGCTTTATGCTTCCTTTATTTTTCTTTCTCTATTTCCTTTAGTTGTAAGGTTAGGTTGTTTATAATAGATTTTTACTTTGTTTGTTTGTTTTGTTTTTCTTCTTGAGGTAGGGCTGTGTTGTTACATACTTCCCTCTTAGGATCTCTTTTGCTGCAATCCAAAAGATTGCACTGCTGTGTTTTTACTTCCATATGTTTCCATTTATTTATTTATTTATTTTTATTTCTTATTTGTTTTCCTGGTTGACCCATTCATTATTTAGTAGCCTATTGTTTAACTTCCATGTATTTGTACTCTTTCCAAATTGTTTCTTGTGGTTGACTTCAAGTTTCACAATGTTGTGGTCAGAAAAGTTACACGGTCTGATCTCAGTCTTTCGTACTGGTGAAGCCTGATTTGTGATCTAGTATGTGATCTACTCTTGAGAATGTTCCATTTGCACTTGAAAAAAAAATGTATTTTCTGGCGCATTAGGATGGAATGTTCTGTATGTATTTGTTAAGTCCATATGGTCCAGGGTTTCATTCAAAGCCATGTTTTTCCTTGTTGATTTTCTGTTTAGATGATTTGTCCATTGATGAAAGTGTGGTGTTCCCTACTATTATTGTATTATTATCAATTAGTTATAATTATGTTTCCAATTAGTTGTTTTATATGTTTGGATGTTCCTACGTTGGGGCCATAAATATTTACAGCTGTTAGAACTTCTTATTGGTTTGAACTCTTTATTATGATATAGTGTCCTTATTCATCACTTTTCATAGTCTTTCATTTAGTTTGTCTTAAGGTCCAGTCTGTCCGATATAAGTATGGCTACTCTGGCTTTCTTTTGACATCCATTAGCATGATAAATTTTTCTCAATACCCTCACTTTCAATGTGCAGATATCTTTAGGTCTAAAATTATTCTCTTGTAGACTGTTTATACATAGGCCTTGTTTTGCTTTGTTTTGTTTTATCCATTCTAACACCTTATGTCTTTTGATTGGAATGTTCATTCCATTTCATTCAGAGTAATTAGTGATAGACATATATTTATTGATATTTTATTACTTGTTTTACCATCATTTCTGGATATTTCTCTGTTCCTTTCTTGTCTTTGTCAGTTTTGCTCTTTTCTTTCCACCCAAAGACTCTCCTTTAATATTTCTTGCAGGGCTGATTTAGTGGTCACAAACTCTTTTAGTGTGTGTGTGTGTGTGTGTGTGTGTGTGTGTGTGTATGTGTATGTGTGAGAAACTCTTTATCTCTCCTTGTGTTCTGAATGATAGAAGTGCTGAATAGGTTATTCTTGGCTGAAGATTTTTCCCATTCAGCACATTGAATACATTACACACTCCTTTCTGGTTTGGCAATTTCCTGTTGAGAGGTCTGCAACTAGCCTTATGGGTTTTCTCTTTTACTTTAGGAACTTCTTTGTCTTGCTCCTTTAAGATTATTTTTTTTCTTTATCACTGTAATTTGCAAATGTAATTACAATATGTCTTGATGTTAGTTTTGATGGGAGTTCTGCTTTTGTTGATTTTGATGGAAATTCTCTGTGACTCCTTGAGTTTGATGTCTGTTTCCTTTCCCAGATTAGAGGACTGTCCCCAGATTCATCTACTGTTTCCTTAAAACAATGTTCTGTCCCCTTTTCTCTCTCTTCTGAAACTTCTATTATAGGAATATTATTACATTTAAATTATTTTAATTAATTTATTTATTTGAGAGAGAGAGAGAGAGCTTGAAAAGGAGGGACAGGGAGAGGGGAGAGAATCTCAAGCAGATCCATGCTGAGTGTGTAGGCTGACTGATGGCTAGATCTCAGAATCATGACATCATGACCTGAGCCAAAACCAAGAGCTGTCCACTTAACTGAGTGTGCCACCCTGGAGCCCCAAGAATGTTATTACCTTTGATGGGCTCAGTGAGTTCCCTTAGTCTATTCTTGTGTTACATAATTCTTGCTCTCTTTTGTTCAGATTCATTATTTTCCATTATTTTATCTTCTGTATTACTTATTCATTCCTCTCTTCTTCCATCCTTGAGTTCATTGCCTCAAGACTGTTTTCAATCTCAGTTACTGTATTTTTCATTTCTGGCTGCTTTTAACCCTTTTATCTCTGTGGTAAGGGCCTCCCTGAAGTCTTTCTTTTTAAAAATCAATTCCAGCAGGTAGCCTTATAATTGTTGCTTTAAATTCTCCAACAGACATATTACTTTTTGCTTAGATCTCTGGCTGTGAAATTAGCTTATTCTTTCATATAGGGTGAATTCCTCCATCTTAGCATTTTGTACAAATCACTATCTTCTCTTTTTGAAAAAACCTGTTATGTATTGTTGTCCTGAAGAAGAGGCCATATGATGCCCATAGCCTGATGTTTCAGAGAATGTGTCTGGTGTGTGCTGCATGTGCTGTGTTATTGTTTTTTTTGTCTGCTCTATTCTTCAGGCCAATCATATACAGTCTCTTCTTGTCTATAGTGGACAGTGTTTGGTCCTTGGGCAGAATGTGTCATGTTTCAACTTGGTGTTCTCCACTCTTGTTAAATGAGACCTGATACTACTTTCACAAGAACTGAAGCCCTGGAGAGCTTACTGGTTGGGAGACGTGGTATGAGCAGGAGTTTCTGCTTGTCTTATGGGAAAGAAGCCACCTCCCTGGAACTGAGGCAAACCTGACCAAGAAGGGCAGTGCTCTCAGTATCAAGGGTGTGGAACTTCCTGTAAGCATGTTAGGCAGCTACCATGGGTGCTCTGCTGTTCACTACAGGTGGCTGTTCTTATGCTGAGGATTAGGGGAGGGATTTGGTGCCAGCTGGCTCCTGTGTCCCAAGAGAGGAGCCTCTGTGAAGTCTAAGTCTCAGGGATGTGCTCCAAGAAGAGGGAATAATCTCCCAGTGTGTCCCAGGTTGTCTTCAGATAACTATTTCCAAGCAGTCTATTCCCAGGTTGGGGTTGTTTGCCAGCCTTTTCTCCAGGAGTAGAACAGCATTCTCAGTACTCTTTATCCCAGTCAAGTCTGCTGACATTTGAAACTCTATGCCCCACTTGTTGCAGGAACTCACAAAAATCAGACCCTCTTGTTTTTCGTAGCCAGTGGCGTTGAAGAAACATTCTCCTTGTGCATTCTCCTATGCTCCTCTCTTGTTGCCTTTCTCAGTGACCAGAGCTCCTTCTCCTCCACAGCACCTGTGATTTGTTTCTCCCCCAAACCAACTCTTCACACATCCAGTTCCTACCTTCTTTAGTGTGGCTTTTTCTCTTCCTGTAGTTGTGGAGTTTCTTTGTTTTCTTTCAGCCTTCACATTGCTTTCTGGGGTATTCAGAATGATTGATAATTATGTAGTTGTGTTCAAGGGATTATATGAGCCTAGGGTCCTCCTTCTAAGCCTCTATTTTAGCTCCCACTTTCCTGCAAGTTTTGATGTTTGTTTGTTTGTTTGTTTTTGTACTCACTGTGTTGCAGAAACCTCACTTTTAGTTTCTGGATTTCTCACAGAAGGAACTGATCTACCTGCTGCTGTTTAAATTGGTGAGCCCAAATGTGGAAAGATTTTTTTTTTTTTTTAACACTCTTGCTGATGTCGTTGCATAAATTATTCAGTCCTAAAGGTAATCAATATTTTTACCATGCTCCTGCACAATACAAGGACTATTGAACACTTCATCTATGATAACCTATCTCATATATGCTATTGTTGTTTTATGTTTTATAGCAACCTAGTTTTATTTTTCACTTCTTGAGATTACTGTTATTCTTTTATCCCTATATATCTATATATAAATACACAAAATTTTAAAAATTTACCTATGCTTTAATCACTTGCTTTGTTTTTTTATCCTTCTTGCATCATGAAACTTTTACCTGAAAATATTTCCTTTTGCCCAATGAACATACTTAAGATCACCTTTAGTAAGAATCTGTTTTAATGTTTCTTAAGATGTAGTTTCCTCTAATTCTCAAAGTATATCCTTGCTAAATGTTCAGTTATAGACAGTTTCTTTTGTTTTTACTTAGTTCATAGAAGCTATTATTTTACTCTCTTATGTTTTTCCACTGAAAATTTTATCATCTTTCAGATTATTTTTTTTTTCCTTGAATGAATCTAATTTTTGTTTCTGGTTGCTTTTAAGCCTTTGTATTTGGTTATTTGCAGTTTTGACATAAGGTACGTAGGTCCAGATCATTTTTTTTTTTTCTTTGACCCACTTGGGATTAATTTGGTTTCCTGAATCAGTGTACTACTGACTTCCATAAATTCAATAACATTTTTATACAAATATATGCTTTTTCCCATTTTTACTACCCTTCCCTTTCAAATTTCCAAATTGATTAATTTTCGAGCTTCTGACACTATTCACCACATCTCTTAAAATATTGTTCATTTTCTTTTACCTTTTTATTTCTTCAAATCTATTCTAGATAATTCTTGTAGATCAGTCTTCTAATTCACTTTTTTAAAAAAAATATTTTATTTATTCATTTGTCAGAGAGAGCACAAGCAGGTAGAGCTGCAGGCAGAACAGAAAGAGTGGGCAGAGGGAGAAGCAGACTCCCCACTGAGCGGGGAGCCTGATGTGGGACTCGATCCCAGGACCCTGGGATCATAACCTGAACCAAAGGCAGACACTTAACCAACTGAGCCACCCAGATGTCCCTCTAATTCACTTATTCGTATTCTTATTTTCTTATTCTTATACTTATTCTTACACCTATTCTTATTCTTATACCAGCCATTTCTATTATGCTTTAGTTTACTCACTGTTTTTTCTTTTTTCCTAAAGTAAATGGTTTATTTTAGAATAGTTTTAGATTTATGGAAAATTTGCAAAGTATGGTCTTCATATACCCAATAGCCAATTTATTCTGGTGTTAATATATTTATTAGGTTTTAACCTTTAATACGTTATTATCTGTTTTTCTCTCCCTGGATTGTCTGATTACATTTCCTAACTTTGACAGACCCTCTGTTTGTTTTCAGCCTCCCACCCTTATGTCTTATTCTAAGAAAACATGAGAGTCAAAGATCTTAGGGTTAGAAATATCTCCAAGTTTCAAATTAACTTTAATGTCTAGATATCGTCTGTGCATTCCCACTTTAACTTACTGCCTAATCTCAGACTCTTACTTTCCAATTTATTGAATCATTAGTTTTAGGTTTTTTTCCTCATTTTATTCAGTATTTTTAGGTGTTTTCAGTGGGAACATCATTCAGGATATAGAATGTACCGGTTCACTGTAAAGAGATCGAGTTTGAGTCTAAAACCTCTTCTTAATATTTACATGTATATTACTTAATTATCCTCAAAGCAGGAAATTTTGGTTCTTATTTGTAGAAATTACTGATAGCTCTGATAGGGATAACAGAAACCAGTAGTCACAAATCAGTCACTGAATCTCACCTGCCCCAAATGGCAATCTTTGTATACTATTAAAGCAGAAACACTTGATGTGGTAATTTCAATGGGCTGTGCATTTTATATTACTACCCAGCAACAAAATGGTCTATTCTTCAATTATTTTAAGCAGACAGATTAGGACATTGTGAAATTTATTCTCTTACCTTTGGTCTAGGAAACGAAACCTTGAATTAAAACTTCACAAGTTAGAAAGATTTACATTTCGACATATTTCCTGAACAACTTATGAAATGGTCTCATATAGCCCACCGCTGCCATGATTTATCCACAAGGTGGCACTGCAGGCTTTCCAAAATCAACAAATTTCATTCACTAGGACTTCAAATGATTGTGTTGCGATTTTGACCAGATTCTAAAGGAAGGGACAGGATGATATAAACAAATGTCTGTTTGCTTATTCAAACACAGATTTTCTTAGAAGTGATCAATTACAAGAAATTCTATGAAATATAACTGTAAATTATTAAACCATTATATGAACAAAAGAAACTGTAAGGCAGATTACCCCAAATCCTTTAGATTGATCCTGTGTGTGTATGTGTGAGTGTGTGTGTGTGTGTTTAGAAGTTCTTCTTCCTGATTATATTTGGTACAGTGTTATCTTGTGGGGATTTCCTGGATATATAATAATGGCAACTGACTCAGAATACTGTGATGTAGCAAGGAATTAGCCAGGCTGTGATTTGCAAATGTGCAGTGGACAATTCACAAATCCTCACTCTATAGGGTGTAATTATCACGAACCACTCAAGAGGTTTTTGACAAATAAACATTTATTTTCTCATTCTTGATTAGTCCAGGAGCTCAGTTACTTTCCCTCCACTGACAGGACAAACAGAACTTTATAATCATAGGATTTTAGAATTCAAAGGTCCTTAAAGACTAAATAATCCAACATCCTCATTTTACAATTTGAATAACTAAAGCCACAGGTTAAGTAACTTCTTCATGATGACATGTCTTACCATGATTATAGTCATCTCCTCAGATGTGGTATTTGGTGAAACCAAATCTTCATGAAACTCCAATAGTAATGTGAGACTTTAAAGAAAAAAAAGTGTTATTACATCAAGGGTTAAAAAATAAAGCTATGTGTAAATGACACTAAAAACATACTGGTTGTATATTGCCCAAATCACAAAGCTACTGTCAGAGCAAGCAATTGGTAATGAAGCTGGTGATCTTACCCAAGCTGAAATAGCTTTTATTCCCAATGCCTCAATTGGGGCCTGAGTACTGAAGAGTAGGGACACACTAAATATTTGTGAAAGAAATTTTAAAAAGAGTGGACATTATCTACAGGAGCTTTTATGGAAGAGCTTTTGTGGAAGGGTGGGAACCAGGATGAGGAATTAAATTTGATTTCCCCATATCAGCCCTCTAAGAAATAAAAACTTCTGAAGGAAACATTGGATAGAAGGAGATAATTGGATATCAGATATTACAGGTAAATAGGTGATGATGATGATCATTATTATATTATGACTGTTATACAGACAATACACAAGTAGATGTTTTTCAAATGACTAAATACCTAATTATGTAAAAATACATAAAATGAAAATGTAAGACTCAATCATAAACTCTCCACACAGAATTAATCACAGATGATATTTGGTATTGTTTCAGAATTCTCTTTGAATACATGTACCTTTTAAGGTTTTTTACAAAATTAATATAAAAAATGTCAAAAAATTCTCCTGGAAAGTCAATAAAGACATTATTTAACACCTCAACTGCAGGGTGAAAATCTGCAAAGATTGTAGGCAACATCATCCTCTTAATAGAAGATTTATTGTTTAACATGGGAGAAAGTTAATAAAGACAAGCTAGATTATGCTGCAATATCAAACAAGACCCAAAATTCAGTGTGTTGGTGACGTAAATGTTTATAATTCATTCATGTTACCTGTCTATTGTGTAGCAGTCATGTACAATTCATGTTAATGCCTCAAAGACACAAACTGGCAGTGTAGCCTTAATCTTGAATTTCCTGGTAGTCATGCAAAAAAGAAATATACTTATGAAGGATTTGACACTGGCAAATGGATGCTCTGACTCAGAAGTGACACATATCACTTCAGTTTACAGAAATTTTTACAGAAGTTCTAATTTACAAAAACTAAACAGAGGGTTCCACTTGACCATGAGAATGTTGCAAAAATACTAGAAGGCAGAGTACTAGGAATAATTGATGGTCAGCAATAATGACTACCACATTTTTAAAAAGTCACATATTACAGAATTGCTATATGACAAAGCAGAAAGTGACCTATGAAATCATCTTCAAATTCTTTATTTTATGCATAAAATCTGAGGCCCAGAAAGAAAGAAGTAAGTGACTGAGAAGAGATCACATAGCTAACGATAAAGGAAAATAAATGAATGGACAAGCAAACAAAACAAAACTAGGTAAAAATGCAGAACCCTAAATCTAGGATTGTGTTCTTTCCACTAACTATAAATAAAGATGCTGATATACACCACTAGTCAACTTCAATGCTTGGTCAATTCTACTAGCAAAATCCACTTTGCATGGACGTTTCTCTTCTTCAAGGATTGTAAAATTTTATTTCCACCTCTAAGTAAAGAAACTTCATTTATCCAACCCCAAATATTTCACTCCTTCAATTTCTTTCTATTCAAACCTCTAATTCCCTTAATTAATGTACTCTTAACTCCCATTAGGCTGTTAGCAAATTTGTAGTGTCATAAAAATGATCACTGATTCTTTCTGCCTCCCACTGAAGTAAAATATTAGAAGGATCTTACAGCAAAGGCACTTCTCCACGTGGAACAGAAATTCCTACAGTGCGATGTTGATGACTTCATCTCCCTTACAGAACAAGAGGAACTACAAAGGCAAAGGGTCACATTGTATGTATTAAGATGCTGAGCCCACAGCAGGAAAGTCAGCTAAGGGTCAAAAGTAATGGGAGAGGAACTGTTGATTGTACATTAGTTTGTCTGAATGTGAATATAATCTCTGCACATCCAAGGGGTTGACATTAGGACTGAAATAAATTCAAAAAAACTACTTGTTTTAATTTATTTCTCATATGGAGGGGGGGGGGAGGTAGATTCTCCTAGGGCCTAAAATGCACTGTTAGGCAGTACATCAGGAGTTCCCATTTTTAGGTTCCCAAGGAAGGACTTGTTAAACAATCTTGTCAGCAAAGCTTGGAGGCCTGAAAAAGTAAATGCTTAATCTACCACATACCTAGGAGTAGCTTAAGCCCTGTGAGAAGCTGGCTTATCATGTTGCAAGTTTGGGCCCAAGAGTTATATTTCCATTATCTGACTCCACCGTAAAACAAAATGGAACAAAGCAAGCTCAATAGACTAGTTATCTTTATAGGAAATACTACTGCCTGAAAAGTGTAGGTTTTATTTTGGAAATGTTTTCCACCTAAGAGACAGGTAGTTTTCACAGCACTGTCAATTACAGTTTCACTGAAAGAATGCAAAGAGAAGTCAATTGCTTTCATTTCACCTATTCTTCTTGATGCACACTGAAGAAACACACTTTGGGGCAAAGTTATGATAGTCATTATTCCCACTACCTCTCCAGAGGTTGAGAGGATATGGTTTTGGACCTCATGGGGAGGTTATAAATCCCCAAACAAGTACATTCATAACATCTGCTACAAATTCTGTCTTCTTATCATCATGGTAACTATGATTTGCAAAAATGTCAAAGGAACAGGCAAATTGAGTTGGTCTTGATGATTCTTTGATAATTAGCCCTTACACAGTGAGCTCCAGGAAACTTTTTTTTTTTTTTTTGATAGATGATGTTCCTGTGAGAGTGGCTCCAAAAGTGGAGGCAAAATGTTTTCTTACCTCATGCTTTTCCGTTGAACTGTAGCAACTTGACATAGCTTGGATGGGATATACAAACTTAATATTAGCCAATTATTTCCTTTGTGGTTTGGTTCATTTTCATTTTGTTTGATGGTTCTAAAGTTGTGCTTTCTTACGGCTGAGTGGCTTATGATACCTGGCTGCTTAGAGTAATTTTCACACACAGAGATCACATACAAAAGAGAGAAAGAAAGAAAGAGTAAGGGCAAGTGAGAGAAAGAAAGAGAGATTAGATATAGAATGTGAAAAATTGAAATGACAAAGGCTATTACAAAAATGAAATGTGTGAAAAATTGAAATGACAAAGGCTGTTAGTGGCTTGCCTCATCATCACAGACAAACTGAAATGGCTATCGGCAATCTGAAGTTTTAGAAGTGACAAGACAGAAGACATCACTATGAAGGCTTATTCTCCCCACTGAAATCCTACAAAGGTCGGATCCAAAGAAAATTCTGATTCACTTATATGTCTATAAGGCTTAAGATATCACACTAAAGAACCCATGAAAGATTGTGTTGTTCACTGCTTGACAAATTGAAAATTCTTAAACACTTCAGAAATTATTTTGAATAACTACAAGTTTGGACAATGATAAAAGTAGTTTCACAGACTTAGAAAAATTCCAGAATAATACACAGAAAGAGTTAATATCCAACTTCTCACTGAGCAAAATTCAATCAAGTAAATGTGTTCAGGGGTGGGACATGAACTCAGAATCTAAATGACATAACTGAAGTAAATCATACATATAAAGTAATGAATAAATAAACAAGAACACATTGAAATGAAGATTTAGGGCTAATAGTTGAAAAGGAAGGCAGGTAAGTCTTTATCATTATCACATATTGAAAACCCTACTTCCAGATTATGGAGGAAAAAATGCTCATTTGACAAAGTAATTCACATGACAGACACAGAACAATTTTAGGAAAAAAAAAAAAAACAACTCTGAGGAGTCCATTTCATTTTAGTGGTAGCTGAAATAATGAAGCAGGCAATATGGTAGCCAGCATAGCTGAGATTTCAGTTACAAAATTAGTTGGGACACCAAAGAAGCATTATCAAACTTTACTTCATTTGCTTAACTATAGGAAGAGAAAGATAAAATGTGATCAGTGCAAACTATTGATCAGAAATCAATGTATAGGGGTGCCAGGGTGACTCAGTGGGATGAGTCTCTGCTTTCAGCTCAGGTCATGATCTCAGGGTCCTGGGATCGAGTCCTGCATCAGGCTCTCTGCTTGGCAGGGAGCCTGCTTCCCCCACCCGCCCGCCTGCCACACTGCCTACTTGTGATCTCTCTCTCTGTCAAATAAGTAAATAAAATATTTAAAAAAAAAGAAATCAAAGTATATGGAAAACCCAAGGACTCCACCCCCAAATTACTAGAACTCATACAGCAATTCAGTAATGTGGCAGGATACAAAATCAATGCACATAAACAAGTTGCTTTCTTATACACTAACAACAAAAATATAGAAAGGCAAATTAGGGAATTAATTCCATTCACTCTAGCACAAAGTACCATAAGATACCTGGGAATAAAGATAACCAAAGAGATAAAGGACCTGTACTTGAGGAACTACAGAACACTCATGAAAAAAAAAAAAATTAAAGAAGACACAAAAAGTTGGAAAAGCATTACACGCTCATGAATCAAAAGACTAAACATTGTTAAAATTTCCATACTGCCTAAAACAATCTTTACTTTCAATGACATCCTGATCAAAATTCCACTGGCATTATTCAAAGTGCTGGAACAAACAATCTTAAAATTTTCATGGAACCAAAAGAGACCCCGAATTGCTAAGGACGTTGAAATGTTGAAAAAGAAAAACAAAACTGGGGGTATCACATTGCCTGATTTCAAGCTTTACTACAAGGCTGTGATCACCAAGATTGCATGATACTGGCACAAAAGCAGACACATGGACCAGTGGAACAGAGTAGAGAGCCCAGATATGGGACCACAACTCTATGGTCAACTAATCTTCAACAAAGCAGGAAAAAACATCCAGTGGAGAAAAAAAAAATACAGTGTCTTCAATAAGTGGTGCTGGGAAAATTGGACAGCTATGTATAGAAGAATGAAACTCGACCATTATCTTATACCACACACAAAGATAAACTTGAAACAGATAAAACACCTCAACATGAGGCAGGAATCTATCAAATTCTGAGAGGAGAACATAAGCAATAACCTCTTTGACATCAGACACAGCAACTTCTTTCAGGACATGTCTCCAAAGACAAAGGAAACAGAAGCGAAAATGAACTTTTGGGACTTCATCAAGATCAAAAGCTTCTGCACAGCAAAGGAAACAGTCAACAAAGCAAAGAAGCAACCCACAGAATGGGAGAAGATATTTGCAAATGACAGTACAGACAAAAGGCTGATATCCAAGATCTATAAAGAACTCCTCAAAGTCAATGCACACAAAACAGATAATCATGTCAAAAAATGGGCAGAAGACATGAACAGACATTTCTCCAAAGAAGACATACAAATGGCTAATAGACACATGAGAAAAATGGTCATCATCATTAGCCATCAGGGAGATTCAAATCAAAATCATGTTGAGATACTACCTTACACCAGTTAGAATGGCCAAAATTAACAAGACAGTAAACAAGTGTTGTAGACGATGTGGAGAAGGGGGAACTCTCTTACACTGTTGGTGAGAATGCAAGTTGGTGCAACCACTTTGGAAAACAGTGTGGAGATTCCTTAGGAAATGAAAAATGGAGCTATACTATGACCCTGCAATTGCACTACTAGATATTTACCCCAAAGATACAGACATAGTGAAAAGAAGGGCCATCTGTACCCCAATGTTCATAGCAGCAATGGCCACAGTCGCCAAGCTGTGGAAAGAACCAAGATGCCCTTCAACAGATGAATGGATAAGGAAGATGTGGTCCATATACACTATGGAGTATTGTGCCTCCATCAGAAAGGACGAATACCCAACTTTTGTAGCAACATGGACGGGACTGGAAGAGATGATGCTGAGTGAAATAAGTCAGGCAGAGAGAGTCAATTATCATATGGTTTCACTTATTTGTGGAGCATAACAAATAACATGGAGGTCATGGGGAGATGGGTAGGAGAAGGGAGTTGAGGGAAATTGGAAGGGGAGATGAACCATGAGAGACTATGGACTCTGAAAAACAATCTGAGGGTTTTGAAGGGGTGGGGGATGGGAGGTTGGGGGATCCAGGTGGTGGGTATTATGGAGGGCACGTATTGCATGGAGCACTGGGTGTGGTGCATAAACAATGAATTCTGTTATGATGAAAAGAAATTAAAAAAAATAAATAAAGAGAAGTGTGCAACAGGGAAAAAAAATCTAAAGCCACCTCCAGACTAAAAGTTAAGGGGAGGAGAATAATTTACCATGCTAATGGCCATCAAAAGAAAACTGGGGTAGCAATTCTCATATCAGACAAATTAGATTTTAAACCAAAGATTGCAGTAAGAGATGAAGAGGGACACCATATCATACTTCAAGTGTCAATACAACAAGAAGATCTAACATTTATAAGTATTTATGCTCCTAACATAGGAGCTTCCAATTATATAACTGGGTAATGACTAAATTAAAGAAACACATTGATAACAATACAAAAATAACAGGGGATTTCAACACCACACTCACAGCAATGGACAGATCTTCTAAGAGGAAGATCAACAAGGAAACAAGGGCTTTGGATGACACTGGACCACACAAAACTCACAGATATATACGGAATTTCCATCCTAAAACAACAGAATACTCATTCTTCTCAAAGGCACATGGAATGTTCTTCAGAATAGACCAAATACTGAGTCATAAATTAGGTCTCAACCGATACCAAAAGTTTGGAAATGTTTCCTGACAATTTTCACATCACAATGTTTTAAAACTTGAACTCAATCACAAGAGGAAATTTGTTATATGTGCTGCCAAAGCGAACACAAGAGGGAATTTGGAAGGAACTGAAACAGTTGGACATTAAAGAGCATCCTACTAAAGAATGAATAGGTCAACCAGGACAAAGAATTTTTTAAAAAATCTTGGAATCTAATAAGAATGAAAACACATCTGTTCAAAACCTTTGGGATAGGGGCACCTGGGTGGCTCAGTGGGTTAAGCCTCTGCCTTCGGCTCAGGTCATGATCCCGGGGTCCTGGGATCGAGCCCCGCATCGGGCTCTCTGCTCAGCAGGGAGCCTGCTTCCTCCTCTCTCTTTGCCTGCCTCTCTGCCTACTTGTGGTCTCTGTCTGTCAAATAAATAAAAAATCTTTAAAAAAAAAAAAAAACCTTTGGGATATAGCAAAAACATTCTTAAGAGGGAAGTACATTGCAATACAACCCCCTCTCAAAAATTTAGAAAAATCTCACATACACAACCTAACCTTACACCTTAAGGAGCTGTAAAATGAGTGGGGGCAGGGGAGAGAGCTTAAACTAAGCAGAAGAAGAGAAATAATAAAGATTAGAACAGAAATCAATTTAATAGAAACCAGTAAAACAGTAGAACAGATCAACAAAACTAAAAGCTGGTTTTCGGAAATAATAAATAATATCAATAAACCTCTAGCCAGACTTCTCAAAAGGAAAAGAGGAAGGTTCCAAATTAATAAATCCATGAATGAAAGAGGAGAAATCAAGACTAATACCAGGGAAATACAATTTGAAGAACATAGTATGAGCAACAATATGCCAATAAATTAGGTCATCTAGAAGAAATGACTGTATTCCTGGTGACTTATAAACTACCAAAACTGAAACCAGAAGAAATAGAAAATCTGAACAGACCAATAACCAGCAAGGAAATTGAAACAGTAATCAAAACCTACCAAAAAACAGGAGTCCAGATCCAGATGACTTCCCAGGGGAATTCTACCAAATATTTAAAGAAGAAATAATACCTATTCTACTGAAGGTGTTCCAAAAAAATAGAAATGGAAGGAAAACTTCCAAATTCATTCTATGAAGCCAGCATTACCTTGATTGCCAAACCAGGCAAAGACCCCACTAAAAAGGAGAATCATAGACCAATATCCCTGATAAAACTGAATGCCAAAATACTCAACAAGGTACTAGTAAATAAGATCCAACAGTACATTAAAAGGATTATTCACCATGAACAAATGAGATTTATTCCTGTGATGCAAGGGTTGTTCAACATTCCCAAATCAATCAATGTGTTATATTACATTAATAAAAGAAAAGACAAGAACCATAGTATCTCTCAATAGATGCAGAAAAAGCATTTGACAAAATATATAGCATTTTTTTCTGGATTAAAATTCTCCAAATTGTAGGGATAGTGGGAACATACCTCAATGTCATAAAATCCATCTATGAAAAGACCACAGCAAATATCTTTCTCAGTGGGGAAAAACTGAGAGCTTTTTGCCCAAGATCAGGAACAAGACAGGGATACCCATGCTTACCACTGTTGTTCTATATAGCACTAGAAGTCCTAGCCTCAGCAATCAGACAACAAAAAGAAATAAAATGCAGTCAAACTGACAAAGAAGAAGTCAAACTTTCACTCTTCACACATGACATGATACCTTATGTGGAAAACCCAAAAGAATCTGCCCAAAAAATTGCTAGAACTCATACAGCAATTCAGCAATATGGCAGGTTACAAAATCAATGCACAGAAATCAGCTGCATTTCTATGCACTTACAATGTGACTGAAGGAAGAGAAATTAAGGAATTGATTCTATTTACAATTGTACTGAAAACCACCTTGGAATACACCTAAGCAAAGAGGTAAAGGATCTGCACTCTAAAAACTACAGAACACTTATGGAAAAAATAAAAATAAAAAAACTTGAGGAAGACACAAAGAGTTAGAAAAACTTTCCATGCTCATAGATTGGAAGAATAAATATTGTTAAATATCTATGATACCCAAAGTAATCTGCATATTCAATGCAATCCTCATCAAAACGC
This sequence comes from Martes martes, assembly GCF_963455335.1. Taxonomy (NCBI): domain Eukaryota; kingdom Metazoa; phylum Chordata; class Mammalia; order Carnivora; family Mustelidae; genus Martes; species Martes martes. Next base: position 70,254,292 of record NC_137897.1, read on the forward strand.
CATCAGAATTTTTCACAGAGCTGAAAAAAAGAATCCTAAAATTTGTATGGAACCAGAAAAGGTCCTAAAAAGCCAGAAGAGTGTTGAAAGGAAAAACAAAGCTGGGGATATCACAATGCCTGACTTTAAGCTATATTACAAATCTGTGATCATCAAGACAGCATGGCAGTGGCACAAAAACAGACACATAGATCAGTGGAACAGAACAGAGACCCCAGAAATGTACCTTCAACTCTATGATCAATTAATCTTCAACAAAATAAGAAAGAATATCCATGGGAAAAAAAAGATAGTCTCTTCACTAATAACGTTGGAAAAATTGGACAGCCATATGTAGAAGAATGACACAAGGTCATTTTCTTAACACCATACACAAAAATATTAAGGTGGACACATATTGCTTGGAGCACCGGTCATACATAAATAATGAATCTTGGAGCACTACATCAAAAACTAGTGATATACTGTATGGTGACTAACATAACATAATTAAAAAAATAGACTCAAATCCAATGAAACACCTTAATGTGAGACAGGAATCCATCAAAATCTTAGGGGAAAACAGACAGCAACCTCTTCAACCTTGGCTGCATCAGTTCTTGCAAGACACATCTCCAAAGGCAAGGGAAACAAAAGAAAAAACAAACTTGGGGTTTTCATCAAGATCAAAAGCTTCTGCACAGCAAGGGAAACACTCAACAAAACTGAAAAAGGTAACCTACAGAATGGGAGAAGATATTTGAAAATGACATTGGAGATAAAGGGCTGGTATCCAAGATCTGTAAAGAACTTCTCAAACTCAACACACCAAACCCAAATAATCCAGTCAAGAAATGGCCAGAAGGGGCACCTGGGTGGCTCAATGGTTAAGCAACTGCCTTCAGCTCAGGTCATGATCCTGGAGTCCTGGGATCAAGTCCTGCATGGGGCTCCCAACTCCACAGAGAGTCTGCTTCTCCCTCTCACCTTCTCCTCGCTCATGTTCTCTCTCACTGTCTCTCTCTCAAATAAATAAATAAAATCTTAAAAAAAAAAAAAGAAATGGCCAGAAGACATGAACAGACATTTCTTCAAAGAAGATATACAAATGGCCTACACATACATGAAAAAATCCTGCACATCACTTGTCATCAGGGAAATACAAATAAAAATCATAATGAGATACCATCTCAGAGGAGTCAGATTGGCTAATATTAACAAGACAGAGAACAACAAATGTTGGCGAGGCTGTGGAGAAAGGGTAACCCTCTAAAACTGTTGGTGGGAGTGCAAGCTGGTACAACCAGTCTGGAAAGCCGTGTGAAGGTCCTTCAAGAAGTTAAAAATGGAGCTACTCTATAACCCAGCAATTGCACTACTAGGTATTTACTCCAAAGGTACAGATGTAGTAAAATGATGGTGTACTTGCACCTCACTATTCATAGCAGCTGTTTCCACAATGGCCCAACCATGGAAGGAGTCCATATGTCCATTGACAGATGAATGGATAAAGAAGATGTAGTTTATATATAAGATGGGATATTACTCAGCCATCAGAAAGAAAAAATACTTACCATTAACATCAGCATGGTCAGACCTGGAGGGCATGAGGCTAAGTGAAATAAGTCAATCAGAGAAAGACAATTACTGTATGGTTTCACTCCTGTGTGGAATATAAGAAATAGTGCAGAATATCATAGGGGAAGAGAGGGAAAACTGAAACTATAAGCCAAAAACAAACAAACAAACAAACAAACACACACCAACAAACAAAAAATAACAACTACCAAAAAAAAAAAAAAACCTCCAGAAAATTGGAAAAGGTAAGAAAATTTACCCTTTATAACCTCTAAAAAGAATGTAACTCTTAAGATACATTTCTAACTTCTCACTTTCAGGACTATGAGATAATAGATTTATTTTCTTTGATGTTACTAAGTTTGTGGTACATTTGTTGTAGCAGCAATAGAAAATGTACACAAGATGTAATTATAAAGAAGGATTTAGAGAAAGAGTTGACATAGCTGGATTTGAAGACAGAGGAGGAGGACCACAAACCAAGAAAGGCAAATGTCCTCTAGAAGCTGAAAAAATTAAAAAAAAAAAATCTCCAGAAAAAAAACAAAACAAAACAGTGCTACCAACATATTAACTTAGCCTAATGAGACATATGTCATACTTCTGATCTTCAAAAGTGTAAGACAATAAAGACACTAAGACAGTGGTGATTTGTACAGTAACAATAGAAAACTAGTACATACATAAATTACCAAAACTAATTTAAAAAGAAATTGATTGGGGCACCTGGGTGGCTCAGTGGGTTGAGGCCTCTGCCTTCAGCTCAGGTCATGATTCCAGGGTTCTGGGATCGAGCCCCACGTCAGGCTTTCTGCTCCGGCGGGGAGCCTGCTTCCTCCCCTCTCTCTGCCTGCCTCTCTGCCTACTTGTGATCTCTGTCAAATAAATAAATAAAATCTTTAAAATAAAAAAAAATAAAAAATAAAAAGAAATTGATTACTACGAATTCTTGAAACTATTTTGAAAATTGAGATTATAGTTAAAAGCCTTCCAAAATATAAAATTCCAGGCTAAATACTTTTAATGAATAATTCTCCTGAACACTTAAGAAAGAAATAATACTATAACAGTTAATTTTGTGTCTCAACCTGACTGGTTAGTTTATAAAACATTATTTCTGGATGTGTCTGTGAGGGTGTTTCTAGAAGAGTTTAGCATTTGATTAGTAGACTGAGTTAAAGGATTCAACCTCATCAATGTGGGCAGTCATCGTACAATCTGTGTAGGGCTCAGAGGGAACAAAAAAGCAAAGTAAAGGCAAATTTCTCTCTCTCTTCTTGAGGTGGTGCTACCATCCTTTCCTGACCTCAGACATTAGAGCTCCTGGTTCTCAGATCTTCAGATCTGGACTAGATTATATCACAAGCTTTCCTGGTTCTCCACTTGCAGACAGAAGACTTAGGGATTTGTCAGCCTTCATACTTCTATTTTTTTAGGACTTTATTGTTTGTCAGAGATTGAGAGAGAGAGCACAAGCAGGGGGAGCAGCAGAGGGAGAGGGAGAAGCAGACTTTCCACTGAGCAGGTAGCACAATGTGGGCTATATAAAATCAATAGAGATGACAGATACCTAGAAACATACATAGATAGATAATATCCTATTGATTCTGTTTCTCTGGAGAACACTCTGAGTAATGAAAATGCCAGTTCTTAAAAAAAAATGCAAAAGAAAATAGAGGAGGAAGAAACATATTCCAACTCATTTCATGGAGAAAATCACTATTCTAAATCCAAAAACCAGAGAAACACATTATTTTTAAAAAAAAAAAGATAATTTTCAATTCCCCATATCGACGAAAACCTCCTGAACAAATATTAACAAATCAAATTCAGAAATATATAAAAAAAGATAAGATATTTTGGAAAAAAAAAGTGTTCTTTCCAGGAACGTAAGACTGGTTCAAAATTAAATATCAATGAATATAATTTATTATATTAAAGAGACTGCATAAGGAAAACTATATATCATTTAAAAAGATACATTAAAAGCATAAAAGTCTTCACTCAATTTATAATAAGAGGAATGTTTCTTAATTTGTAAAATGTCATCTAACATCTAACATTATTTTTTTTTCTTTTTTTTTCTTTTTTAAGCAGGCTCCCTGCTGAGCAGAGAGCCCGATGCGGAGCTCGATCCCAGGACCCTGGGATCATGACCTGAGCCGAAGGCAGAGGCTTTAACCCACTGAGCCACCCAGGCGCCCCAACATCTAACATTATTAACAATGGCAAGAGTTCAGGAACAAATCAAGGATGTCTTCTATTACTTATTCTAATCAATATTGTATTCAAAATCCTAGTGGAGCAATAAGAAGTAAAAATAAATTTAAAAAATTAAACAGATTAAAAGAGGATATGGAACCATCTCTGTTATTAGATGGTACTATTTTTTTTTTATAAAAAACAAGTCTGCAAAAAAGCTTTGAATACTCCAATGAGCAAATTTATCAAGGTCTCAGGATGTAACACCAATAAATAAGTCAATTGTATTCTTATATATCAAAAATAAAAGTCAATATAGTTTATAGCAACACAAATACTAAATACTTAGGTGTAAAAATAGTACAGTAAATATAAGCCTTATAAGCAGTAAACTACAAAAGACTGATGAAAAAGTTTAATGAAGATGGAAATGAGCAGAAAGTTACAGTAATCATGAACTGGAAGAGTCAATATTAGTAAGATATCAATTTGCCCAAATTGTATTTATAGATTCAATAGTTTCCAAAAAATCCTCAGAATTTTTTCTTGTATATAATGGGAAGCTGAAGCTAAAATTTATATGGAAAGACAAATGAAATGTCAAAACAATTCTGAAAAAAAAAGTTGGAAAACTCATGTTAACTGTTTTCAAGATTTCTTATACAACCACAATATGGCATCACGTTACCTGATTTCAAGCTTTACTACAAAGCTGTGATCACCAAGACAGCATGGTACTGGCATAAAAACAGACACATGGACCAGTGGAACAGAGTAGAGAGCCCAGATATGGACCCTCAACTCTATGGTCAAATCATCTTTGACAAAACAGGAAAAAATATCCAGTGGAAAAAAGACAGTCTCTTCAATAAATGGTGCTGGGAAAACTGGACAGCTATATGTAGAAGAATGAAACTTGACCATTCTCTTACACCGTACACAAAGATAAACTCGAAATGGATAAAAGACCTCAACGTGAGACAGGAATCCATCAGAATCCTCGAGGAGAACATAGGGAGTAACCTCTTTGATATCAGCCATAGCAACTTCTTTCAAGATATGTCTCCAAAGGCGAAGGAAATAAAGGCAAAGATGAACTTCTGGGACTTCATCAAGATAAAAAGCTTCTGCACAGCAAAAGAAACAGTCATCAAAACAAAGAGGCAACCCACGGAATGGGAGAAGATATTTGCAAATGACAGTACAGATAAAAGGTTGATATCCAGGATCTATAAAGAACTCCTCAAACTCAACACACACAAAACAGATAATCATATTAAAAAATGGGCAGAAGATATGAACAGACACTTCTCCAAGGAAGACATACAAATGGCTACCAGACACATGAAAAAATGTTCATCATCACTAGCCATCAGGGAGATTCAAATCAAAACCACATTGAGATACCACCTTACACCAGTTAGAATGGCCAAAATTAGCAAGACAGGAAACAACGTGTGTTGGAGAGGATGTGGAGAAAGGGGAACCCTCTTCCACTGTTGGTGGGAATGCAAACTGGTGCAGCCACTTTGGAGAACAGTGTGGAGATTCCTCAGGAAATTAAAAATAGATCTTCCCTATGACCCTGCAATTGCACTGCTGGGTATTTACCCCAAAGATACAGATGTAGTGAAAAGAAGGGCCATCTGTACCCCAATGTTTATAGCAGCAATGGCCACGGTTGCCAAACTGTAGAAAGAACCAAGATGCCCTTCAACGGATGAATGGATAAGGAAGATGTGGTCCATATACACTATGGAGTATTATGCCTCCATCAGAAAGGACGAATACCCAACTTTTGTAGCAACATGGACAGGACTGGAAGAGATTATGCTGAGTGAAATAAGTCAAACAGAGAAAGTCAAGTATCATATGGTTTCACTTATTGGTGGAGCATAACAAATAATATAGAGGACAAGGGTAGATGGAGAGGAGAAGAGAGTTGAGGGAAATTGGAAGGGGAGGTGAACCATGAGAGACTATGGACTCTGAAAAACAACCTGAGGGTTTTGAAGGGGCGGGGTGGGAGGGTGGGGGAACCAGGTGGTGGGTATTAGGGAGGGCACAGATTGCATGGAGCACTGGGTGTGGTGAAAAAACTATGAATACTGTTACCCTGAAAATAAATAAAAAATTGGAAGAAAAAAAAAAAGAATGATTATATAAATGGAATCATACTGCACACCCTTTTGTCACTGGCTTCTTCTTGGCATAATTCCCCAGAGATCCATCCAAACATGCAGAATTCACTCTTTTTGGCATTCACGTGTCCTGGTCTGTGTAACTCTTCATGTGGTTGGAGGGCATCTGATTGTTTCCAGCTTGGAGCTCTTACAAATAAAGCTGCTGTGAAGATTCATGTACAGAAAAAAAATAATAATAATAATTATCATGGTGTGGTTTGGAACAGAATAGAAATGTAGATCAATAATATGGAATAGACAGCCCCCAAATAGAGAGAAACACAAATATAATAATAAGAATTTGAACACAGAAGAAGAAACAGGAGAAAGTTTGGATGATTCATCTCTGGTGGACACCTAGCTATAGGGTATCTTCCCTGAAGCTAGCAACTTAGTGCAAATTTTGCTAACACTGTCACCCCACCTTCTGTGGGTTATGCCCACTAACAGCCAGCTTGTCTGTCTCACTAACATAAGAAAGCAAGCACAGACAACAACAGGCAGAATCAGTGCACACATCTAGATTAAAGGAAAAGTGACAAGTGACACAGGCACAATAGCAGAGCATTAAAAAAAAAAAAAATAGGAGACTCCCCTGAGGTGTCAGGTTCTGTTGAACAGGGAATACTGTACTGCAGGGCATTTCAGGATGGGTTCTTCATAAAAACACAACTTTCAAGAGCAGAAGATGTAACTAACTTTCCTAACACATGGGAACAGACACAGAGAAGTAGACAAAGCGAGGAAAAAATAATATATGTCCTAAATGAAGGAACAAGACAAAATCACAGTAGGACATCTAAGCAAAAGAGAAATGAATAATATTCCTGATAGATAATTTAAAGTAACTATCATAAAAATACTCACTGGACTTCAGAAAAGGGTGGAAGACATCAGTGAGATTCTTGACAAAGAGATAAAAAAAAATATCGGAGATGAAGAAATGAATAAATGGAATTAAATATACAGAAGTTATAAATAGTAGGCTATAGGAAGCTAAGGAATATATCAATGACTTGGAGAATGAAGTAATGCAAACTAATGAAGGTAAACAGATGAGAGACAAACAAATACTGAATGATGAGAATAGATATGGAAAATTCAGTGGCTCCATCAAGCATAATAACCTTCACATCATAGGGATTCTAGAGGGAGAAGAGAAAGACGTGTTTCTTTATGTTTGAAGACATAATAGCTGAAACTTCCAAATTCGGGGAGAGAAACAGAAATCCAAATTCAGTAGACATAGAAATACTCCAACAAATTCAACCCAAGGAGGTCCACACCAAGATATATAGTAATTAAAATGATTAAAAAAATAGTTATAAAAAAATTTAAAAGTTTCAGGAGAAAATAAGACAGTTACACACAGAGGAACATATATAACTGTATCAGATAATTTTTCAGCAGAAATTTTGCAGGCCAAAAAGAAGTGGCATGATGTATTCAAAGTGCTGAAATGGAAAAATACATAGCCAAAAATACTTTATCCAGCAATGCCACCATTCAAATTAGAAGGAGAGATAAAAAGTTTCCCAGATGAACAAAATTCAAAGACTGCATGACCACTAAACTAGTCCTATAAGAAATGTTAATGGGCAACATGAGTGGACCACAAAAACCATTAGGTAAGGTTAAGAAAATTAGGAAGGAAAAAGAAAAGAAATAAGTATATCTGTAAAAATCAGTTAAGAACAACACAAAATAATGGTAATAAAAGATGTAAAATATATGAAACTTGGAGTGGGCAGGAGTAAAGAATTAGTTAAAAATTAAGTGATCATCAGCTTAAGTAGTTTGCTATGTACAAATGTTATATATAAACTAAATGGTAAATGTAGATCTAAAAACAGTAATAGATATGCAAAAACAAAGTAAGAAGTCCACGTATATCAGTAAAGAAAACAAGAAAACCTTGAAAGAATGCAAGAGAAGAAAGGATCAGAGTAAAACTACAAAACAACCACAAAACAAGTAGCAAAATGACAATAGAGACATACCTATTAATAATTACTTTGTATGTAAGTAGACTAAATGTTCCAATCAAAAGACATAGGATGACACAGCAGATAAAAAAAAAAAAAAAAAAAAAAAAAAAAAAAAAAAAAAAACAAAAAAAACACAAGAACCAACTATGTGCTGCCTACAAGAGACTCATTTCAAACATAAAGTCACCTGGAGACTGAAAGGGAGAGGATGGAGGAATGGTTGTCATGCAAATGGCTGTCCAAACAAAGTCCAAGTAACAATACTTGTATCAGACAAAATAGACTTCAAAACAGTCTGTAAAAGAGATTAGTGTTTGTTTTATTTATTTATTTATTTATTTATTTTAGTTTTCATACCATTTATTTCACTCTAATTTTCATCATTTCATTCCTTCTGCTGGTTTTTAGTTTTTTCTGTTGTTCTTTTTCTATCTCCTTTAGGTTTTATAACTAATAATATCAAAGGGGTATATTCTCTCTAAACCTACTTTGTTGAGGGCTTTTATCATGAATGGATGCTGTACTTTGTCAGATGGTTTTCCTGCATTTATTGAGAGGATCATATGATTTTTATTCTTTGTCTTATTGATATGATTTACCACATTGATTTGCAAATATTGAACCACCTTTGCATATGGGGAATAAAGTAGGTTTAGAGGAAACATACTTCAACATAACACAGGCCATATATGGAAAAACTCACAGTGAACATCCTACTCAATGCAGAAAAACTCAGAGCTCTTCCCTTAAGGTCAGGAATAAATCAAGGATGTCCATTTTCACAATGTTTATTCAGTATATTACTGGAAGTCCTACCACAGCAATTAGATGGAAAAAAAAAAGTGTATCCAAATTGGTAAGAAAGCAGTAAAAGTAACTGTTTGCAGATGATATGATACTCTATATAGAAAGCCTTAAAGTCTCTGCCAAATAACTAGAAATTTTAAATGAAATTCAGTGAAATTGCAGGATTAAAAAAAATCAATGTACAGAAATATGTTACATTTTTATATACTAACAATGAAGCAGCAGCCAGAGATATTAATAAAATAATCCCATTTACATATGCACCAAAATAATAAGATAGTAGGAATAAACCTAAAAGAAGTCAAAGACGTATACTCTGAAAACTATGAAACATTCATGAAAAATATTAAAGATGATAGAAATAAATGAAAAGACATTCCATAGTTTGGGATTGGAAGAAAAAATACTCTTAAGGTGTCTATAGTACCCAAAGCAATCTACGCATTTACTGCAATTACCATCAAAATACCAACAGCATTTTTCACATAACTAGAACACATATCTAAAACTAGAATGAGAAAAAAAATCTTAAAATTTAAATGGAACCACAAAAGATCCTGAATAGCCAAAGCAATTTTGAAAAAAAAGGGGAGGGGTTGGAATATTACAACTCCAGACTTCAAGTTATTTTCTGAAGCTGTAGTATTCAAAACAGTGTGGAACTAGCACAAAAATAGACAAATAGATCAATAGAACAGGATAGAAAACCCAGAAATAAACCCACAATTATATGGTAAGTTAATCTTTGGAAAAGGAGGAAATAATATCCAATGAGAAAATGACAGTCTCTTCAAGAAATGGTGTTGGGAAAACTGGAGAGCTACATAAAAAAAAGAATGAAAAAATTCTACATGTAAAAAAATGGAACACCTTCGAACACCAACACAAGATAAACACACACAAAATAAACTCAAAGTGAATTAAAGACTTAAATGTGAGATCTGAAATCATACAAATTCTAGTCTATGGCAATACCACCCTGAATGCACCCGATCTCATCTGAAATCATAAAAATTCTGGACGAGAACACAGGTACTAACATCTTTGACATTGGTCATAGCAACATTTTTCTAGACATGTCTCCAGAGGCAAGGAAAATAAAAGCAAAAGTAAACAACTTGGACTAAAGAAAATGAAACAAAACAAAACAAAAGAGAAAAAAACTGCTCAGCAAAAGAAATGATCATCAAAACTGGAAGACAACCTAAAACACTACAAAATAGGGTTAGATTTTTAAATAAATTGTTTTTATTTTTATTTAGTGTTGAGTTGTATAAGTTTTTTTAATATTTTAAAAATTAATATTTAATATTTACACGATATCAGGTATATCATTTGCAAAATTCTCCCATTCAGTAGGTTGCCTTTTGTTATGCTGATGGCTTTCATTGCTGCACAAAAGTTTTATCTTGCTATAGTTTCAAATATTTAATTTTGCTTTTCTTTTCCTTCTCGGAGGAGACATATCTAGAAAAATGTTTCTACAGCTGATGTTAAAAAAATGCTACCTATGTTTTCTTCTAGAAATTTTAGGCTTTCTGGTCTCAAATTTAGGGCTTCAATCCTTTTGAGTTTGTTTTTTGTATGATATAAGAAAGTGCTCCAGTTTCATTCTTTCGCATGTTGCTTTCCAGTTTTCACAGCACCATTTTTTGAGGAGACTTTTTTCTGTTGTATATACTTGGCTCTTTACCATAGACTAATTTACCATAAATGTGCCAATTTATTTCAAATCTCTATTCTGTTCTATCGATCTACGCATGAATATTTGTGCCATTAGCATACTATTTTCATTACTTTAAGTTTGTAGTATACCTTGAAATTTGGAATTGTGATACCTCCAGATATGTTCTTCTTTTTCACGATGGCATTGGCTACTTGAGGTCTTTCCTGGTTCCATGCAAATTTTAGGATTATTTGTTCTTGTTCTGTGAAAAATATTGTTGATCTTTTGATATGGACTGTATTAAATCTGTAGATTGCTTTGGGTAGTATAGACATTTTAACAATATTTATTCTTCCAATCCATGAGCATAGACTATCTATACATTTGTTTGGGTCATCTTCAATTTCTTTCATCAAAGTATTTACCATTTTTGGAATACAGATTTTTCACCTTTTTGGTTAAGTTTATTCCTAGATACTTTATTCTTTTTGTTAGATAGTAAATGAAATTGTTTTCTTAATTTCTCTTTCTGCTTCTTTATTATTATTGTATGCAACAGTTTTCTATATACTTATTTTGTATCCTGTTCCAATAAAGGAATTCATTTGTCAGTTCTAGTAGTTTTTTAGTGGAATCTTCAGAGTTTTCTATATATTGTATCATATCATCTGCAAATAGTGAAAATGTTGCCACTTTGTTACCAATTTGGATGCCTTTTTATTTATTTTCGTTATCAGATTGCTGTGGCTAGGAATTCCAGTATTCTACTGAATAAAAGTGGACAGAGTTGATACCCTTGTTTATTCCTGTTCTTAAAGTAAAATCTGTCATTTTTCACATCTGAGTATAACTTTAGCTGTGGGTTTTTCAAATATGACTTATATTATGTTGAGGTATGTTGCTTCTAATCCTGTTTTGTTGAGTTTTATTATTAATGGGTATTGTACTGTGTCAAATGTTTCTTTCTTCATCTATTGAGATGATCACATGATTTTGGTCATTTCTCTAGTTCATGTAGTATATCATGTTAATTGATTTGTGAATTCCTGCAATGAATCCTACTCGTTCACAGAAAATGATCGTTTTATTAATTTTTTTTGGGGGGGAGGGATTCTGTTTGCTAGTATTTTGTTGAGGATTTTTGCATACTGGTTTGTAGTTTTCTTTTCCTTTTTTCTTTCTTCCCTTTCCTTCCCTTCCCTTTTCTTTTCTTTTCTTTTCTTTTCTTTTCTTTTCTTTTCTTTTTCTTTTTTCATTTGTCTTGCCTTGCCTTGCCTCCCCTCCCCCTTCTCCTCCCTGCCCCTCGTCCTCTCCTCCCCGCCCTCCACCCCTCCCTCCTCCCATCTACTCTCCTTTCCTTTCTCTTCCCTTCCCTTCCCCTTCCTTCCTTCCTTCCTTCCTTCCGTCCTTCCTTCCGTCCTTCCTTCCTTCTTCTCTCTGTCTGGCTGCCTCTCTCTCTCTTTCTTGTGTCTTTATCTGGTATTGATATCAGGAAATGCCAACCTTGTAGAATGAATGTGAAAATTTTCCTAACTTTCCCACTTTCCCAATCATTTGCGAGGAGTAGTTATTAACTCTTCTTTAAATATTTGATAGAATTAACCTGTAAAGCCATCAATCCTGAACTCATATGAACTCTGATTCAATTCTATTGCTAGTAATAGATCTAGTCCATTTTTTTTAAATTTCTTCCTGATTCATTTTGAGGCAACAAAATGTACCCTGTTTTGTAGCTTTGGTATCAGGAAAGTTGCAGGATATGCTTTCAACACTTTTAATTTATTGAGACTTGTTTTGAGGATTAATATACAATCTATTCTGAGAAATGTTCTATGTGCTCTTGAAAAGAATCTGTATTCCACTGTTTGGGAATGGAGTTTTCTGAATACATCTAACAGATCCATGTGGTCCCATCTGTCATTCAATTTCCTTTTTGATTTTCTGACTGGATGATCTATCCATTGATGTTAAGTGATTAAAATGTAGTTTTAAAGTCCCCTACTATTGTTGTATTGCTGTCCATTTATTTTCTTACATCTAAATAGTTGCTTAATGTGGGGAGTCCAAATGGCTCAGCCAGTTAAGTGTCTGCATTCAGCTCAGAAATGATCCAGGTGTCCTGGGTTTGAGCCCTGCATCAGGCTCCCTGCTCAGTGGGCAGCCTGCTTCTCCTTCTTCCTCTGTAGCTTCCCCTGCTTGTGCTCTCTTGTTCACTCTCCTTGTCAAATAAATAAAATCTTTAAAAATGAACAAATAAATAAATAGCTACTTCATGTATTTGGGTGCTTCTATGTTGGGTGCATAAATATTTATAATTGTTATACCCTCTTCTTGGATTGTTCCCTTTATCATTAGGTAGTGCCTTCTTTGTCTCTTGTCACAATCTATGTATTAAAGTTGATCTTGTCTGTCATAAGGATTGATATTGCAACTTTCTTTTCACTTCCATTTGCATGGTAAATGGTTTTCCTTCCCTTTAAGTTTGATCTGCATGTGTCTTTAGGTCTAAAGTTGGTCTCCTGTAAGCAGCAAATAAATGAGTCTTGGTTTTTATCCAGTCACCCAATGTATTTTGATTGGAGAATTTATTCTATTTGCATTCAAAGTAATTACTGATAAGGAGGTAGTGTTGCCATTTTGTTACCTGTTTTATGGTCGTTTTGCAGTTCTCTCTCTCTCTTTTTTTCTTTTTTTAAATTAAATTTTTTTATTTATTTTCAGCGTAACAGTATTCATTGTTTTTTCACCACACCCAGTGCTCCATGCAATCTGTGCCCTCCCCAATACCCACAACCCGGTTCCCCCACCCTCCCACCCCCCGCCCCTTCAAAACCCTCAGGTTGTTTTTCAGAGTCCATAGTCTCTCATGGTTCACCTCCCCTTCCAATTTCCCTCAACTCTCTTCTCCTCTCCATCTACCCTTGTCCTCTATATTATTTGTTATGCTCCACCAATAAGTGAAACCATATGATACTTGACTTTCTCTGTTTGACTTATTTCACTCAGCATAATCTCTTCCAGTCCTGTCCATGTTGCTACAAAAGTTGGGTATTCGTCCTTTCTGATGGAGGCATAATACTCCATAGTGTATATGGACCACATCTTCCTTATCCATTCATCCGTTGAAGGGCATCTTGGTTCTTTCCACAGTTTGGCGACCGTGGCCATTGCTGCTATAAACATTGGGGTACAGATGGCCCTTCTTTTCACTACATCTGTATCTTTGGGGTAAATACCCAGCAGTGCAATTGCAGGGTCATAGGGAAGATCTATTTTTAATTTCCTGAGGAATCTCCACACTGTTCTCCAAAGTGGCTGCACCAGTTTGCATTCCCACCAACAGTGGAAGAGGGTTCCCTTTTCTCCACATCCTCTCCAACACACGTTGTTTCCTGTCTTGCTAATTTTGGCCATTCTAACTGGTGTAAGGTGGTATCTCAATGTGGTTTTGATTTGAATCTCCCTGATGGCTAGTGATGATGAACATTTTTTCATGTGTCTGATAGCCATTTGTATGTCTTCATTGGAGAAGTGTCTATTCATATCTTCTGCCCATTTTTTAATATGATTATCTGTTTTGTGTGTGTTGAGTTTGAGGAGTTCTTTATAGATCCTGGATATCAACCTTTTGTCTGTACTGTCATTTGCAAATATCTTCTCCCATTCCGTGGGTTGCCTCTTTGTTTTGTTGACTGTTTCTTTTGCTGTGCAGAAGCTTTTGATCTTGACGAAGTCCCAAAAGTTCATCTTTGCCTTTGTTTCCTTCACCTTTGGAGACATATCTTGAAAGAAGTTACTGTGGCTGATATCAAAGAGGTTACTGCCTATGTTCTCCTCGAGGATTCTGATGGATTCCTGTCTCACGTTGAGGTCTTTACTAACACCAAGGAAGTAGAAACAATCATCAGAAGTTATTATCAACAGTTATATGCCAATAAGCTAAGCAACCTAGATGAAATGGATGCATTCCTGGAAATCTATAAACTCCCAAAATTGAACCAGGAAGAAATTGACAACCTGAATAGACCGATATCTAGTAACGAGATTGAAGCAGTGATCAAAAACCTCCCAAAAAACAAGAGCCCAGGACCTGGCGGATTCCCTGGGGAATTCTATCAAACTTTCAAAGAAGAAATAACACCTGTTCTCCTGAAGCTGTTTCAAAAAATTGAAGCAGAAGGAAAACTTCCAGACTCTTTTTATGAAGCCAGCATTACCCTGATCCCCAAACCAGGCAAAGACCCTACCAAAAAGGAGAATTTCAGACCAATATCACTGATGAATATGGATGCTAAGATTCTCAACAAGATCCTAGCAAACAAGATCCAACAGCACATTAAAAAAATTATCCACCATGACCAGGTGGGATCCATCCCTGGGTTACAAGGATGGTTCAACATTCGCAAATCAATCAATGTGATAGAACAAATCAATAAGAGAAGAGAGAAGAACCACATGATCCTCTCAATTGATGCAGAAAAAGCTTTTGACAAAATCCAGCATCCGTTCCTGATTAAAATGCTTCAAAGTATAGGGATAGAGGGAACATTCCTGAACTTCATCAAATCTATCTATGAAAGACCCACAGCAAATATCATCCTCAATGGGAAAAAGCTTGCAGCCTTCCCGTTGAGATCAGGAACACGACAAGGATGCCCACTCTCACCACTCTTGTTCAACATAGTATTAGAAGTCCTAGCAACAGCAATCAGACAACAAAGAGAAATAAAAGGTATCCAAATTGGCAAGGAAAAAGTCAAACTCTCTCTCTTCGCAGATGACATGATTCTTTATATGGAAAACCTGAAAGACTCCACCCCCAAACTACTAGAACTCATACAGCAATTCAGTAACGTGGCAGGATACAAAGTCAATGTCCAGAAATCAGTGGCTTTCTTATACACTAACAATGAAAATACAGAAAGGCAAATTAGAAAATTGATTCCATTTACTATAGCACCAAGAACCATAAGATACTTCGAAATAAACCTAACCAAAGAGGTTAAGGATCTGTACTCGAGGAACTACAGAACACTCATGAAAGAAATTGAAGAAGACACAAAAAGATTGAAGACCATTCCATGCTCTTGGATCAGAAGAATAAACATCGTTAAAATGTCTATACTGCCCAGAGCAATCTATACTTTTAATGCCATTCCGATCAAAATTCCACCAGTATTTTTCAAAGAGCTGGAGCAAATAATCCTAAAATTTGTATGGAATCAGAAGAGACCCCGAATTGCTAAGGAAATGTTGAAAAACAAGAATAAAACTGGCGGCATCACGTTACCTGATTTCAAGCTTTACTACAAAGCTGTGATCACCAAGACAGCATGGTACTGGCATAAAAACAGACACATAGACCAGTGGAACAGAGTAGAGATCCTAGATATGGACCCTCAAGATATATATATATATATATATATACCCTCTAGATATATATATCTATATATAGAGAGATATATAGATATATAGAGTATATATATCTATATATATAGAGAGATATATATAGAGAGAGAGATATATATATCTCGATATATATATATATATATATCTCTATATATCTCTATATATGGAGAGATATATATAGATATAGATACATATCTATATCTATATATATCTCTCTATATATAGATTATATACATATATATGTATATATAGATCTGTATATATAGCTCTGTCTATCTATCTATCATCTATCTATATTATCATGTCATCTGCAATTAGTAAACATTTTCCTTCTTTTTTGCAAATTTGGATGACTTTTATTGCCTTTTCTTGTCAGATTGCTGTGTCTAGACTTCCAGTGCTAAGTTGAATAAAAGCAGTGAGAAGGAACATTCTTGTCTTCTTCTTGATCTTAGGGGGAACAATCTCCATTTTTCATCATTGAGTATAATGTTGTTTGTGGATTTTACATATAAGGCCATTATCATATTGAGGTATGTTCTCTCTTAAACTATTTTGTAAGAGCTTTTAACAAGAAAGAATGCTGTAGTTAGTGTTTTTTTCTTCATCTATTAAAATGAGCACAAGGAAAAATGCTGTACCTAACTGTTTTTTTCTCCATCTATCAAAATGAGCACTTTTTAAAAAAATCCCTTCTCTTATAGGCCTGATGTATCACATTGATTGAATCATTATTACATCATTATTACATATTGGGAATAAATCCCGCTTGATTATGTTGAATGATCATTTTAATGTATTGGTGGATTCAGTTTACCAACCTTTTGTTGAGAAATTTCCTTCTATGTTTATGTGATATTGTCATGTAGTTCTCTTTTTATGTAATGCCTTTGCCTGGTTTTGGTATCAATGTAATCCTGGCCTTGTCGAATGAATTTGGAAGTTTTCTCTCCTGATTTTTTTTTTTTTTAATTTTCAGAAGGACCAGAATTATGTCTTCTTCAAATCGTTGCTGGAATTCACGTGCAAAATAAGCTGGTCTCGGATTTTTGTTTGTTGGGAGGTTTTTGCTTTGTATGAGATTTTATTCAAATTCCAGTTAACATAGAGTGCAATATTAGTTTCAGGTGTGCAATTTAGTGATTCAACAATTCCATACAACACCCAGTATTCGTAAAAACAAGTGCACTCCTTGGGGTGCCTGGGTCGCTCAGTGGGTTAAGCCTCTGCCTTTGGCTCAGATCATGATCTCAGGGTCCTGGGATCAAGCCCCACATCGGGCTCTCTGCTCAGTAGGGAGCCTGCTTCCTCCTCTCTCTGCCTGCCTCTCTGCCTACTTGTGTCACTCTCTCTCTCTGTCAAATAAATAAATAAAATCTTAAAAAAAAAAGAAAAAAAAAGAAACAAGTGCACTCCTTAATCCCCATCCCCCAACCCACTTCCCCTCTGGTAACAGTCAATTTGTTTTCTGTAGTTGAGTCTATCTCTTGGTTTGCTTCTCTCTTTTTCTTTTGTTGTGAGTTTTTTGATTACTGATTCAATTTCATTGTTGGTAATTGGTCTGTATACATTTTCTATTTCTTCCTGATTCAGTTTTGTGAGTTTATGTTTCTAGAAATTTATCCATTTCTTCTAGGCTCCCCAATATTTTAGCACATAGCTTTTTTCATAATATTCTTTCATAATTCTTTGTATTTCTATGATGTCAATTTTTATTTTCCCTCTTTCATTTCTGATTTTTTTTTTAAATTTGTGTACTCTGTATCTTTTTTATGAGTCTGGCTAAAGGCATATCAATATTTTGATCTTTATAAAGAATCAGCTTCTGGTTTCATGGACTCATCTATTTTCTGTATTGCCATTTTTTTTCTGTTGTAATATTTGTTATTTCCTTGTTTATACTGGATTGTGGTTTTGTTCATTCTTTTTCTTGCTCCTTTTGTTGTAATCTTAGGTTGTGTATTTGAGATTTTTCTTGCTTCTTTAGATAGGTGTTTATTGTTATCATGGTCCCTCTAAGAACCACTTTTTCTACAAACCAAATATTTTGGACCAATGTGTTTTCATTTTCATGTCTCCAAGCATTTTTTCATTTCCTCTTTGATTTCTTGATTGATCCATTCATTTTCATGTCCCCATTTTTTTTTCATTTTCTCTTCGATTTCTTGATTGACCTGTTCATTGTTTAGTAGCTCATTATTTAATCTCCATGTATATGTGCTACTTCAATTGTGTGTGTGTGTGACCGTGTGTATGTGTGAGTGTGTATATGTGTGTGTGCTGTTGATGATTAGTTTCATAGCTTTCTGGTCAGGAAAAAATGAATGCCATGATTTTGATCTCTTTAAATTTGTTGAGACTTGTTTTCTGGCATAATATGTGATATATTCTGGAGACTGTTCCATGTGCACTTGAAAAGAATTGATATTTTCTTGTTTTAGGATGGAATATTTTCAATATATTTGTTAAAAGTATCTGGTCCAGGGTCGCCTGGATGGCTCAGTCAGTTAAGCATCTGCTATTGGCTCAGGTCATGATCCCAATCTTCTGGAATAGAATCCTGCATTGGGGTCCCCACTCAGCAGGGAGTCTGCTTCTTCCTCTCCTTCTGACCCTCCCCATGCTCATTCTCTCTCTCTCTCTCTTTCACACACATATACATACACACACAGACACACACAGAGACACACACAGACACACACACAGACACACACACACATCTCTCTCTCTCTCAAATGAATAAATAAAAAATTTAAAAAAAAAAGATACCTGGTGTAATATGTCATTAAAAGCCACTGTTTCATTGTTGACTTTCTGTCTGAATAATTTGTCCATTGGTGTTAGTGTGGTGTCAGAGTCCCGAAATATTATTGTATTACTATCAATTCCCTCCATTGTGTTTGTTGTTAACCGTTTTACGTATTTTGGTGCTCCCATATAGGGTGCATAAATATTTGCAATTGTTCTATCTTTTTGTTGGATTATTCCGCTTGTTATATACTGCCCTTCTTTGTCACTTGTTACCATTTTTGTTTAAAATTTATTTTGTCTGAAGTAAGTGTTTCTACCCTGGCTTTATTTTCATATCCCTTTTCATTATAAATCCTTCTCCATCCCTTCACTTTCTTTTTTTTTTTTTTTAATTAATAAAATTTCTATTCAGTGTACCAGAATTCATTGCTTATGCACCACACCCAGTGCTCCATGCAATAAGTGCCCTCCTTAATACCCACCACGAGGCTCACCCACCTTCCCACCCCCTGCCCCTTCAAAACCCTCAGGTTATTTTTCAGAGTATAGTCTCTCAAGGTTCATCTACCCCGCCAGTTTCCCTCAACTTCCGTCTCCTCTCCATCTCCCATGTCCTTCGTGCTACGTCTCATGCTCCACAAATAAGTGAAAACAAGTGATAGTTGACTCTCTCTGCTTGACTTATTTCACTCAGGATAATCTCTTCCAGTCCCGTCCATGTTGATACAAAAGTAGGGTTTTCATCCTTTCTGATGGAGGCATAATACTCCATAGTGTATATGGACCACATCTTCCTTATCCATTCGTCTGTTGAAGGGCATCTTGGTTCTTTCCACAGTTGGGCGACCATAGACATTGCTGCTATGAACATTGGGGTACAGATGGCCCTTCTTTTCACTACATCTGTATCCTTGGTGTAAATACCCTGTAGTGCAATTGCAGGGTCATAGGGAAGCTCTATTCATAATTTCTTAAGGAATCTCCACACTGTTTTCCAATGTGGCTGCACCAACTTGCATTCTCACCAACAGTGTAAGAGGGTTCCCCTTTCTCCACAACCTCTCCAACACACATTGTTTCCTGTCTTGCTAATTTTGGCCATTCTAACTGTGTAAGGTGGTATCTCAATGTGGTTTTAATTTTAATCTCCCTGATGGCTAATGATGATGACCATTTTTTCATGTGTCTGATAGCCATTTTTATGTCTTCATTGGAGAAGTGTCTGTTCATGTCTTCTGCCCATTTTCTGACATGATTTTCTGTTTTGTGTGTGCTGAGTTTGAGAAGTTCTTTATATATCCTGGATATCAACCTTTCGTCTGTACTGTCATTTGCAAATATCTTCTCCCATTCCGTGGGTTGCCTCTTTTTTTAATTGACTATTTCTGTTGCTGTACCGAAGCTTTTGATCTTAATGAAGTGCCAAAAAAATCATTTTTGCTTTTGTTTCCTTTGCCTTTGGAGGCATATCTTGAAAGAAGTTGTTGTGGCTGATATTGAAGAGGGTACTGCCTATGTTCTCCTTTAGGATTCTGATGGATTCCTGCCTCATGATGAGGTCTTTTATCCATTTCAAGTTTATCGTTGTGTATGGTGTAAGAGAATGGTCAAGTTTCATTCTTCTACGTATAGCTCTCGAATTTTCCCAGCCTCATTTATTGATGAGACTGTCTTTTTTCCACTGTATATTTTTTCCTGCTTTGTCGAAGATTATTTGACCATAGAGTTGAGGGTCCATATCTGGGCTCTTACTCTGTTCCATTGGTCTATGTGTCTGTTTTTATGCCAGTACCATGCTGTCTTGGTGATCACAGCTTTGTAGTAAAGCTTGAAATCAGGTAACGTGATGCCGCCAGTTTTATTCTTGTTTTTCAACATTTCCTTAGCAATTCGGGGTCTCTTCTGATTCCATACAAATTTTAGGATTATTTGCTCCAGCTCTTTGAAAAATACTGGTGGAATTTTGATCGGAATGGCATTAAAAGTATAGATTGCTCTGGGCAGTATAGACATTTTAACGATGTTTATTCTTCTGATCCAAGAGCATGGAATGGTCTTCAATCTTTTTGTGTCTTCTTCAATTTCTTTCATGAGTGTTCTGTAGTTCCTCGAGTACAGATCCTTAACCTCTTTGGTTAGGTTTATTTCGAAGTATCTTATGGTTCTTGGTGCTATAGTAAATGGAATCAATTTTCTAATTTGCCTTTCTGTATTTTCATTGTTAGTGTATAAGAAAGCCACTGATTTCTGGACATTGACTTTGTATCCTGCCACGTTACTGAATTGCTGTATGAGTTCTAGTAGTTTGGGGGTGGAGTCTTTCAGGTTTTCCATATAAAGAATCATGTCATCTGCGAAGAGAGAGAGTTTGACTTTTTCCTTGCCAATTTGGATACCTTTTATTTCTCTTTGTTGTCTGATTGCTGTTGCTAGGACTTCTAATACTATGTTGAACAAGAGTGGTGAGAGTGGGCATCCTTGTCGTGTTCCTGATCTCAACGGGAAGGCTGCAAGCTTTTTCCCATTGAGGATGATATTTGCTGTGGGTCTTTCATAGATAGATTTGATGAAGTTCAGGAATGTTCCCTCTATCCCTATACTTTGAAGCATTTTAATCAGGAACGGATGCTGGATTTTGTCAAAAGCTTTTTCTGCATCAATTGAGAGGATCATGTGGTTCTTCTCTCTTCTCTTATTGATTTGTTCTATCACATTGATTGATTTGCGAATGTTGAACCATCCTTGTAACCCAGGGATGGATCCCACCTGGTCATGGTGGATAATTTTTTTAATGTGCTGTTGGATCTTGTTTGCTAGGATCTTGTTGAGAATCTTAGCATCCATATTCATCAGTGATATTGGTCTGAAATTCTCCTTTTTGGTAGGGTCTTTGCCTGGTTTGGGATCAGGGTAATGCTGGCTTCATAAAAAGAGTCTGGAAGTTTGCCTTCAGCTTCAATTTTTTGAAACAGCTTCCAGATAATAGGTGTTTTTTCTTTGAAAGTTTGGTAGAATTCCCCCAGGGAATCTGTCAGGTCCCGGGCTCTTGTTTTCTGGGAGATTTTTGATCACTGCTTCAATCTCATTATTAGATCTGTCTATTCAGGTTGTCAATTTCTTCCTGATTCAATTTTGGAAGTTTATAGTTTTCCAGGAAGGCATTCATTTCATCTAGGTTGCTTAACTTACTGGCATATAACTGTTGATAATAATTTCTGATGATTGTTTCTATTTCCTTGGTGTCAGTTGTGATCTCTCCCTTTTCATTCATAATTTTATTTATTTGGGACTTCTCTCTTTTCTTTTGGATTAGTTTGGCCAAAAGTTTATCAATCTTATTGATTCTTTCAAAAAAACAGCTTCTAGTTTCATTGATGTGTTCTACTGTATGTATGTCTCGTTTCTATCTCACTGATCTCTGCTCTAATCTTTATTATTTCTCTTTGTGTGTGTGGAGTTGGCTTAATTTGTTGTTGATTCTCCAGTTCTTTAAGGTTAAAGACAGCTGATGTGTTCTGGATTTTTCAGTTATTTTTTGAGGGAGCCTAGAATGCTATGTATTTCCCCTTTAGGACTGCCTTTGCTGGATCCCATAGGTTTTGGACTAAAGTGTCTTCATTCTCATTGGTTTCCATGAATTGTTTAATTTCTTCTTTGATTTACTAGTTGATCCAAGCATTCTTAAGCAAGGTGGTCTTTAGCTTCCAGGTGTTTGAATTCCTTCTAAACTTTTCCTTGTGATTGAGCTCCAGTTTCAAAGCATTGTGATCTGAGAATATACAGGGAATAATCTCAACCTTTTGGTATTGGTTGAGCCCTGATTTGTGACCCAGTAGGTGGTCTATTCTGGAGAAAGTTCCATGTGCACTTGAGAAGAATGAGTATTCTGTTGTTTTAGGGTGGAATGTTCTGTATATATCTATGAGGTCCATCTGGTCCAATGTGTCATTCAATGCTCTTATTTCTTTATTGATTTTCTGCTTGGATGATCTGTGTATTACTGAGAGTGGCATGTTAAGATCTCCTACTATTAATATATTCATATCAATATGACTCTTCATCTTGATTAACATATTTCTTATTGGGGGCTCTTCCCATATTGGGGGGGATAAATATTTGCAATTCTTAGATCATCTTGGTGGATGGTCCCTTTAAGAATGATGTAGTGTCCTTCTGTATCTCTGACTACAGTCTTTAGTTTAAAATCTAATTTATCTGATATGAGAATCACTACCCCGCCCTTCTTTTGAGACCCATTGGCATGAAAGATGCTTCTCTATCCCTTCATTTTCAGTCTGGATGTATCCTTAGGTTCAAAATGGGTCTCCTGTAGACAACATATGGATGGGTTCTGCTGTTTTATCCAATCTGCAACCCTGTGTCATTTTAAGGGCACATTTAGGCCATTCACATTGAGAGTGATTATTGAGAGATACATTTTTAATGACATTGTGTTACCTGTGAAGTCTTTGTTTCTATAGATTGTCTCCATATATTTCTGTTCAATGATATTCTTAGTTTTTTTCCTCTTTTATAGAACCCCCTCCCTTAATATTTTTGTAGTGCCAGCTTGGTTGTCACATAGTCTTTTAAACCTTGCCAGTCTTAGAAGCTCTTTATCTCTCCATCCATTTTGAATCCTAGTCTTGTAGAAGCTCTTTATCTCTCCATCCATTTTGAATTCTAGTCTTGCTGGATAAAGTATTCTTGGCTGCATGTTCCTCTCATTTAGTTCCCTGAATACATCTTGCCAGCCCTTTATGGCTTGCTAGGTTTCTGTGGACAGGTCTGGCATTATTCTGATGGGCTTTCCTCTCTATGTAAGGAATTTCTTCCCTCTCGCTGCTTTCAATAGCTCCTGTCTGCAATTATGATTCATTATTTTCACAATCAGGTGTCTCGAGGTCTTTCTAGATTCTATGATCTTGGGGGGAGTCCTTTCTGCCTGTAGTACATGAACACTGGTTCCATTTGTGATATTGGGAAAATTTTCATGGAGAATTTGTTCAACTATATCTTCTAGTCTTCTTTCTTTCTCCTCCCCCTCAGGGATTCCTATAATTCTGACATTGGAACGTTTCATGGAGTCATTTATTTCCCTAATCCTGTTTTCATGGCTTCTAAGCTGTTTGTTCCAGGCTTCCTCCTGATCCTTTTTCTCTATCTACTTGTCCTCCAGATCACTAACTCTATGTTCTACCTCAGTTAGCCTAGCTTTTAGAGAATTTATATTAGATTGGAACTCATCGAGAACATTGTTAACACCATCCCTGGTGACTTTCACTTCTGCCCTAATTAATTCCATTTTGTCATCAAAGGCTTTCTCCAACCTAGCTTTTGCCTGGATAATTGTTAGCCTGAATTCCCTTTCTGACATACTGTCTATGTCCATATCCAATAGCTCTGATGGAAAGGGCCCAGTCTCTGAATTTTTCTTCTGTTGGGCATTCCTCCTCCTAGTCATTTTGGTGAGAGATGGTTGAACAGTTGTGTAGCCGAATGTATCAACCATGGTGCAGGCAATGTGCACGTTGGAATGCTTCTCAGCAATCAAGAATCCCCACCAAAAAGAAAGAAAAAAGAGAGAGAGAGAGACAGGAAAAAAAATATAAAAATGAAGGCCCAGCCCAAATGGTCCCCAAGGTAAGATTTATGAAGTTTACAAACAAAAACAGACAAACAAAAAGACTGACAAAAGTATATGACAAGTGGGGTCCCTGGATGGCTCAGTGTGTTACGCCTCTGCCTTTGGCCCGAGTCATGATCTCAGGGTCCTGGGATTGAGCCCCGCATCGGGATCTCTGCTCAGTGGGGAGCCTGCTTCCCCATCTCTTTCTGCCTGCCTCTCTGCCTACTTGTCGTCTCTCTCTCTCAAAACAAAAACAAAAACAAAAACAAAAACAAAAAAACTGTGCTTAGCACAGGCAGGCATTCACTGAGTTTTAAAAGAAAAAAAAAAGTATATGACAAGAGAAAAAGAAAGAAAGAAAGAACGAACAAACCTCATCAGAAAGAACCCCATGTATAAAATTTATATACTCAGGCAAAAACAAATACACAGAAGCATTGACAGAAGAAAAAGATGGGAGAGTGGTTACAAATTCTCAGTGTGGGCAAGGAAAGTCATTTTGATTCTTCCTGGATGTATTTATATCTTTGCTAAAGGACTCAAGTTTCTTGAGATAAAGGGAGATTAAAACTGGTTTACCTATAGGGGTAGCATTGATTGGGGAAATGGGTTTACTTTGAAGCTTATCTCTATATGAATATTAAAATAAAATAAAATAAAATAGAAAAGCAAAAGAAAAACACAGGTATAAGTATCAAAAAAGTTCAGGTTAAAAGGTTATTATGGAATTGGATGTACTGAACACCTCATTGTTATGGTAAATAGGTTAGAAAGTTATATATTAAAAAAATTAAAAGAACCAGAATAGTGGGAACAAATTAAAATGAAAAGTTATATCTATGAAGTAGTGCTGACTGTCCTCTTGTCTTTGTTTTGTTTTGTTTTGGGCTGGCTTTCTGGGGAAGGGGCCTGCCTTGTGGATTTTCAGGTGGTGTTACCTGAGATAAGTCCTCCTGCCCCCATCAAGGGGCTGGGCTCTGGGGAAACCGGTTTTTCAGGCTTTTGTTCTCTGGAGGTTTTGTTTGTTTGTTTTCTCTCCCCTTGGTGGATTTTGGCGGTTTTTGGAGTTTTAGAGGAAAGCAAACTGCACCCAGACCTCCCTCTCAGAGAGAAGCCTCAGTTTCTTACCTTTTGTGTGCTCCAGAGCATATGAATTCCCCCTCTGCCACTGGCAGAGCATGTTCCCAGTCATGGTCTCTGGGGTCACAGGAACTCCCGCTTGTACCCAAAACAGAAATACTAGCCAGGGCTGTCTGGTCAGGTCCAGACTGCTAGAGAGGTCCCAAGCAGAGATAGTGCACTGATATTTTCAAGCTGGCCAGGGCTGGGAGTGCTCAGACTCTTCCGGTCTGAGAAAGCACTGGCTGGCGCCTGCACACACCTCTCTTAGGGGAGTGTGTGGGGCGCGACTCAGACTCTGGTTGTGCACCGAGCATGCACGCAGAGTGCAAAAGTCTGTGGTTCTGCAGGCTGGTGAGGCTCCCTCACTCTCAGGCGAGCCGCCACCCAGACGCTCTCAGGCGGCTCAGAGACCAAGACCTGGCCTCTTTGCTGCACTCTCTCTGGCTCAGCGCCAGTGGTGGCTGTCCTGGGTGAACGGGCTTAAGCCCCTGTCCCTAACTTCCCGATTCCCCCAATTTCCCCCTACGATCCTTTGCTCTTTTTGAGTGCTTCCAACCAGACTCCAAGTTAATGCTGGTCCCCAATCACACGGCACTCTTGTATTGGGGTATTACTTTCCAATGGGTCACTTCTGGTGGCTCCCCTTCCCTTTTGTTTATCTTCTGATATCAGTCTGATGGATGTTCCCACTCTGCTTTACCTGCCCCCATAGAGATCCAGAAGTGTATAATTCTAATCTCAGGCTAATTTCATGGGTGATCAGAGTTCTTTGGTAGGTAATCAGCTCACTTTAGGGGACAGGTTGAAATGATGTCTCCACCTACTTAGCCACCATCTTGTCCCACCCATCCTTTCACTTTCAATCTGCATGCTTCTTTATGTTTGAAATGAGTCTCTTGTAAGACAGAATATAAATGAGGCTTGCTTTTTAATCAGTTCCATCACCCTATTTTTTTGTGTACATTTTGTCCTTTTACATTCAAAGTTATTATTCATAGATAAATATTTGTTGCCATTTTGTTATTTTTGTAGTTGCTTATGTAGTTTTTCTCTGTTCCTTTCTTTGTTTTCTTGCTCTATTCTCTCACAGTTATTTGGTTTTCTTTAGTGATATACTTGGATTCCTTTGTCTTTAATTCTTGCATAACTATTACTGGTTTTTGTCTTGTGGTTACCATCCCATGGCTCTGTATTTATGTTCTGGGACAGGGAAGAGATATGGCATCAGACAACTTCTTTATTCCTGGAGAGGTGTCTCTATGAGTGCTACTTCTCAGGGTCATGCTCTGAGAACATAAAAAGTCTCCCCATGCCTGGGTGGCTCAGTGGTTTAAGCCTCTGTCTTCAGCTCAGGTCATGATCTCAGGGTGCTCTGATTGAGCCCCACATCGGGCTCTCTGCTCAGTGGAAGCCTGCTTCCCCCTCTCTCTCTGCCTGCCTCTCTGTCTACTTCTGATTTCTCTACGTCAAATAAATAAATAAAATCTTAAAAAAAAATACTTCAGCTCTTATGTTAAAAAAAAAAAAAGTCTCCCCAATCTGTGCCCAAGGCACTCATCAGATAACTTTTTCTACACTGCCTGCCCCCAGATGATTTAGCCACATTCTCTAAGAAGCAGGAAGTTGCCCTTTAGGCTCTATCCCAGACAAGACTGCTGACCTTTAAAACTCCAGGCTTTAAGCCCTGACATTTTCAAGCCAGTGGTTTTGGGGAAACATTCCTTTTACACATTCCTCTCTGTGTTCCTCCTTTTTGCCCTTCTCCACGACCACAGTTACCTTTCCTCAGCAGCACCCGTTATCCATTTCTTCCTGAAATCATATCTCTACCCTTCCCACCTTCTTGGATGTGGCCTTTTCTCTCCCTTTAGTTGTGGAGATTGTTCTGTCAATTTTCTGGTAGATTTCTTGGGTATTTAAGATGATTTGATAGTTATCTAGTTGTGTTTGTGGAATAGGGCAAACCTAGGATCCTCCTATTCTGCCTCCACCTACCTCTACCCCTCATTTTTTTTCTTTTTCTTTTTACACACACACACACACACACACACACACACACACACACACACACACATATATATATTTCCCTTTGAGAAATTTCTCTTTGAGATCCTTCACTCTTCTCAATCCCAAGAAGTATCTTTATGACCATTACTTTGAATTCTCTATTAGGTATATTACATATGTGTTTTTCACTTCGGTCTCTTGCTTTGTTTTTCTTGCTCTTTCATTTGTGACATATTACCCTGTCTCTTAATTTTGTCCTACTTTCTGAGTCTGTGTGTCAGGAAAGTCAACTATGTCTCCTCTTGAAAGTAACAGCCTTCTGTAGAAGAGGTCCTATAGTGTCATGCAGTGCAGTGTTCCTTGTTCACCAGAACCTGGGACTTCAGGTATGTCTCCTACGTGTGATTCATGGACACTGCTGTTGTGGCTGACTCACGTTTTACTTCAGTCCAGTCATCTGCAATGGCTGTTTTTGCCTGTTATGCATATTGTTTGTTCCCTGTGGTGTTAGTGGGTTAGTTTGGGGAAGCGCTGGGCTTGAGGGGAGTCAGAGAAGACATTTGCGAGAAATGCTGTGACAACAAAATGCAGGGTGATTTCCTTGTATAGTCCCCTCTGAAGCTATCATTGCTTGGTGGGGCCTGTAGTCAGACCAGTTGACTGCTTCCAGTGCACTGGTGGGACAACTGTCTGATTAGTATGTATGGTTATCTTTCCTCTCTCTGGGGCAGGAGTCACTCTGGAGTGGTGCTGGCTTTCTGTCAGGCCTGTTTGCACACAGCAGGACTATGGTACAGCCCTGAATATGCTCTGGCCAAAAGGGGCCCTTCGGTACTGAGATTAAGGTGGGCATTGCAGTTGGTGGTGACATTAGCAAGGTTTGCGTGCCACTCATCCTCCCCAGGAAGGGCCCTGAAGCGCTGGCACTGAGGTGTGTCTGTCTGTAGGGGGTGTGTTCACTGAAGTGGGGTGGGTGGGGCTGGGGGCATTGTTAGCAATTTAGGCAGCATGCATCAGCACAGTGCAAGTTCCCATAAGTTGTCATGTGTGCGTGCTGGGGCTCAGAGGAGGGAATGGTAGCTGCAAGCACATTTTTCCTGGAGGAGTCCTCCCAACAATCTCTGTCCTCTGAAACTGCTCTGAGATTAGTAACTTTGTTCTTGCAGGAGTCTTCCCAGCAACATCTATCCCTCCAAGATAGGCTCTGAGATTAGCAAATAACTCTTCCTTCCATATGTGCCAATCATTTTATAAACTGCTTCTATGGTGTATTTTCACAAGGCTGTTTGTTGTGCTGTCTCTAAGGGGATGGCTTCTGTTTCCTCTCCCTCTCAGCTCTCCAGAGCCAAGCCTGATTTATAAAAAGCTAAGTTTTAAGTCCTGCTTGTTGTAAGAACTCACAAAATTGGGCCTCTCTGGTTTTCAAAGCAAAGTGTCATGAATGTTTGCCTTCTTTATGCAGGCTCTGTTTTGAGAGCCTCTTTTTCTACTCACTCTGACCCTCCTGCAGTGCCTCCCTCCCATATACAGTACCAACTGTCCATTTAGATACTAATCATATCTCTAGCCTTCCTACCCTCTTCAATGTGGCCTATTTTCTGTATTTACTTGTGAATTTTGGTCTTTCAGATGTTGGGTCATTTTCTGGGTTATTTACACCAATGTGAATGTTATCTAGTTGTATATATGTGACTTGGTAACCTTAGGGTCTTATTACTCCACCACCCTCCCTAGAAGTCTTCTCTAATTGTCTTTTTAAATTGTTTTTTTAATATTTCATTTATTTATAAGAGAAGAGAGAGAAAGAGAGAAAAAGCACGATTTGGGGGAGGGGGAGAGGAAGAAGGACAAGTAGATTCCCTGCCGACCACAGAGTCCAGCATGGGGACCTATCTCAGGGCCCTGATGTTCTGACCTGAGCCTAAGTCAGATGCTTAACCAACTGAGCCACCTATATTCTATATTCTATAGAAAATATAAGAATATTTAGAATATTTAGAATATTCTATATTTATATAGAAAATATAGAAAAATTTTCTATAGAAAATATAGAAATACTTATATATACATATATAAATGTATATATAAGAAATACATATATATTCTATATACATATAAATACATATATATTCTATAGAAAATATAAGAATATTTAAATATTTCTATAGAAAATATTATATATTTTCTATAGAAAATTTTTATAGAAAAGAAATTTCTATATGTTCATTGAAGATCTCACTGGAATCCTCCACTTTCTCAAGTCCAGTGAGTATCTTTATAAACTTCACTTTGAATATTATATCAGGCCTATTGGTTATCTCCATTTCACTTAGATCTTTTGCCATAGTCTTGTCCTGTTCTTTCATTTGTTACATATTTCATTTGCCACATATACATTATTTCATTTGCTACATATCCCTCTGTCTCCTCATGTTGTCTCTCTCTCTCTCTCTCTCTCTCTCTCTCTCTTTTTTTTAACCTATGTATTAGGAGTCAAGTATTTCTCCTGATCTTGACAGTAGTGGCCTTATAAAGAAGGAGTACTATGGTGTCCTGTAGTGTAATGCCCCCTCTTCACCAGAAACAGGTGGTTAAATGATGTCTCCCATGTCAGTGCTTTGTGCCCTACTATTATGACTGATCCATGTTTGCCTTTAGACTAGTCAGCTATAATGCCCCCATTTCCTGTGGTGGGCCAGGTTTTGTCTCTCTGCTATCAAGAGTCCAATCTAGGGCTATCATGGGCTTGTAGTTGGGTGGTGTCAGCAGTCATACCAGATGCCTACCTTCAGCCCATTATTCCAGACTGCTGTAACACTGAAATGTAAGGTGGTCTCCTTTCATTTTCCCCTGAGAGGTTTTCAACCTTTTAGGAGGGCCTGTAGAAAAACCAGATATCTTCCCCTTGTCCATCTGTTGGGACTGCAGTAGCACTGACCTGCAGGGTGCTCTCCCTGTCTTATTCCCTGAGAGATTTTTGTTGGTGGGCAGTGTTGGGAGTCATGCTAGATGCCTGCAGGGACTGTATATGTACTGATTATAAGGATACTCTCTCTGCACTGCCAAAGATAAGTTTCAGCTACTAAGAATGCAAGAGTAGTGGTATGTGTGGTTATAGTCCCCTCTTTCTAGGGTAGAAATCATTATAGAGTGGCACTGGTCTGTGCTGGGAATACTTGCATGGTGAGAGGTTGCAGAAATAACTATATGTGGGACTCCCACATATAGTTGTGGGGAGGGTTGGATAGGTTAGATCCTCAGGAAAATGTGGGGAAGGTCTCAGAGTGTCAGCAAAGTGGATGGAGAGTGTTCATACTAATTCTTAAAGATTAGCTTGTGAAGTAGGGGAATTAAATGGTACCAGTCATTTTTGGTTTTGGAGGAGTATCCTAAAGATTGCTGCCCCTACCACATGCTGAGATTAGTAAATAAATTTCCTTCTATACCCTAGGTACATTTTATTTTATTTTTTTAAAGATTTTATTTATTTATTTGACAGAGAGAGATCACAAGTAGGCAGAGAGGCAGGCAGAGAGAAGTGGAGGGAGAAGCAGGCTCCCTGCTGAGCAGAGAGCCCGATGCAGGACTTGATCCCAGGACCCTGAGATCATGACCTGAGCTGAAGGCAGTGGCTTAACCCACTGAGCCACCCAGGCGCCCTACCCTAGGTACATTTTAAACTGTTTCTATGGCATAGCTTGGCAGAATTATTTGTTATGTTGCCTCTTTAATGGTGGGACTCAGCTTTCTCTTGTCCTCCAGACTCCCAGAGACAAGCCTGCTGATTTTTACAGAGTTAAGCCCCAATGGTTACAAAAACTCTCAAAGTTAACCCCACTGGTTTTTCAAGCCAAATATTATGTAGATGCATCTTCTCAGTGCAGTTCCCCAGTATCTTGGGGGCCTACTGTGGGATGTGATCCTCTCCCGTCCCTGTGCTTGTGGTTTCCCTCCCATTTCTAGTTGGCCTCATCAGGAGTTTGAATTCTGACCTTGTCTTCACCACTCTTACATTTTTTGACATGTCCCTATCTGTAAGATTGATTATTTGCAGAAAGTCTGTCCTGCCTGTCTTTGGGCCATTTGCTGGGTTGGATGCACTGATGTGGCTGTTATCTAGGTGTGTCCATTGGACCAGGTAAGATTAGGATTCTATTATTCCTCCATTTTCCCAGAAGGGGCTATTTTTTTAGCTTGGAGCTACAACATGGTGTCAGCCATCTGTTGCTGAGAGGGAAGAGGGAAATTGTTCTCTTAATTACTATTTGCTACCTCATTATTAATGCATAAAAATTGCAACCCACAACTGTTAATTGTGTATCCTGCAACTTTACTGAATTAGCTTTTAGTTCTAGTGCTCAGGGTTTTCTACAGATAGTATCAACTCATCTGCACATAGTGACAGTTTAACTTCTTACTTAGTAAAATGGATTCTTCATACTCTTTTATTGTCTCATTGCTGTGGCTAGGACTTCCAGTACTATGTGGAAAAAAGATAGTGAATGTGGACATCCTTGTCTTTTTCCTAATCTTAAAAGAAAAGCTCTGTTTTCCACCATTGAATATAATGTTAGGTTTTCAGGTTAGCTTATTTTAGGTTTTACAAAATATGGCCTTTATTATTTTGAGGTATGTTTCCTCCAAACCCACATTGTTGAAGGTTTTTATCATGAAAAAATGTTAAATTTTGTCAAATGATTTTTGTACAGCTATTGAAACAATAATATGATTTTTATCCTCATTTTTTTCATGTTATGGGTGACATTGATTGTTTTGAGCCAGTATTATATCCCCAGAATAAATACCACTTGTTCATAGCAAATGATCATTTTAATGTATTATTGAATGTGGTTTACTAATATTTTGTTGATGATTTTTGCATCTATGTTCCTCAGAAACATTGGCCTGTGGTTTTGGTTTTCCTTTTTCTCTCTCTCTTTTTGTGTTGACTTTGTGTTGTTTTGGAAAGTGTACTATTGGTCACATAAAATAAAATTGGAAGCTTTTCCTCCTATTCAATTTTTGAAAACATAGTTTGAGTAGAATAGGTATTAACTGTTCTTTATTTTTTTAATTTAATTTAATTTAATTTTTTCAGTGTTCCAAGATTAATTGTTTATACACCACACCCAGGGCTCCATGCCATACATGCCCTCCATAATACCCACCACCAGGCTCACCCAACCCCCCCAACCCAAAACCCTCAGTTTGTTTCTCAGAGTCCACAGTCTCTCATGGTTCATCTTCCCCTCTGATTTCCCCCAACTCACGTAAATGTTTGGTAGATTGCACCTGTGAATCCATCTGGACCTGGACTTCAGGTTTTTGGGAAGTTTTTGATAAACAACTTAATTTTGTTGCTAGTACTCGGTCTGTTCAGATTTTGTTTCTTTCTGGTTCTGTTTTGGAAGATTGTTTGTTTCTAAGAATTTATCCTTTTCTTCTAGGTCGTGCAATTTATTGGCACATAATTTTTCATAGTATCCTTCACAAGCATTTGTATCACTGTGGTGTCAACTGTTATGTCTCTTCTTTCACTTCTGATTTTATTTATTTGTTTGCCTTGATGAGTGTATCTAAAAGTTTATCAGTTTTGTTTATTATAGAATCAGTTATTTGTTTTATTGAGATTTTCTTTTTTTAATTCTCTATGTCATTTATTACTGCTCTGATCTTTATTATTTCATTTCTTCTACCTACCTTTGGCTTTGTTGTTCTTTTTCTAGTTTCTTTAGGTGTAAGGATAGTTTGCTTATTTGAGCTTTTTCTTATGACTGGGGATAGGCTTATATCACTGTACACTTCTCTCTTTGAACCACTTTTGCTGGGTGTGAAAAATTTGGATGATTGTTTATTCTTTTTCATTTATCTCCATGTATTATTTTTTCTATTTTGTTTTTGATTCCTTTGTTCATTCATTGGTTGTGTGGTAACATGCTGTATATTCTGCATATTTGTGGATTTTGTTCCAGTATTTTTTTTTTATTGTTATTGACTTCTAGTTTCATATTCTTGTGGTTGCAAAAGATGCATAGTATCTTTTCCATCTTCTTAATCTTATTGAGACTAGTTTAATGACCTAACATGTGATCTATTCTGGAAAATGTTTATGTATGCTTGAAAATAATTTGTATTCTGTTGCTGCTGGATGAAATGTTCTGTATTTATCTGTTGTGTCCATATTCTCTAAAGTGTTGTTCAAAGACACTCTTATTGATTCTCTGCCTGGAAAATGTATCTATTGGAGTAACTGAGGTGTGAAAGTCCCCTATTATTATTGTATTACCATCAATTTCTCCTTTCACGTATGTTCATATTTGCTTTGTCCTTGTCCTTCTTAATTTTTCTGGGTGATTTATCCATTGGTAAACAGGGACATTAAAATTCACTACTATTATTATATTGCTATTTATTTCTTCCTTCAGTTCTGTTAATATTTATTTATCTAGTTGCTCCCCTGTTGTGGATCTATATAAATTGCTAAGTTTTCTTGATGACCTGATTTTTTTTCATTATATAGTGACCTTTTTTGCCTCTTGGAACCAATTTTAACTGAAAGTTTATTTTGTCTGATTAAGTATAGCCCCTCCTGCTCTAATTTGATTGCCATTTGCATGAAATATCTTTTTCCATCCCCTTCACTTTTAAATTGTCTGTGTCCTTAAAGTGAATCTCTTATAGACAACATGCTGTTCAATTTTATTTATTTTTTATCCATTATGTGTCTCTTAAATGGAGGAGTTGATTTGTTTACATATAAAGTAATTATTAATAAATAAGTACATACTATTGTAGTTTTGTTAATTGCTTTCAACTTTTTATTTTTTTATTTTTTTTTTAATTTTTTATTTTAATAAACATATAATGTATTTTTATCCCCAGGGGTACAGGTCTGTGAATCATCTGGTTTACACATTTCACAGCACTCATCATAGCCCATACCCTCCCCAATGTCCATTTCCCCACCACCCTCTCCCGTCCCCCTTCCCCCCCGCAACCCTCAGTCTGTTTCTTGAGATTGAGTCTTTTATGGTTTGTCTCCCTCCCAATCCCATCTTTTCATTTTTTCTTTTCCTACCTCCCCCCAAACCCCCCCACCTTGCATCTCCCCTTCCTCATATCAAAGAGATCATATGATAGTTATATTTCTCCGATTGACTTATTTCGCTAAGCATGATACCCTCTAGTTCCATCCACGTCGTCGCAAATGGCAAGATTTCATGTCTTTTGATGGCTGCATAGTATTCCATTGTGTATATATACCACATCTTCTTTATCCATTCATCTGTTGATGGACATCTAGGCGCTTTCCACAGTTTGGCTATTGTGGACATTGCTGCTATAAACATTCGGGTGCACGTGCCCCTTCGGAGCACCACGTTTGTATCTTTAGGATATATACCCAGTAGTGCAATTGCTGGGTCGTAGGGTAGCTCTATTTTCAGTTTTTTGAGGAACCTCCACACTGTTTTCCAGAGTGGTTGCACCAGCTTGCATTCCCACCAACAGTGTAGGAGGGTTCCCCTCTCTCCGCATCCTCGCCAGCATCTGTCATTTCTTGACTTGTTAATTTTAGCCATTCTGACTGGTGTGAGGTGGTATCTCATTGTGGTTTTGATTTGTATTTCCCTGATGCCGAGTGATGTGCTTTCAACTTTTTATAGTGGGGTACTAGATTTATTTCTTTCTTTTTATATTTGTATATCTGTAAGAGATTTCTTCTTTGTTATTACCATTAGGCTTACATAAAACATGTTGTAAGAGTATATTTTAACTTGAAAGCAACTTAACTTCAATTGCATAGAAAAGTTGTACACTTTTACTTCCCCTGACCACATTTTGTTATATTTTTATCACACTTCATACATCTTTTTCTATTGTATATCCTTTAAGAAAATGGGGTGCCTGGGTGGCTCAGTAGGTTAAAGCCTCTGCCTTTGGCTCAGGTCATGATCCCAGGGTCCTGGGATCGAGCCCCACATTGGGCTCTCTGCTCTGTGGGGAGCCTGCTTCCTCCTCTCTCTCTCTCTCTGCCTGCCTTTCTGCCTACTTGTGATCTCTCTGTCAAATAAATAAATAAAATCTTTTTAAAAAAGAAACTATTATAGCTACATTTTAATACTACTTTCTTTTAAGTTTTATACTAGAGATAAAAGTAATTGATTCACTAGTATCACAGTATTATTCTGAATTTGGCTACATGTTTACTTTTACAGTGAGTTTAAAGCTTTTATGTTTGTATGCATTTAATATCCCTTTGTTTCAAATTATACTCCCATTAACATTTCTTATAAAACAGTTTTAGTGATGACTCCCTCAGCTTTTGTTCTTCTTGGAATGTTTTTATTTATTCTTCATTTTTGAGGGACAGCTTTGCCAGGGGTAGTATTTTTCTATCTTCAATACTTTATGTTATTCCACTTCCTTTGTTATTTACATTATATATATATATATATATATATATACACACACACACACACACACACATTATATATATATATATACATTATATATATATATATAATTTGAAACAAAGGGATATTAAATTAGAAGATATATATATATATCTTCTAAAATATGCAGTCAATATTATACATTTTTCTCTAAGCACTGCTTTCATTGCTTCCTGAAAATTTATGTAGATTCATGTTTATCTTGAATTAGTTTAAAATATTTTCATTTTTTTTCCTTGATGCATATTCAACTCATGTGTTATTTAAAAGTATGTAGTTTAACCTCCTAACATTTGGGGATTTTCCAAAAGTATTTTATATTTAAGATTTTTAGCTCCACTTCTTTGTGGTCTAACAGCATATTTTATATGATTTCTACTCTCTTCAATTTGTTAAGGTATGCTTTCTTATCCAGGGTGTGGTTTATCTTGATGTATGCTACATATGAGCTGGAGGAGGAAAAGTATTTTGCTTTTGTTGAGTAAGTATTCTTTAAATGTGGATTAGGTCCAGTTGATTGATGGTGCTGTTTGGTTCAACTGTATGCTTACTGATTTTCTGCTTCCTGGATCTTTCAATTGCAAACAGGAAGGTATTGAATTTTCCAAATGTAATAGTGAGTATGTCTTCTTCTTGTATTTCTAACAATTTTTGCCTCATACCTTGATGTTCATCTGTTAGGCTCATATATATTCAAAGTTTTTGTGTCTTCCTGAAGAATTAACTCCTTTATCATGTTAAAATGATGTTATTTACCCTTGATTTCTTTCCTTTTTCTTAAACCTGCTTTGTCTGAAGTTAATATAAGTACTTCAACTTTCTTTTCATCAGTGTTAGCATGACCTGTTTTTCTCTGTTCTTTTATTATTGATTTCTGAATATTTATTTAATGTCTCTTAGATTCTGGCAAATAACATATAATTTGGTTTTATTTTGTCGCCCACTCTGGCCAGGTTCTGTATGGATAGCTATTTTTGTGATTTGTCTCACATAACTGACCACCTGGACCTGTATATACATAGGCAGGTTAAAGAATGTTTTTGTGAGACTCATGCTGTGTGAATAACCTTGGGATTCTAATAGTTTGAAATATATTATCTGGTCTCTAGGTCAGAACTGGCCCTTCTGCTCTGAATGACAAGAGCTACAAATTTTCCTGCTCCAGGCTGGGCTGGTCTCCCAAAATGGAATCCAGGAGGGGAAGCAGGCACAAATAGCCCAGACTCCTTGAAAATATAGAAACATGATAACATGGAAATGCAGCTCACCCCAAACTGCATGTAGGGAAAAAAATGTTTAATTTCAAACCCATTTATTTGCCCCCATGAATATGGTCCTTGTGGGGGTGGTTAGTTGGAAGTCTCACCAAAGGGGAGGATGCTTTGCCCAGGCCTCTCAATCAGGACTCCAGCCTGGCTGTTTCCATGGGGCTTCCCCAGCTAATGAGGTTACATGTTGTAAATACTTGATTTGGTGTAACTTCACTTTGTTCTCATTTAG
Organism: Martes martes; assembly: GCF_963455335.1. Classification (NCBI taxonomy): domain Eukaryota; kingdom Metazoa; phylum Chordata; class Mammalia; order Carnivora; family Mustelidae; genus Martes; species Martes martes. The sequence continues at coordinate 70,291,566 of NC_137897.1, forward strand.
TGCCTATTATTACATTCATCTATGTACTGATTTTTTTTCCTCTTCTGTTTCTATTAGATTTGTATAATAATAATAATAATAATAATAATAATAATATAGGAGGTTTCTTTCTTTTTCAAATCTGAAACATGGCTGTTATGAATCTTTTGTGCAGAGCAGGCAGCAGTGCATATAATCCATTCACATTTTAAGTGATTACTGATATTGTAGGGGGTAAGGACAGGGTGCCCCAAGATAGAATACTTTGACATGAACATTTTTTAAATTTAATATAATTTTTTTCAATATTCCAAATTTCGTTGTTCTGTGCTCCATGCAATACCTGCCCTCCAGAATACCTATCACCAGATGCACACAACCCACCACACTGCTCCTATCCAAAACCCTCAGTTTGTTTCTCAGAGTCCACAGTCTCTCATGGTTTATCTCCCCTCCAATTTCCCCCAACTCACTTCTCCTCCACATTTTCCAATGTCCTCCATGTTATTCCTTATGCTCCACAAATAAGTGAAACCATATGATACTTGACTCTCTCTGCTTGACTTATTTCACTCACCATAACTTCTTCCAGTCCCTTCCATGTTGATACAAAAGTTGGGTATTCATCATTTCTGATGGAGGCATAATACTCTATTTTATATATGGACCATATCTTCTTTATCCATTCATCCATTGAAGGGCACCTAGGTTCTTTCCACAGTTTGGCGACTGTGGCCATTGCTGCTAGGACCACTGGGGTACAGATGGCCCTTCTTTTCACTACATCGTATCTTTGGGGTAAATACCCAGTAGTACAATTGCAGGGTCTAAGGTAGCTCTATTTTTCATTTCCTAAGATATCTCCACACTGCTTTCCAAAGTGGCTGCACCAACTTGCATTCCCACCAACAGTTTAAGAGGGTTCCCCCTTCTCCACATCCTTTCCAACACTTGTTGTTTACTGTTTTGTTAATTTTGGCTATTCTAACTGGTGTAAGGTGGAATCTCAATGTGGTTTTGATTTGAATCTCCCTGATGGCTAACGATGATGACCATTTTTTCATGTGCCTGTTAGCCATTTATATGTCTTCTTTGGAAAAGTGTCTGTCTATGTCTTCTGCCCATTTTTTAACGTGATTATCTGTTTTGTGATTGTTGACTTTGAGGAGTTCCTTATAAATCTTGGATATCAGCCCTTTATCTGTAGTGTCATTTGCGAATATCTCCCCCATTCCATGGGTGGCCTCTTTGTTTTGTTGACTGTTTCCTTTGCTGCACAGAAGCTTTTGATTTCAATGAAGTCCAAAAGTTCATTTTCACTTTTGTTTTCTTTGCCTTTGGAGACATATCTTGAAAGAAGTTACTGTGGCCTTGTTGAAGAGGTTACTGCCTAGGTTCTCCTCTATGATTCTGATGGATTCCTGCCTCACGTTGAGGCCTTTTATCCATTTTGAGTTTATCTTTGTGTATGGTGTAAGAGAATGGTCGAGTTTCAGTCTTCTACACATAGATGTCCAATTTTAACAGCACCATTTTTTGCAAAGACTTTTTTCCACTGGGTATTTTTTCCTACTTTGTCAAAGATTAGTGGACATTAGTGTTGAGGGTCCATATCTGGGCTCTCTACTCTGTTCCACTGGTCTATATGTCTGTTTTTATGCCAATACCATGCTGTCTTGGTGATCACAGCTTTGTAGTAAAGCTGGAAATCAGGCAATGTGATTCCCCCATTTTTTTTTCTTTTTCAACATTTCCTTAGCAATTCAGGGTCTCTTCTGGTTCCATACGGATTTTAAAATTGTTTGTTCCAAGTCTTTGAAAAATGCTGGTCAAATTTTGACCTGGATGGCATTGAAAACATAGATTGCTCAAGGAAGTATAGACATTGTAACCATGTTTATTCTTCTGATCCATGAGCATGGAATGCTCTTCCATCCTTCTCTGTCTTATTCAATTTCTTTCATGAGTGTTCTGTAGTTCTTTGAGTGCAGATCCTTTACCTATTTGGTTAGGTTTATTCCCAGATATCTTATGGTTCTTGGTGCTATAGTAAATGGAATCGATTTTCTAAGTTCCCTTTCTGTATATTCATTGTTTGTGTATAAGAAAGCAACTGAATTCTGTACACTGATTTTGTATCCTGCCACATTACTGAATTGCTGTATGAGTTCTAGTAGTTTGGGGGTGGAGTCTTTTGAGTTTTCCATATAAAGCATCATGTCATCTGCGAAGAGAGAGAGTTTGACTTCCTCTTTGCCAATTCAAATACCTTTTATTTCTTTTTGTTGTATGATTGCTGTTGCTAGGAGTTCTAGTACTATGTTGAACAACAGTTCCGAGAGTGGATATCCTTGTCGTGTTCCTAATCTCAAAGGGAAGGCTGTCAGCTTTTCCTCATTGAGGATGATATTCGCTGTGGGTTTTTCATAGATAGATTTTATGAAGTTGAGGAATGTTCCCTCTATCCATATACTTTGAAGGGTTTTAATCAGGAATGGATACTGCAGTTTGTCAAATGCTTTTTCTGCATCAATTGAGAGGACCATGTTTTTCTTCTATCTTCTCTTATTTTTCTGTTCTGTCACATTGATTTATTTACAAATGTTGAACCACCCCTGCATCCTATGGATAAATCCCACCCAGTCATAGTGGATAATCTTTTTAAAATACTGTTAGATCCTATTAACTAGGATCTTGTTGAGAATCTTGGCATCCATATTCATCAGGGATATTGGTCTGAAAAATATTTTTTTGGTGGGGTCTTTCCCTGGTTTGGGGATCAGGGTAATGCTGGCTTCATAGAAAGAGTCTGGAAGTTTTCCTTCTATTTTTTGAAACAGCTTCAGGAGAATAGGTATTATTTCTTCTTTGAATGTTTGGTATAATTCTCCAGGTTATCTGTCAGGTCCTGGGCTCATGTTTTTTGGGAGGTTTTTGATCACTGCTTCAATCTCGTTATTAGACATTGGTCTATTTAGGTTGTCAAATTCTTCCTGATTCAGTTTTGGAAGTTTATAGTTTTCCAGAAATGCATCCATTTCATCTACGTTTCCTAACTTATTTACATATAACTGTTACTAATAATTTCTGATAACTGTTTCAATTTTCCTGGTGTTAGTGGTGATCTCTCCATTTTCATTCATAATTTTATTAATTTGAGTCATCTTTCTTTTCTTTTGGATTAGTTTGTCCAGTGGTTTATTGATCTTATTGATTCAAAAAACAAGATTCTAGATTCATTGATGTGTTCTACTGTATCTCTAGTCTATCTCATCAAACTTTTGATTATTTCCCTTCTTGTGTGTGGGGCTGGCTTAATTTTTGTTGATTCTCTGGTTCTTTAAGGTGTAAAGACAGCTGCTGTATTCTGGATTATTCAATTTTTTTTTGAGAGAGTCTTGGATGGCTATGTGTTTCCCCTTTAAGACTGCCTTTGGCATATCCCATAGATTTTGGATCAAAGTGTCTTCATTCTCATTGGTTTCCATGAATTGTTTAAGTTCTTTGATTTCCTGGTTGATCCAAACATTCTTAAGCAGGGTGCTCTTTAGCTTCCCAGTGTTTGAATTTCTTCCAAACTTTTTCTTGTGGTTGAGTTCCAGTTTCAAAGCATTGTGATCTGAGAATATGCAGGGAATAATCTCAATCTTTTTGTATTAGCTGAACCCTGATTTGTGACCCAGTATATGGTCTCTTCTGGAGAAAGTTCCATGTGTGCTTGAGAAGAATGAGTATTTTGTTGTTTTAGGGTGGAATGTTCTGTATATATCCATGAGGTCCATCTGTTCCAATGTGTCATTCAAACTCTTCTTTCTTTATTGATTTTCTGCTTGGATGATCTATTACTGAGAGTGGCATGTTAAGATCTCCTACTATTAATGTATTCATATCAATATGACTCTTTATCTTGCTTAACATATTTCTTATTGGGGGCTCTTCCCATATTGGGGGGGATAAATATTTGCAATTGTTAGATCATCTTGATGGATAGTCCCTTTAAGAATGATGTAGTGTCCTTCTGTATCTCTGACTACAATCTTTAGTTTAAAATCTAATTTATCTGATATGAGAATCACTACCCCAGTCTTCTTTTGAAGCCCATTGGCATGGGCTATCCCTTCATTTTCAGTCTGGATGTATTCTTAGGTTCCAAATGGATCTCTTGTAGACAACATATGGACAGATCCTGTCGTTTTATGCAATATGCAATGCTGTTCCATTTTATAGGAGTGTTTAGGCTGTTGTATATATATATATATATATATATATATATATATATATATATATATATTTAACTTCATGTTGCCTGTGAAGTCCTTGTTTCTATGTGTAAAGTCCTCTGTTCTATGACACTCTTGGGTTCTTTCTTATTTTCTAGAACCTCCATTAATATTTCGTGTAGTGTCAGCTTGGTGGTCACATAGTCTTTTAAACCTTGCCAGTCTTGGATGCTCTTTATCTCTCCATTGATTTTGAATGTCAACTTTCCTGGATAAAGTACTCTTGACTGCATGTTCTTCTCATTTAGTGTCCTGAATATGTCTCGCCAGCCCTTTCTGTCTTGCCAGGTTTCTGTGGACAGGCCTGGCGTTATTCTGATAGTCCTTCCTCTGTATGTAAGGAATCTTTTCCCCTAGCTGCTCTCAAAACCTCTTGTCTAAAATTATGATTCATCAGTCTCAAAATCAAGTGTCTCAGGGTCTTTCTAGATTCATTGATCTTGGGGGTTGCTCTTTCTGCCTCTGGGACAGAACGCTTGTTCCATTCCCCAGATTGGGAAAATTTTCATGGAGACTTTGGTCAACTGTATCTTCTAGTCTTCTTTCTTTCTCTTCCCCCTCAGGGATCCCAATAATTATGACATTGACATGTTTCATGGCATCATTTATTTCCCTAGTTCTGTTTTCATGGCTTGTAAGCTATTTGTTCCAGGCGTCGTCCTCCTGATCCTTTTTCTCTATCAGTTTGTCCTCTAGATCACTAATTCTATCTTCTGCCTTGGTTACCCTAGCTGTTAGAATATTTTGATTAGATTGGATCTCATTGATAACATTTTTAACTTCTTCCCAGACAGCTTTCACTTCTGCCCTAATTGATTCCATGTTGTTACTAATGTTTTTCTCCAACCTAGCCTTTGCCTGGATAATTGTTACCCTGAAATACCTTTCCGACATTCTGTTTATGTCCATATCCAATTGCTCTCATGGAGAGGGCACAGTCTCTGAATTTTTCCTCTGTTGGGTGTTCCTCCTCATAGTCGTTTTGAGGGGATGTGTACCTGAATATATCAACCACAATCCAGGCAAGGTGCATTGTGGAACACTTCTGAGAAATCGGAAGTCACCATTAAAAAGAAAGATAAAAGAAAAAAAATAGAAAGAGAGAGATAGAAAAAAAAAAAAAAAACAAAGACCCAGCCAGAATGGGCCCCAAAATTAAGATTTATAAGGTATATGAACAAAAACGGACAAATAAAACGATCAACAAAATTAAATGACAAAAAAAAAAGAAAAGAGAACCCAGCCAAAATGAACCCCAAGGATAAGATTTATATAATACCAGAACAAAAACAAATTGACCGAAACACTGACAGAAGAAAAAGATGAGAGGGTGGTTACAAATCCTCTATGTGGGTGGGAAAGTTTATTTTTATTCTTTCTGGGTGTATACTGACATCTTTGTTAAAGGACTCAACTTTCCAGAGATAAAGGGAGAGTAAAACCGGTTTATATATAGGGGTAGTATTGGTTAGGGAAAGAGGATTACCTTGAAGCTTATATCTATATGTGTATTAAAAAATAGAAAAGAAAAAGAAAAACACAGGTAAATGTATTAAAAATAGTTCAATATAAAATGTTATTATGGAATATGTTGTATTAAGCCTCCAGTTGTAATGGTAAGTAGATTAAAAAATAAACAGGACAAGAATAGTGAGAACAAATTAAAAATGAAAGTTGTATCTATGAAGTATACAGGTTTTAGGGCAATATCAGGAAATTATTATATTGTATTTCCCTGATGTTGGGGTTTTACAATTTTATGGGGACCCTGTGCTGGTTGTCCTCTCATTCTTTTGGCTGGCTTTCTGGGGGAGGGGCTTGCCTTGTTGTTTTTCAGGCAGTTTTCAGCAGGTTGAGTCCTCCTACCCCTATCAAGGGGCTGGGCTCTGTGGAAACTGGTTTTTCCGGCTTTTGTTCTCTGGAGGTGGTTTTTTTTTTGTTGTTATCTTGTTTTGTTTCTTTTTTGCAGCTTTTTGTGGCTTTTTGGAGGTTTAGTGGAAAGGAAACTGCACCCAGCCCTCTGTCTCAGAGAGATGGCTCTGTCTGCTCCCTTCTGGGTGGTCCAGGACACACAGACTCCCCCTCTGCAAACTCCGCTGAGCTGTGCAACCTACCACAGACAGAGCACATCCCCAGCCACTGTCTCAGAGGTCACCAGAAGCGACCACTTGTCTCCGCACCTCCGTGCTACTAAAACTGCAAGTGATCTTGATACAGGAAGCCAGCTTCTGGTGCCTGTCTTTGCCAGTACTAGGGTTCAGACCTCAGGTTGCTACCGTGGGAGATGGTACTGAGTTCCTTTCAGCCCCAACTGGGAGAGTCCAGACCCTCAGGCCATCCTAGAGACCACCAGCTATCGCCTGCATGGAGTTTTCTCAGGTGCCAGCAGGGAGTGGTTCAGAACCTACTCACACAGTGTCCAAAAATTCTAGGGAGTGGAGGCTGGCGCCTTCACCATGCCGGGGTGGGAGTGTGTCCAGCCAAGCTGTAATGCAAGCAGCGCAACCCTGGGGGCTCAGCTGCACTCTCTCTGACATGGGTGGTCACCATTGGTGGCCATCCTGGGACCGTGGGTTTAGGCTTGTGTCCATGGCCGCCAGATTCCACCAGTTGCCCTTTAAGATCTTTTGCTCTTGTTGAGTGCTTTTAACCTGACTCCAAGTTAATGCTGGTCCCTAATCACAGGGCCCTCCCGTATTGGGGTATTACTTTCCAATTGGTTGCTTCTGGTGGCTCCCTTCCCCTTCTGTTTATCCTCTGATATCAGTCCTATCATTCAAACTCCACTGCTTTAACTCACCACTGGCATCTTCTGCCCCTGCAGGGATCCAGAAGTATATAATCCTACATCTCAGGCTGATTTCATGGGTGTTCAGAGTGTTCTGGTAGATGTTTAGCTCACTTTAGGGGACCGGTTGACAGGACCTCCTACTTCTCTGCCATCTTGCCCCTCCTCTTGAACATTATTTTGAATTAAAAAAAAAAAAAGAAAGAAAGAAAGAAAGAAAGAAACCAAACCCAGCAGTTCCAGGAAAAGGTATTTACCTCCTCCTCAATTGTCTGTTTGTTTCAAGAAAGCTAGTAACAGAGATTACTCATCAGCTAAGAAACTTATCCACATAACAGGGAAATCTTTGTTTTCCAAACATCTCCTTTAACCTTCCTATCAATGGTATTTCTCTCTTTTAATAAATACCATTAATGGTATCTTCAGACCCATATATCTCTCTTTCACTCATATAAGGATCATGTTGTCCCACAGTCTTTGGAATTTTCACGTCTGTGGATTCCCTATTTTTATACTATTAAATTTCATTTTCTCCTCTTAACCTGTCTCATGTCAATTTGATTTTTAATCCAGCTAGAAGGACCTTAAAAGGTAAATAAAATTCTTCCTCTCCAACAAAATTATTGAATTCATATCTGACATATTTTTAAATATTTTCTATTTTTTTGTCTGTTTCCAACTTTTATTTTTTTGTCTTACACTCTTTTATTGTTTTTTTTTCTGGTTTTAATTGAAAATTTTAAGATTCCATTTTATCTCCTTTTTTGGCATATTCAGTATGCTTCTTTTGAAAATAGTGTTTGCTTTAGTGTTTGTCATATACATTTAAAACTAATCCATATCCAATTTCAAATAACATTATACTACTTCATAGATAGTTCTATGACTATTATACAGTATTCACATCAAATTGGCATGAGGAACAGTCAAGAAAAGGCATTTTTTAACATTCATCATAGATTTTTTATGTCTTGAATTTCCTTTTGATTCTTAGTATTTTCATCTTTCTGATTACATTACCCATCTGTTTTTGAGTGTTTCCCTTTTATGCATTGGTGGCTTTAGCATATTAATCATAGTTATTTTAAATGATCAGTATGAGGAGCACCCGGGTGGCTCAGTCAGCTAAGCATCTGCCTTCAGCTTAGGTCACAATCCCAAGTTCCTGAGATTGAGCCCCATTTTAGGCTCCCTGCTAAATGGGGAACTTGAATCTCACTCTCCTTTTACCCTACCCCCCATTAATGCTCTCTCTTGCTTTCTCTCTCTCTCTCCCTCTTAAGCAATTAAATAAAATCTGGGGAAAAAAATGGTCAGCATGATTGTTCCTAATATATGCCACATCCTATTCTGGTTCTGTGCTTGTTTTGTCTTTGATGTTCTTGCCTTTTAGTATGCCTGGTAATTTTTTCTTGGAACTTTGATATTATATAGTGGATAAATGTAATTGTGGTATGTAGGACTTTAGGTTGAGCTTTTATGTTTACATGGCTTAAAGTTATGCTGTGTTTATTGTTTGATCTAGTTTGTGGCACCAAATGCTAAAATTACTCTGGTTTGCTTGTTTTGTCTTCTATGTTGTTTGGGGGTTTCTTGGATAACACTTAAATAGGGTATTATCCTTACAGGTTTTTTTAGTTGTAATGTCAGTTAGTATACAAAATGCTTATTAATGTGGCTATAAAGTTTGAGGGAGGGAAATGTTCTGTAGTCTTCTGATTAGATCTCAGACTTTTGGAGAATCTGAGGTTAGACATTTCCGTTCTCCCATGTCAAAGTCTCTAATCGGGCTAATGATGAAAATTTTCCCTACCATACATTTATTAAATGTTGGTAAAATCTCAGTATTTTTAAATTTTTTAATTAACATATAATATATTATTTGTTTCAGGGGTATAGGCCTGTGATTCATCAGTCTTACATAATTCACATCGCTCACCATAGCACATACCTCTCCAATGTCCATGACACAGCCACCTCATCCTTTCCACTCCCATCCCATCCAGCAACCCTCAGCTTGTTTCCTGAGATTAAAAGTCTCTTAATGTTCATCTTCCTCTTTGGTTTCATCTTGGTTCATTTTACCTCCCTTTCCCTATGATCTGTCTTGTTTCTCAAATTCCTCATATCAGTGAGGTCATATGATAATTGTCTTTCTCTGGTTGACTTATTTCACTTAGCATAATAACCTCTACTTCCATCCACATCATTGTAAATAGCAAGATTTCAGGTTTTTTGATGGTTGCATAGTATTCCATCATATATCTATATATACATGTGTGTGTGTGTGTGTGTGTGTGTGTATATATGAAGAGGTGGTATATATAATTCAGCTGTTGAGGGACATCTAGGCTCTTTCAATAGTTTGGCTATTATGGACGTTGCTGCTATAAACATTGCACGTGCCCTTGGGATCACTACATTTGTATCTTTAGGGTAAATACTCAGTAGTGAGATTGCTGGGCCGTAGGGTAGCTCTATTTTAAACTTTTGAGAAACTCCATATTGTTTTCCAGAGTGGCTGAACCAGCTTGCATTCCCACCAGCAGTGTAGGAGGGCTTACCTTTCTGCACATCCTTGCCAACACCTGTAATTTTGTGACTGGTTCATTTTAGCTATTCTGACTTGTGTAATGTGGTATCTCACTGTGGTATTGATTTGTATTTCCCTGATGCTGACTGATGTTGAGCACTTTTTCACGTGTCTGTTGGCCATTTGGATGTCTTTGCAGAAAAGTTTGTTCAGATCTTCTGCCCATCTTATGATTGGATTATTTGTTCTTTGGGTGTTGAGTTTGATAAGTTCTCTATATATTTTGAATATTGGCTCTTTATCTGATATGTCTTTTGCAAGTATCTTTTCCCATTCTGCCCATTGTGTTTTGGTTTTGTTGACTGTTTCCTTTGCTGTGCAAAAGATCTTGATCTTGATGAAGTCCCAATAGTTCATTTTTGCCCATGCTTCCCCTGCCTTCAGTGATGTTTCTAGGAAGAAGTTGCTGTGGCTGAGATTGAAGAGGTTGCTGCCCATGTTCTACTCTAGGATGTTGATGGATTCCTGTCTCACATTAAGGTCTTTCATCTATTTTGAGTCTATTTTTATGTGTGATGTAAGGAAATGGTCCACTTTCATTCTTCTGCATGTGGCTGTCCAATTTTCCCAGCACCATTTGTTGAAGAGACTGTCTTTTTTCCATTGGACATTATTTCTTGCATAGTTAAAGATTAGTTGACCATAGAGTTGAGAGTCCATTTCTGGGCTCTCTAGTCTGTTCCATTGATCTTTGTGTCAGTTTTTGTGCCAGTACCATACTGTCTTGATGATGACAGCTTTGTAATAGAGCTTGAAGTCTGGAAATGTGATGTCACCAACTTTGGTTTCCTTTTTCAACATTCCTCTGGCTATTCAGTGTCTTTTATGGTTCCATATAAATTTTAGGATTATTTGTTCCATTTCTTTGAAAAAAGTTGATGGTATTTTTATAGAGATCACATTAAATGTGTAGATTGCTCTAGGTAGCATAGCCATTTCACAGTATTTGTTCTTCCAATCTATGAACATGGAAACTTTTTTCCATTTTTGTGTCTTCCTCACTTTCTTTCATGAGTACTCTATAGTTTTCTGAGTACAGGTTCTTTGTCTCTTTGGTTAGATTTATTCCTAGGTATCTTATGATTTTGGGTGCAGTTGTAATGGGATTGAATCCTTATGTTCTCTTTCTTCTGTCTTGGTGTATAGAAATGCAACTGATCTGTGCATTGATTTTATTTTATTTTTTAAAGTTTTTTTTTTATTTCTTTGACAGAGAGCTCTAGTAGGCAGAGAGGCAGGCAGAGCGGGAGGGGGGGGGCAACGAAGCAGACTCCCCGCCAAAGCAGAGAGCCCGATGTGGGGCTCGGTACCAGGACCCTGGGATCATGACCTGAGCCAAAGGCAGCGGCTTAACCCACTGAGCCACCCAGGCGCCCCTGTGCATTGATTTTATATCTTGACATTTTACTGAATTTCTCTTTGAGTTATAGCAGTTTTAGAGTGGAGTCTTTTGGGTTTTCAATGTAAAGTATCATATCATCTGCAAAGAGTAAGAGTTTAACTGCTTCTTTGCTGATTCAGATGCCATTTATTTCTTTTTGATGTCTGATTGCTGGATCTAGGATTTCTAGTACTATGTTGAATTACAGTGGTGATAGTGGACAGCCCTGCTATGTTCCTGGCCTTAGGGGAAAAGCTCTCAGTTTTTCCTCATTGAGAATGATATTCATTTTGGGTTTTTTATACATGGATTTTATGAAGTTGAGGAGTGTTCTCGCTATCCCTACACTCTGAAAAGTTTTAAACAGAAAAGGATGTTGTATTTTTCAAATGTTTTTTTTCTGAATCAAATGAGAGTACCATGTGGTTCTTGTCTTTGCTCTTATTTATGTGTTCTATCACATTGATTGATTTGCATATGTTGAACTACCCTTGCATCCCAGGGATAAATCCCACTTGGTTGTGGTGGACAAATTTTTAATGCATTGTTGCATCCTATTAGCTTGGATCTTGTTGAGAATTTTGGCATCCATATTCATCAGGGATATCTGTCTGAAATTCTCCTTTTTGATGGCATCTTTGCCTGGTTTAGGGACCAAAGTAATGCTGACTTCATAGAATAGAGTCTGGAAGTTTTTCTTCTGTTCCTATTTTTTGAAGGAGCATCAGAAGAAGAGGTACTATTTCTTTTTTGAACATTGGGTAGAATTCCCCAGGGAATCCGTCAGGACCTGGACTCTTTTGTTTTGTTTTGTTTTGTTTTGTTTTGTTTTGGTGGTGGGGGCTGTTGGATCACTGCTTCAATCTCGTTACTAGTTATTGGTCTATTCAGGTTGTCAATTTCTCCTTGTTGCAGTCTTGGAAGTTTATGAGTTTCCAAGAATGCTTTGATTTCTTCTGCATTGCTTAACTTATTGGCATATAGCTGTTGATACTAATTTCTGATGATTGTTTCTGTTTCCTTGGTGTTAGTTGTGATCTATCCCCTTTCATTCATAATTTTATTTATTTTGGTCCTTTCTCTTGTCTTTTGGCTTAATATAGTCAGTGGCTTATCAATCTTGTTAATTCTTTCAAAGAACCAGCTTCTAGTTTCATTGATGTGTTCTACTGTATCTCTGGATTCTAATTCATTGATCTCTGCTCTAGTCTTAATTATTTCCCTTCTTATGATTAGGGTTGGCTTAATTTGACGTTTATTCTCCAGTTCTTTAAGGTATAAAGAGAGTTTGTGTGTTCAGGATTTTTCAAATTTTTTGAGTGAGGGTTGGATGGCAATGCATTTCCCCCTTCAAACCGCCTTTGCCATATCCTATATTGTTTGGACAATTTATTTTTGGTCTAATTGGTTTCCATGAATTGTTTAAGCTCTTCTTTGATTTCCTGGTTAACCCATCATTCTTGAGCAGGATCGTCTTTAGTTCCCAAGTTTCCAAGTGTTTGAATTTTTTCCATAATATTTCTTGTAGTTGAGTTCCAGTTTCAAAGCATTGTGATCTGAGAATATGCAGGGAATAATTTCAATCTTTGGTATCAGTTGAGCCCTGATTTGTGACCCAGTATGTGGTTGATTCTGGGGAAAGTTCCATGTGCACTCAAGAAGAATGAGTATTCTGTTGTTTTAGAGTGGAATGCTCTGTATAAATCTATGAGGTCCATCTGGTTCAGTGTGTCATTCAAAGCTCTTGTTTCTTTGTTGATTTTCTGTTTAGACTGTCTGTCAATTGCTGAGCGTGCAGTGTTAAGGTTCCCATACAACTAACTTATTCTTATCGGTATGTCCCTTTATTTTGATCGGCAGTTGGCTTATGTATTTGGCTGCTCCTAAGTTGGGAGCTTAAATATTTACAATTGTTAGATCTTCTTGTTGGATAGACCCTTTAAGAATGATGTAATGTCCTGTATCTCTGACTATAGTCTTTAGCTTAATATCTAATTTTCTGATATGAGAATCACTACTCCAGCTTTCTTTTTATGTTTATTGGCATGAACGATGGTTGTCCATCCCTTCACTTTCAGTCTGAATGTACTTTTGGGTTCAAAATGAGTCTCTTGTAGACAGCATATGGATGGGTCCTATCTTTTTATCCAATCTGCACCCCTATGCTGTTTTACAGGAGCATTTAGGCTGTTCATGTTGAGAGTGAAAATATGTGTTTATTTTCATCATGTTGCCTGTGAAGTCCTTGTTTCTATAAAGTGTCTCTGTAAATTTCTGTTCTATGTGACTCATGGATTCTTTCTTCTTTTATAGAATCCCCCTTAGTATTTCTTGAAGGTGCAGCTTGGTGGTTATGTATTCTCTCAGTGTTTGCCTGTCTTGGAAGCTCTTCTTCTCTCCATCCATTATAAATGACAGCCTTGCCAGATAAAGTATTCTTGGTTTCCTGTTCTTCTCATTCAGTGCCCTGAATCTGTCTTCCCAGCCCTTTCTTGCTTACCAGGTTTCTGTGTACATGTCTGACATTATTCTGATGTTCCTCCTTCTGTACACAAGGAATCTTTTTCCCCTAACTGTCCCTAAGATATTTTCTTTGCTTTTCAGATTCATGAGTTTCACTATTATATGCCTGAAGGTCTGTCTACTCTCCTTGATCTGGGGGGGGGGTGTCCTTTCTGCCTCCAGGACATGAAAACTTGTTCTATTCCCCAGATTAGGGAAATTCTCAGCTAGGATTGGCTCAACTGTATCTTCTAGTTTTCTCTCTCTCTCCAGTCCTCTCTCTCTTTCTAGGTCTCTCTAGTCCTCTCTCCCCCTCAGGGATCCCAATAATTCTGATATTGGAATGTTTCATGGTATCATTTATTTCTCTAATTCCATTTTCATGGATTCTAGGCTGTTTGTTACAGTGTTCCTCCTGCTCCTTCTTTTCTATCAGTTTGTCTTCTATATCACTAATTTGACCTTCTTCCTCATTTACCCTAGCTGTTACAGAATCTAGATTAGATTGGATCTCATTTATAACATTTGTAGGTTCTTCCAGATCTCTCACGTCTGCCCTTAGAGAATCTATGTTGCCACTAATGGTGTTCTCCAGCTCAACTTTTGTCTGCATAACTTTTACCCCAAATTCTTTTCCCAACATCTTGCTTATGTCCATATCCATTAGTTCAGTGGAAGAGGTGACAGTTTCTGAATTTTTCCTCTGTTGGGGATTCCTTCTCCTAGTGATTCTGGTGAGAGGTGATTGAGGGAATGTACGGAGTCCAAACTTTTGGCCACAATCCAAGCAAGGTGCACCTGTTTTATAGGGACTTTAGAGTTCTTGGCCTCTTGTTCTCTTAGCCTGTCTTCTGGGGTGAGGGTCCTGCCGTGCTGTTACTTAGGCAACCCTGTTTGGATGGAATTGCCTTGCCATTGTGGTGGGGGATGGGCGCACAGAAAACCAGCTTTAGGAGACTTTTATTTGTTGGCAGCTTTCCCTGGCGGGTTTCTGTGTCCTTTCCAAGAGTCTTAGCAAAAATGACTGTGTTCAAATTTCTGTGTCAGAACAGAAAGTTTGCAGACTGTTCTCCAGAAAGCCCTCCAGGTCACACTGACTCTTTTTTTTTTTTTTTTTCCTGTGCTGCTAAAAACCACAGAGACCTGTGTCGTGCATCCCACAGCAGCACTCCCAGCTCTTGCTTCCAGGTCCAGGCACATCTCTGCCCTTTGTGCTTCTAAAGCTACCAGCTGCCCCCCGTTCACATGTGAACACCCCAGCTCCAGGTTTCAGCCCGGGGGTCTTCCCTAAACTCCCTTTTCTGTGGCTACCACTCTGTAAGTTTATGCCAGGACCCCAGCAAGGGACACTTTTGTGCTTTAGTTATTTCACCTTCCCAGTACCCACGCTTATGCTGGCTCTCTTCCCCTTCCATTTATCTTCTGATATCTGCCTGCAGAATCACAGTTCCCCACTTCCTACCTCGAAACCAGCCACCAGAGATATTCTGTTAGTATAGATCATAATATATATTCTTACATCTCAGGATGATTTTGTAGGTGGTTTAGAGTGGTCTGGCAGATATCCAGCTCAATTCAGGGGACAGGTTGAAAAAGTATTCCCTACTCCTCTGCCATCTTGGCTTCCTCACAAGTGTATAACTAATTTTTAATTTTGTCAAGTGAAGTTTTTTGAAATATCCCTCTATCAAGAAAAATTAATTTTGAAATAAATTATGAATAATTGAATAGCATGAAAAAATCATCTTTTATTCTTTAACCATTCATTATGGAAATTTTCAAATATGTCACAATATAGAAAGAATAGTGAAATGAACTTCAATGTACCACATCAGTCTTCAACTGTTGTCATCTCATGGACAACTTTGTCTCACAAATATCCTCACTGATTTCTCCATTCCTCATTCCAATGGATCACTTTGAAGAAGAGAGTAGATATTACATCATTTCATTTGTAAACATTTCAGTACATAACTAAAAATGATGAGTCATTTTTAAAGTATATCACATTATTATCTCACCTAAAAGTAGCAATAATCCTTATATCAACCATTCAATGTCCAAATTTTCTGTTTAGTTTTCTCTTAATATGCACAGTTTGTTCAAGTTATAATCTATATAAAGGTTATGCATTGTAATTAATTGGCATAACTCTTAAATCTTCTTTAATTTGTAGGTTTTCTCTTAATCTCTGGCATTATTTTTCTTTGAAATTTATATGTTGACAAGTCTAGTCATTTACCATATAGAATTTCCCTTTTCTGGATATCTTTGTTGTAATTTAGCAGGTTCCTCAGCATCTTGTTTTTCTTTTACACTATTAGTTAAATCTTGAGAATTAATCAAACAAAATTTAAAGTTTATAACAAGAGTACTTCATGGGTGGAGCTGTGTCGTTTGACTGAAAGATACCTAATGTGTTACAGTCTCTATTTTGGTAGTGTTAAAATTGATCAGTGATTTTTTTTTAAGATTTTATTTATTTATTTGACAGGCAGAGATCACAAGTAGGCATAGAGGCAGGCAGAGAGAGAGGAGGAAGCAGGCTCCCTGTTGAGCAGAGAGCCCGATGCGGGGCTCGATCCCAGCACCCTGGGATCATGACCTGAGCTGAAGGCAGAGGACTTAACCCACTGAGCCACCCAGGTGCCCCTGATCAGTGATTTTAATGTGTCATCAGTTTCATTCATTTATTACAAAGTTCCTCATCAGCTTTTCACCTAATGAGCTTAATAAACGATAATTGTCACCTAGATCCATTATTTTGTCATGGGTTACAAACCAGTAATATTCTAAATTTACCATTATTCTTTAATTTGTAGAAATACTTCTTTAAAAAAGCATACTGATAAGCTTTTTAATTGATTAACTTGAGGTATATTTAATTCAGGAAACTCATGATAAACACTTGGGAATTAGGCATTGATTCTTCAACATTTTCAAAGTATGAATAAGTTTTTGAAAATATTTAGAAAGGTAATTTTAATATAATTAATATGTTACAATCATTTGAGTTATTTTTCTGATTAAATATTGTATTTACTTTCATTTATTTTTATATGTGTATTTCTATTCTCTTATATATATATAATAAAATATGTATTATTTATTTAAATATATTTCTTTAAATATATTTTATTTATATTATTTATTGGGTTTACCTTTCTTTCCGAGTAACAATGTCAATATTAGGGGTGCCTCAGTGACTCACTCAGTTAAGCGGCTGCTTTTGGCTCAGATCAGGATGTAAGGGTCCTGGGATCAAGCCCCACATCAGGCTCCCTACTCAGCAGAGACCCTGCTTCTCCCTCTCCCTCTGTCTGCTGCTCTGCCTACTTGTACTCTGTATTTCTGTGTCAAATAAATAAAACCTTTAAAATTATAAAAAAATGCAAATATTATTACTAATACATAATTACTAAGATTTATTATAATTTTTGCATATCTTTCACCTTGGGATATATGTCTCTGGGTATTTTTAAGTTACTGTATTTTTTTAATTAATTTATTTATTTTAATAAACATATAATGTATTTTTATCCCCAGGGGTACAGGTCTGTGAGTTGCCAGGTTTACACCTTTCACAGCACTCATCATAGCCCATACCCTCCCCAATGTCCATATCCCCACCACCCTCTCCTGTACCCCCTCCCCCTAGCAACCTTCAGTCTATTTTTTGAGATTGAGTCTTTTATGGTTTGTCTCCCTCCCGATACCATCTTCTAACATTTTTTTCTTTTCCTACCTCCCCCCAAGCCCCCCACATTGCATCTCCACTTCCTCATATCAAAGAGATCATATGATAGTTGTCTTTCTCTGATTGACTTATTTCACTAAGCATAATACCCTCTAGTTCCATCCATGTCGTCGCAAATGGCAAGATTTCATTTCTTTTGATGGCTACATAGTATTCCATTGTGTATATATACCACTTCTTCTTTATCCATTCATCCGTTGATGGACATCTAGGTTCTTTCCATAGTTTGGCTATTGTGGACATTGCTGCTATAAACATTCGGGTGCACGTGCCCCTTCAGAGCACCACGTTTGTATCTTTAGGATATATACTCAGTAGTGCAATTGCTGGGTCATAGGGTCGCTCTATTTTCAGTTTTTTGAGGAACCTCCACACTCTTTTCCAGAGTGGTTGCACCAGCTTGTATTCCCACCAGCAGTGTAGGAGGGTTCCCCTCTCTCCGCATCGTCGCCAGCGTCTGTCATTTCTTGACTTGTTAATTTTAGCCATTCTGACTGGTGTGAGGTGGTATCTCATTGTGGTTTTGATTTGTATTTCCCTGATGCCGAGTGATGTGGAGCATTTTTTCATGTGTCTGTTGGCCATCTGGATGTCTTCTTTGCAGAAATGTCTGTTTATGTCCTCTGCCCATTTCTTGATTGGATTATTTGTTCTCTGGGTGTTGAGTTTGCTAAGCTCTTTATAGATTTTGGATACTAGCCCTTAATCTGCTATGTCGTTTGCAAATATCTTCTCCCATTCTGTCAGTTGTCTTTTGGTTTTGTTAACTGTTTCCTTTGCTGTGCAAAAGCTTTTGATCTTGATGAAATCCCAATAGTTCATTTTTGCCCTTGCTTCTGTTGGCGATGTTCCTAGGAAGAAGTTGCTGCGGTTGAGGTCAAAGAGGTTGCTGCCTGCGTTCTCCTCAAGGATTTGGATGAATTCCTTTCTCAGATTGAGGTCCTTCATCCATTTTGAGTCTATTTTCGTGTGTGGTGTAAGGAAATAGTCCAATTTCATTTTTCTGCATGTGGCTGTCCAATTTTCCCAGCACCATTTGTTGAAGAGGCTGTCTTTGTTCCATTCAACATTCCTTCCTGCTTTGTCAAAGATTAGTTGACCATAGAGTTGAGGGTCTATTTCTGGGCTCTCTATTCTGTTCCATTGATTTATGTGTCTGTTTTTGTGCCAGTACCATACTGTCTTGATGATGACAGCTTTGTAATAGAGCTTGAATTCCGGAATCATGATGCCACCAACTTTGGCTTTCTTTTTCAATATTCCTTTCGCTATTCAAGGTCTTTTCTGGTTCCATATAAATTTTAAGATTATTTGTTCTATTTCTTTGAAAAAAGTGGATGGGATTTTGATAGGGATTGCATTAAATGTGTAGATTGCTTTAGGTAGAATAGACATTTTCACAATATTTGTTCTTCCGATCCATGAGCATGGAATATTTTTCCATTTCTTTGTGTCTTCCTCCATTTCTTTCATGAGTACTTTATAGTTTTCTGAGTATAGATTATTTGCCTCTTTGGTTAGACTTATTCCTAGGTATCTTATGGTTTTGGGTGCAATTTTAAAATGGACTGACTCCTCAATTTCTATTTCTTCTGTCTTGCTGTTAGTGTAAAGAGATGCAACTGATTTCTGTGCATTGACTTTATATCCTGACACTTTACTGAATTCCTGTACATGTTCTAGCAGTTTTGGAGCGGAGCCTTTTGAGTTTTCCACACATAGTATTATATCATCTGCAAAGAGTGATAGTTTGACTTCTTCTTTGCCAATTTGGATGCCTTTAATTTGTTTTTGTTGTCTGATTGCTGAGGCTAGGACTTCTAGTACTATGTTGAACAGCAGTGGTGATAACGGACATCCTTGCGGTGTTCCTGACTTTAGTGGAAAAGCTTTCAGTTTTTCTCCATTGAGAATGATATTTGCAGTGGGTTTTTCATAGATGGCTTTGAGAATATTGAGGTATATGCCCTCTATCCCTACAGTTTGAAGAGTTTTAATCAGGAAGGGATGCTGCACTTTGTCAAATGCTTTTTCAGCATCTATTGAGAGTATCATATGGTTCTTATTCTTTCTTTTATTAATGTATTTTATCACATTAATGGATTTGCGGGTGTTGAACCAACCTTGCAGCCCTGGAATAAATCCCACTTGGTCATGGTAAATAATCCTTTTAATGTACTGTTGGATCCTATTGGCCAGTATTTTGGTAAATTACTGTATTTTTAAAAGACCTGTTCAAAGGGGATTTTTAGATTCACAGAAACATTGAGAAAAGGTACAGAAATTTCCTATGTACTCTCTCCCCCTGCAAATGCATTCTCCTCCATTATCAATATCCTTCTCTGGAGTGGTACTTTTGTTTAAATTGATGATATTGGCCCATCATAATCACCCAAAGTCTATAGTTTACATTACAGTTAACTCTTGGTGATGTGCATCCTATGAGTTTGGAAAAATATATAATGATACATATCCATCATTATTGTGTGTAGTTTAACTTCCCTAAAAAAAAAAAAAAAAAAAGTCTTTGCTTTACCTATTCAGTCTTCCCCACCACAACTCTTGGCAACCACTGATCTTTTTATTGTCTTCATGGTTTTGCATTTTCCAGAATGTTACATAATTGGAATAGACAGTATGTAGCCTTTTCAGATTGGCTTGTTTCACTTAGTAATATGCATTTAGGATTTCTCATTGTCTTCCTATGGCTTGAGAAATTTTTTTAGTACTGCATAATAGTATATTGTCTGAATATACCATTTTCTGGATAAATAGTTTATCTACTGATGAATATCCTGGTTGCTTATAATTTTGGCTTTGTGTGTGTGTGTGTATGTGTGTATGCATGTGTATTATAAACATTTATGTGCAGGTTTTGCTATAAACCTAAGTTTTATCTTCTTTGGGGAGGTCACAAGGAATGGAATTTCTGGATCAAATACTAAGAATGTTTTTAGTTTTATAAAAAAGCAACAAAATTACTTTCAAAGTGTCTTGTACCATAGTGCATTCCCAACAACGGTCCTGTTGCAACACATCCTCACCAGCATTTGATGTTGTTAGTGTTCAAGATATGGACCATTCTAGGAAGTGTTTAGTGGTACATCATTGTTGTTATTAATTGGCATTTCCTTGATGACATACAATGTAGAGTCTCTTTTCAGATACTTATTAACATCTGCATAACTTTTTTCATCTACTAAGGTTTTTGGCTCATTTATTAATTGGGCTTTTTTATTGTTTGAAGAGACCTTTGCATATTTTGAGTAACATTTTTTTTTTAATCAGATGTGTCTTTTGCAAATATAGTCTCCCATTCCTGATTGATAGTAATAAGAAGTTTGAGTCTTAGCTACATAAAGGATACAATTTTAACTTAAGAAAATGGCATTTTAAGTTTGCCTAATTTATAGTTGTCATTTGAATGTTCTTAATTCAAATATTATGCACTGTGAAATATGTAAGTAAAAACTAATTTAAAGTTACCCTGTATTGGAAGAAGGAATATATTTTGACAGGTACCTCAATGGGGCCACTTTCCTGATGATACCTACTGATCTCTTTATAAGCAGCTTAAGATAACTATTTTTTTTTTTAGTCTGATAGTACAAACATTTTTGGTGGTAGTTGAACTCCATTGATTTTGAATATTTTATTTGAATATTTTATGTAAATATGCCTTATTTAATATTAATTTCATTAGGTTTTATTTTTCTACATTATATGCCACTTGATTAATTAAATAAAATATATTAGGCTATTTTTAGAAGAGTTTTAGGATTGCAGCAAGTGGAGGAGATAAGGAAAAATCCTATATAACCCATCATTATGTGAGGGCAGTCTCCTCCATTATTAACATCTTCCACAGAGAAGAACATTTGTTAAAACTAATGAACCTAAATTGACACACCTTAATATTCAAAGTACATAGTTTACATTAGTGTTCACTCTCAATGTTGTATATTTTATGAGTTTGAAAACATGCTTAATGGAGAAGGGCCAAGATGGTGGAGAAGTAGGAGACCCTGTTTCAACCGGTCCCCTGAAGTGAGCTAAATATCTACCAGAGGGGCCTCTGGGTGGCTCAGTTGGTTAAGCAACTGCCTTCAGCTCAGGTCATGATCCCGGAGTCCCAGGATTGAGTCCTGCATTGGACTCCCAGCTCCATAGGGAGTCTGCTTCTCCCTCTGATCTTCTCCCCTCTCATGCTCTTTCTCACTCACACTCTCTCATTCTCTCTCTCAAATAAATAGATAAAATCTTAAAATAAATAAATACATAAATATCTACTAGTACATTCTGAACACCCATGAAATCAGCCTGAGATGTAAGATTATACACTTCTGGATCTCTGCTGGGGCAGTGGAGAGGGGCACCTTGACTGGACCATGGTTGATATACCCAGATAGACAATCCCTCAACCACCTCTCACCAAAATGACTAGGAGGAGGAACACCCAACAGAAAAATATTCGAAATCTGTGACCTCTGCCACAAAACTGTTGGATATGGACATAAATAATATGTTGGAAATGGAATTTAGGGTAAAAATTGTTCAGGCCATGGCTAGGATGGAGAAGAACTTAAGTGGCAGCATGGCATCTCTAAGGGCAGAAGTGAAATGCAATCTGGCAGAAGTTAAAAATGTTATCAAGGAGATCCAACCTAATCTAAACTCTAACAGCTAGAGTAACTGAGGGAGAAGACTGAATCAGTGATCTAGAAGACAAACTGATAGAAAAGCAGTGTCAGGAGGAGGCCTGGAGCAAACAACTCAGAAGCCATGAAAACAGGGTTAGGGAAATAAATGACACAATGAAATGTTCCAATGTCAGAATTCTTGGGATCCCTGAGGGGGTGGAGAAAGAGAGAATATTAGAAGATAAAGTTAAATAAATACTGGATGAAAATTTCCCTGATTTGGGGAATGGAAGAGGTGTTCATGTCCTAGAGGCAGAGAGGACACCCCCCAAGATCAAGGAGTCTAGAAAGATATTCAGACACTTAATTGTGAGATTCATGAATCATAAATATAGAGAGGGGGGAGACAAGATGGCGGGGAAGTAGGAGGAGGCGCTGTTTCGACCTGTACCCTAAAGTACAGGTTGTATTTTACAGTTGTACTTTACAGTATAGTTGTACTTTACAGTACAGCTGATTACCTACCAAAGAACTCCGATCACCCATGAAATCAGCCTGAGATCAGAATTATACATGTCTGGGTCTCTGCGGGGGCAGAAGATGCCAGTGGGCAGGTAAAGCAGAGTGGGAACCTCGGACTGATATCAGAAGATAAACAAAAAGGGAGGGAGCCACCAGAGGCGAAACTAAGGAAAGTAATACCCCAATACGAGAGTGCCCTGCGTCTGGGGACCAGCATTAACTTGGAGTCTGGTTGAAAGCACTCAAAAAGAGCAAAGGATCTCGGGGTGAAATTGTGGGAATTGGGGCGGTTAGGGACAGGGGCTTAAGTCCCTGGACCCAGGACAGCCACCACTGGCGCTGAGCCAGAGAGAGTGCAGTGAAGAAACCAGGTCTTGGTCCCTACACCGCCAACACACCTGAGAACGCATGGGGTCTGGCTCCTGTGAAGGAAGGCAGAAGCACAAACTTTTTGCACTATCCACGTGAGCACTGTGCCATGCTATCAGAGCCTGAGACCCACTCGCCCCACACCCTCCCCTGAGAGAGTTGTGCAAAGGCACCAGCCCAGCGCTCTTGGACCCAGAAAGACCAGGCACTCCCAGCCCAGGCCAGTGGGAAAATCTCAGTGTGTGATCACTGCTTGGAACCAATCTGGTGGTCCAGAGCTGCCCAGACAACTGCCGTTGTCGTGGTTTAGGGTACAATCAGGAGTTCCTGTGTCTCCAGAGACCGTGACTGGGAACGTGCTCTGCCAGCAGCCCAGGGGGAATTTATGTGCTCTGCAGCATGCAGGGAGGAACAGACTGAAGCTTCTCTCTGAGAGGGAGGTCGGGGTGCATCTTGCTTTCCTTTAAACCTCTAAAAATCATCAAAGCTGTCAAGGCGAGAGAAAACAAATGAACATACATAAAACCTCTAGAGAACAAAAGCCTGAAAAACCAGTTTCCTCAGAGCCCATCCCCTTGAGGGGGGCTGGAGGACTTAACTCAGGGAACATGGCCTAAAAACCCACATGGCAGGCCCCTCCCCCAGAAAACGAACAAGGAAAGAAAAGAAAAGAAAAAAATACAAGAGAACAACCACCACTACTTCATAGATACAACTTTTATTTTTAATTCGTTACCACTATTCTGGTTCTTTTTTTTTAATTTTATATAGATAATTTTTTAACCTATTTACCATCACAGTGAGATGTCCAGTACATCAAATTCCATAATAACCTTTTAACCTGTATTTTTGATAAATATATCCGTGTTTTTCTCTTGCTTTTCTATTTTTTAATTTTTTAAAAAAGTTTAGTTTAGTTTAGTTGATTCTTCTTTTTTTCATTTTTTATTTCTTTTCAGCATAACAGTATTCATTGTTTTTTCACCACACCCAGTGCTCCATGCAATCCGTGCCCTACCAAATATTTTTTATTGTTATTTTTTAATATTCATATAGAGTTAAACTTCAAGGTAGTCCTCTTTCCCCAATCAATGCTACCCCTATAGGTAAACCAATTTTTAATCCCCCTTTATCTTAGGAAATTGAGTCCTTTAACAAAGATATCAAGATACATGCAGGAAGAATTAAAATAACCTTCTTCGCCCACACTGAGAATTTATAACCACTCTCCCAACTTTTGCTTCCACAAGTATTTCTGTGTATTTGTGTTTGTCCTGATAGTATATAAATCTTATACTTGGGGTTCATTTTGACGAGGGTCAATTTTTTTTTTTTTGCTTTTACTTATATATATTCTTTTTCTTTTGTCATATACTTTTAGCAGTCTTTTTGTTTGTCTGTTTTTGTTTGTATACTTCATAAATCTTACCTTGAGGCCCATTTAGACTGAGCCTTCTCTTTTATCTCCCCACTTTTTCCTGTCTCTCTCTCTCTCTCTCTCTCTTTTTCTTTTACTTTTCTTTTTTCTCTCATTTGGATGGAGACTACTGATTGCTCAGAAGTGTTCCAGGGTGCACCATGGTCGATACATCCAGCTACATCCTTTCAGCCATCTCTCACCAAAATGACTAGGAGGAGGAATGCCCAACAGAAGAAAAATTCAGAGGATGGGCCTTCTGCAAGAGAGCTAATGGCTATTGACATAGACAATATGTTGGAAAGGGAATATAGGCTAACAATTATCCAGGTAATCTCTAGGTGGGAGAAAGCCATGGATGACCAAATGGAATTGATTAGGGCAGAAATGAAAGCCACCAGGGATGATGTTCACAATGCTCTCAATGAGTTCCAATCTAATCTAAATTCTCTAAAAGCTAGAGTAACTGAGACAGAAGATAGAATTAGTGATCTGGAGGACAAACAGATAGAGAGAAAGGATCAGGAGGAAGCCTGGAACAAACAGCTTAGAAGCCATGAAAACAGAATCAGGGAAATAAATGATGTCATGAAACGTTCCAACATCAGAATTATTGGAATCCCTGAAGGGGAGGAGAAAGAAAGAAGTCTAGAAGATAGAGTGGAACAAGTTCTCCATGAAAATATTCCCAATCTTGCGAATGGAACCAGCGTTCATGTACTAGAGCAGAATGGTTTCCCCCCAAATTATAGATTCTCAAATGTCCTCGACACAGCTAATAGTAAAAATGAAGAATTATAATTGTAGGCAGGCCATCTTGAAGGCAGCTAGGACAAACAAGCTCCTTTTGTACAGAGGAAAGCCCATCAGAATAACTTCAGACCTGTCCACAGAAATCTGGCAAGCCAGAAAGGGCTGGCAACATATGTTCAGGACACTAAATGAGAAGAACGTGCAATCAAGAATACTTTATCCAGAAAGACTGATATTCAACATGGATGGAGAGATAAAGAGTTTCCAAGCCTGGCAAGGTAAAAGAGTATGCGACCACCAAGCCAACACTCCAGGAAATATTAAGGGGGGTTCTATAAGAGAGGGAAAATCCTAAGAATATAATTGAACATAAATATAGAGACAATCTACAGAAAGAAAGATTTCAAAGGTAACATGATGTCAACAAAAACGTATCTATCAATAATCACTCTCAATGTGAATGGCCTAAATGTGCCCATAAAATGACAAAGGGTTGCAGAATGGATAAAACGACAGGATCCATCCATACGTTGTCTGCAAGAGACCCATTTTGAACCTAAGGATACACCCAGACTAAAAGTGAAAGGATGGAGAAGCATCTTTCATGCCAATGGGCCTCAAAAGAAGCCCGGGGTAGTGATTCTCATATCAGATAAATTAGATTTTAAACTAAAGACTGTAGTCAGAGATACAGAAGGACACTACATAATTCTTAAAGGGACTATCCACCAAGATGATCTAAAAATTGTAAATACCTATGCCCCCAATATGGGAGCAGCCAATTACATAAGAAAACTATTAATCAAGATAAAGAGTCATATTGCTATGGATACATTAATAGAAGGAGATCTTAACATGGTTCTCTTAGTAATAGACAGATCTTCCAAGCAGAAAATCAATAAAGAAACAAGAACATTGAACCACACATTGGACCGGATGGACCTCATAGATATATACAGAACATTCCACCCTAAAACAGCAGAACACTCATTCTTCTTAAGTGCACATGGAACCTTCTCCAGAATAGACCACATACTGGGTCACAAATCAGGGCTCAACTGATACCGAAATACTGAGATTATTCCCTGCATATTCTCAGATCACAATGCTTTGAAACTGGAGCTCAATCACAAGGAAAAGTTTGGAAGGAACTCAAACACCTGGAAGCTAAAGACCACCTTGCTTAAGAATGCTTGGATCAACCAGGAGATCAAAGAAGAACTTAAACAATTTATGGAAACCAATGAGAATGAAGACACTTCGGTCCAAAACCTGTGGGATACACCAAAGACAGTCCTAAGGGGGAAATACATAGCCATCCAAGCCTCCCTCAAAAAAATTGGAAAATCCAGAATACACCAGCAGTCTCTAAACCTTAAAGAACTGGAGAATCACCAACAAATGAAACCAATTCCACACATTAGAAGGGAAATAATCAAGATGAGAGCAGAGATCAATGAGGTAGAAACTAGAGATACAGTAGAACGTATCAACGAAACTAGAAGCTGGTTTTTTGAAAGAATCAATAAGATCGATAAACCATTGGCCGAACTAATCCAAAAGAAAAGAGAGATAGCTCAAATTAATAAAATTACGAATAAAAAGGGAGAGATCACAACTAACACCAAGGAAGTAGAAACAATCATCAGAAGTTATTATCAACAGTTATATGCCAATAAGTTAAGCAACCTAGATAAAATGGATGCAATCCTGGAAAACTATAAACTCCCAGGAAGAAATTGACAACCTAAATAGACCAATATCTAGTAACGAGATTGAAGCAGTGATCAAAAACCTCCCAAAAAACAAGAGCCCAGGACCTGACGGATTCCCTGGGGAATCCTACCAAACGTTCAATGAAGAAATGTCACCTATTCTCCTGAAGCTGTTTCAAAAAATTGAAGCAGAAGGAAAACTTCCAGACTCTTTATATGAAGCCAGCATTACCCCGATCCCCAAACCAGGCAAAGACCACACCAAAAAGAATTTCAGACCAATATCACTGATGAATATGGATGCTATGATTCTCAATATGATCTCAGCAAATAGAATCCAACAGCACATTAAAAAGATTATCCATCATGACCAGGTGGGATTCATCCCTGGGTTTCAAGGATGGTTCAACATTCACAAATCAATCAATGTGATAGAACAAGTCAATAAGAGAAGAGAGAAGAACCACATGGTCCTCTCAATTGATGCAGAAAAACATTTGACATAATCCAGCATCCGTTCCTTATTAAAACACTTCAAACTATAGGGATAGAGGGAACATTCCTGAACCTCATAAAATCTATCTATGAAAAACCCACAGCAAATATCATCTTCAATGGGAAAAAGCTCGCAGCCTTCCCGTTGAGATCAGGAACACGACAAGGATGCCCACTCTCACCACTCTTGTTCAACATAGTATTACAAGTCCTAACAACTGCAATCAGACAACCAAGAGAAATAAAAGGTATCCAAATTGGCAGTGAAGAAGTCAAACTCTCTCTCTTCACAGATGGCATGATACATTAGAAGGAAAACCCAAAAGACTCCACCCCCAAACTACTAGAACTCATACAGCAATTCAGTAACATGGCAGGATACAAAGTCAATGTACAGAAATCAGTGGCTTTCTTATACACTAACAATGAAAATATGGAAAGGGACATTATAGCATCAATTCCATTTACTATAGCACCAAGAATCATAAGATACCTGGGAATAAACCTAACCAAAGAGGTAAATGATCTGTACTCGAGGAACTACAGAACACTCATGAAAGAAATGGAAGAAGACACAAAAGATGGAAGACCATTCCATGCTCTTAGATCAGAAGAATAAACATTGTTAAAATGTCTATACTGCCTAGAGCAATCTATATTTTTAATGTCATTCCGATCAAAATTCCACCGGTATTTTTCAAAGAGCTGGAGCAAATAATCCTAAAATTTGTATGGAATCAGAAGAGACCCCGAATTGCTAAGGAAATGTTGAAAAACAAAAATAAAACTGGCATCATCATGTTACCTGATTTCAAGCTTTACTACAAAGCTGTGATCACCAAGACAGCATGGTACTGGCATAAAAACAGACACATAGACCAATGGAACAGATTAGAGAGCCCAGATATGGACCCTCAACTCTATGGTCAAATAATCTTCGACAAAGCAGGAAAAAATATACAGTGGAATAAAGACAGTCTCTCCAATAAATGGTGCTGGGATATTTGGACAACTATATGTAGAAGAATGAAACTCGACCATTCTTTTACACCGTACACAAAGATAAACTCGAAATGGGTAAAAGACCTCAACGTGAGATAGGAATCCAACAGAATCCTAGAGGAGAACATAGGTTACTACCTCTTCGATATCAACCACACCAACTTCTTTCAAGATATGTCTCCAAAGGCAAAGGAAACAAAAGCAAAAATGAACTTTTGGGACTTCATCAAGATCAAAAGCTTCTGCACAGCAAAGGAAACAGCC
This sequence comes from Martes martes, assembly GCF_963455335.1. Classification (NCBI taxonomy): domain Eukaryota; kingdom Metazoa; phylum Chordata; class Mammalia; order Carnivora; family Mustelidae; genus Martes; species Martes martes. The sequence goes on from NC_137897.1 coordinate 70,320,023, forward strand.
AACAAAACAAAGAGGCAACATACGGAATGGGAGAAGATATTTGCAAATGACAAAACACACAAAAGGTTGATATCCAGGATCTTCTCAAACTCAACACACACAAAACAGATAATCATGTCAAAAAATGGGCAGAAGATATGAACAGGGACTTCGCCAATGAAGACATACAAATGGCTATCAGACACGTGAAAAAATGTTCATCATCGCTAGCTGTCAGGGAGATTCAAATTAAAACCACATTGAGATACCACCTTACACCAGTTAGAATGGCCAAAATTAGAAAGACAGGAAACAACGTGTGTTGGAGGGGATGTGGAGAAAGGGGAACCCTCTTACACTGTTGGTGGGAATGCAAGCTGGTGCAGCCACTTTGGAGAACAGTTTCGAGATTCCTTAAGAAATTAAAAATAGATATTCCCTCTGACCCTGCAATTGCACTACTGGGTATTTACCCCAAAGATACAGATGTAGTGAAAAGAAGGGCCATCAGTACCCCATTGTTTATAGCAGCAATGGCCACGGTCACCAAACTGTGGAAAGAACCAAGATGCCCTTCAGTGGGCAAATGGATAAGGAAGATGTGGTCCATATAGACTATGGAGTATTATGCCTCCATCAGAAAGGATGAGTACCCAACTTTTGTAGCAACATGGATGGGACTGGAAGAGATTATGGTGAGTGAAATAAGTCAAGCAGAGAGAGTCAGTTATCATATGGTTTCACTTATTTGTGGAGCATAACAAATATCATGGAGTACATAGGGAGATGGAGAGAAGGGTGTTGAGGGAAATTGGAAGGGGCGGTTGACCATGAGAGACTATGGACTCTGAAAAACAACCTGAGGGTTTTGAAGGGGGGGGGAGGTTGGGGTAGCCAGGTGGTGGGTATTAAGGAGGGCATGTATTGCATGGAGGACTGGGTGTGGTGCAAAAACAATGAATACTGTTACACTGAAAAGAAAAAAAAATAAATGCATAGAGGAAATTTTAAGGGCAGCTACAGGGAAGAGAGTCCTTACGTACAGAAGAGGGACTATCATAATAATGTCAAACCTGCCTACAGAAACCTGGCAAGCCAGAAAGAGCTGACAAGATGTATTCAGGGCACTAAATGAGAAAAAAAATATGCAGTTAAGAATACTTTTTCCAGCAACGCTGGCATTCAAAATGGATGCAGAGATAAAGAACTTCCAGGACCAGCAAGATCTCAAAGATAATGTGACCACCAAGCCAACACTACAAGAAATACTAAGGCGGGTTCTGTAAAAGAAGAAAGAACCCATGAGTGACAAAGAACAGAAATTTACAGACAATGTATAGAAACAATGACTTCACAGGCAACATGATGTCAATAAAAAATTATCTTTCAATAATCTCTCTCAATGTGAAGAGCCTAAATGCTCACATAAAAAGTACAGGGTTGGAGACAGGATAAAATGACAGGACCCAAATATGTCTCCTATAAGAGACCCATTTGGAACCTAACGATCCATCCAGATTAAAAGTGAAGGGATGAAGAACCATCTTTCATGCCAATGGGTCTCAAAAAGAAGCTGGGGTAGGGATTCTCATATCAGATAAATTAGATTTTAAGCTAAAGACTGTAGTCAGAGATAAAGAAGGACACTATATCATTCTTGAAGGGTCTATCCACCAAGAAGATCTAACAATTGTAAATATTTAGACCCCTAGCATGGGGACAGCCAACTACATAAATCAACTGTTAATCAAGATAAAGAGTCATATTGATATGAATACATTAATAGTAGGGGATCTTAACATGCCACTCTCAGTAATAGTTCATCTAAGCAGAAAATCAATAAAGAAACAAGAGCTTTGAATGACACATTGGAACAGATGGACCTCATATACAGAACATTCCACCCTAAAACAACAAAATACTCATTATTCTCAAGCACACACTGAACTTTCTCCAGAATAGACCACATACTGGGTCACAAATCAGGGTTCAACCAATACCAAAAGACTGAGATTATTCCCTGCATATTCTCGGACCACAGTGCTTTAAATTTGAACTCAACCACAAGAAAAATTTTGGAAGAAATTCAAACACGTGGAAGCTAAAAACCACCCTGCTTAAGAATGTTTGGATCAGCCAGGAAACCAAATAAGAACTTAAACAACTCATGGAAACCAATGAGAATGAAGACACTTCGATCCAAAATCCATGGGATATGCCAAAGGCTGTCTTAAGGGGGAAATACATAGCCAACCAAGCCTCACTCAAAAAAAAAAAAAAAAAAAAAAAACCAAAAAACAAAAAACCGAATACACAAACTCTCTTTACACCTTAAAGATCTGGAAAATCAACAACAAATTAAGCCAACCCCACACAGAAGAAGGGAAATAATTAAGATGAGATTAATGAGTTAGAAACTAGAGATACAGTAGAACACATCAATGAAACTAGAAGCTGCTTTTTTGAAAGAATCAATAAGATTGATAAACTACTGGAAAAACTAATCCAAAGGAAAAGATAGAGGACCCAAATAAATAAAATTATGAATGGAAAGGGAGAGGTCATGACTAACACCAAGGAAATAGAAATAATCATCAGAAATTATTATCAGCAGTTACATGCCAATAAGTTAAGCAACCGAGATGAAATGGATGCATCTCTGGAAACCTCTAAACTTCCAAGACTGAAACAGGAAGAAATTTATAACCTAAATGGACCAATATTTGGAACAATATTGAAGCAGTGATCAAAAACCTCCCAAAAAACAAGACCCCAAGACATGACGATTCCCTGGGAATTCGACCAAACATTCAAAGAAGATATTTTACCTTTTCTTCTGAAGCTGTTTCAGAAAATAGAAACAGGGGTAAAACTTCCAGACTCTTTCTATGAAGACAGCATTAACCTGATCCCTAAACCAGGCAAAGATGCCATCAAAAAGGAGACTTTCAGCCCAATATCCCTGATGAATATGGATGCCAAGATTCTCAACAAGATCCTCGTTAATAGCATCCAACAGTGCATTAAAAACATTACCCACCATGACCAGGTGGGATTTATCCCAGGGATGCAAGGCTGGTTCAACACCAACAAATCAATCAGTGTGATAGAACAAATCAATAAGAGAAGACAGAAGAAAAACATGGTCCTCTCAATTGATGCAGAAAAAGCATTTGACAAACTACAGTATTCGTTCCTGTTTAAAACTCTTCAAAGTATAGGGATAGAGGGAACATTCCTGAACTTCATAAAATCTATCTTTGAAAACCCCACAACAGGGGCACCTGGGTGGCTCAGTGGGTTAAAGCCTCTGCCTTCACCTCAGGTCATGATCCTGGGGTCCTGGGATCGAGCCCCACGTCGGGCTCTCTACTCAATGTGGAGCCTGCTTCCTCCTCTCTCTCTGCCTGCCTCTGTCTACTTGTGGTCTCTGTCTCTCAAATAAATAAGTAAAAATCTTTTAAAAAAAAAAGAAAACACCACAACAAACATCATTCTCAATGGGGAAAAACTGACAGCCTTCCCATTGAGATCAGGAACACGACAGGGATGCCCACTCTCACCACTGTTATTCAACATAGTTCTAGCAGTCCTAGCAACAGCGGTCAGACAACAAAAAGAAATAAAAGGTATTCAAATTGGCAACAAAGAAGTCAAACTCTTTCTTCCCAGATGATGTGATAATTTATAAGGAAAACCAAAAAGACTCCACCCCCAAGCTACTAGAAGTCTTATAGCAATTCAGTAATGTTGCAGGATACAAAATAATGCACAGAAATAAGTTGCTTTGTTAGACACTAACAATGAAAATATAGAAAGGAAAATAAGAGAATTTATTCCATTTACTATAGCACTAAGAACCATAAGATACCTGGAAATAAACCTAACCAAAGAGATAAAGGATCTGTACTTGAGGAACTACAGAACACTCATGAAAGAAATTGAAGAAGACACAGAATGATTGAAAAGCATTCCGTGCTCATGCATCAGAATAATAAACATTGTTAAAATGTCTATACTGTCCAGAGCAATCTATACTTTCAATGCCATCCTGATCAAAATTCCACTGGTATTCTTCAAAGTGCTGGAACAAACAATCCTAAAATATTTATGGACCCAGAAAAGACCCCAAATTGTTAAATGAATGTTGAAAAAGAAATACAAAGCTGGGGGTATCATGTTGCCTGATTTCAAGCTTTACTACAATGCTGTGATCACCAATTCAACATGGTACTGGTACAGAATGAGATACATAGACCAGTAGAACAGAGTAGAGAGCCCAGACATGGACCCTCAACTCTATGGTCAAATAATCTTCGACAATGCAGGAAAAAAAATCCAGTGGAAAAAAGACAATCTTTTCAAAAAATTAGACTGCTATGTATAGAATGAAACTTGACCATTCTCTCATACCTTACACAAAGATAAATTTGAAATGGATGAAAGACCTCAACATGAGGCAGGAATCAAAATCCTAGAGGAGAACATAGGCAGTACCCTCTTCGATATCAGCCACAGCAACTTCTTTCAAGACATGTCTCCAAAGGCAAGGGAAACAAGTGAAAATGAACTTTTCAGATTTCATCAAGACCAATAGTGTCTGCACAGGAAAGAAAACAGTAAAAACAAAAAACAAAAACAAAGAGGCAACCCATAGAATGGGAAAAGATATTCGCAAATGACACTACAGACAAAGGGCTGATATTCAACATGTATAAGGAACTCCTCAAAGTCAACACCCAAAAAAACAGATAATCATGTCAAAAGGTGGGCAGCAGACACTTCTTCAAAGGAGACATACAATGGCTAACAGACACATGAAAAACTGTTTATCATCACTAGCCATTAGGGAAGTTCGAATCAAAATCACATTGAGATACCACCTTATACCAGTTAGAGTGGCCAATATCAACAGGACAGGAAACAACAAGTATTGGGGAGTATGTGGAGAAAGGGGAACACTCATACACTGTTGGTGGGAATGCAAGTTGGTGCATCCACTTTGGAAAATAGTGTGGAGATTCCCCAAAAAATTAAAAATAGAGTTACCCTATGACCCTGCAATTGCACTTCTGGGTATTTACCACAAAGATACAGAGGTAGTGAAAAGAACAGTCATCTGTACCCCAATGTTCATAGCAGCAATTTCTACAATCGCCAAATTGTAGAAAGAACTGAGGTGCCCTTCAACAGATGAATGGATAGTGAAGATGTGGTCCAAATATACAATTGAATATTATGCAGCCATCAGAAATGATGAGTACCCAACATTTGTATCAACATGGTTAGTATTGGAGGAGATTATGCTGAGTGAAATAAGTCAAGCAGAGAAAGTCAATTATCATATGGTTTCACTTACTTGTGGCGCATAAGGAATAACATGGAGGAATTTAGGAGAAGAAAAGTACAAGTGAATTTCGGGAAATTGGAGGGGACGAAAGATGAGAGACTGGATTCTGAGAAACCAACTGAGGGTTATGGAGGGAGGGAAGTGGGGGGGGGGATAGGTGAGCCTGTTGGCTGGTATGAAAGAGGGCACATATTGCATGGAGTCCTAGGTGTGATGCATAAACTATGAATCTTGGAACATGAAAAAAATAAAATTAAATTAAGATGTTAAAAAAGAAAGAAAACATGTATAATGACAGATATCTAATTTGGGGTCACAAGTAAATGGTCAAGAAAGAATTTTTGAGCTTCCTTTATCATAGCATGAGGACAGGGTCCATGGGCAGCAAGAGCTGCCATCTGATTATTTGTTTTGTGTTTTTTTCCTGGAGATTTTCTCTAATTCTTGCCTGTCTCTCTTTGAAGTTTGCTGACATTTTTACTGATATATTTAGATCTCATTCTCTTTATTCTTTGCGAGTGTCCTAGTGGTTTTGATATATGGTTTCCATTATGTTTGTATATAACCTTTTTGGCAAATAGCAGTCTATATTTAGATGATGGCATTTATGTTTCTTTTCTCCTCTCCTCTTCATGTTTTATGTATTATTTTATATTATATCCTTTTTGTGTGAGTTCCTTGACTTTTTACAGAAATATTAATCTTTACTGCTTTTGTGTTTTTCCTGTCTTTATGTTATTACTTTTGGTCTCTACTTTCCACTCAAAGTGTCCTTGCTGATATTTTTCTAATATTCTAATATTAGAAAATATTCTAGTATTCTAAAATTCAATACTCTAATATTATTATTTTTTTTTTTTAGTTTTGTTTGTCTGGAAACTCTTTATCTCCCCTTCCTTTCTAAAGGATAATAGTGCTTGATTGAGTATTATTTTCTACCTATTTTTCCCATTTTGCACTTTGACTATATCATGATACTCCCCTCCGGCTTGCAATGTTTCTGTTGAAAAATCTCTTCCTAGCTTTATGGGTTTCCCTTTGTAAGTTAATAACTTCTTTTGTCTTGTTGCTTTTAAGATTCTTTTTCATGATTGGATTTTGCAAATTTAATTATAATATGTTTTGGTGTGGATCTACTTTTGTTGATTTTGATGGGAGTTTTCTGTTCTTTATTCATCTGGATGTCTGATTCCTTCCCCAGATAAGGGAAGTTTTAAGGTATTGTTTATTCAAATAAGTTTTCTGCCCCCTTTTCTCTCTATTGTTCTTCTGGGACTCCTATAGTAAAAATATTATTACATTTGATGAAGTCACTGAGTTCCTTAACTCTTCTTTCACATAATTCTTTCTCTCTTTTGTTGAACTTCAATGCTTTCCATTAATTTATCTTTTAGGTCATTAATTTGTTCCTATGCTTATTCCAGCCTGCTCTTCATTGCAGATACTGTGTTTTTAATCTAGCTTATTGCAGTCTTCATGTCGGATTGATTCATTTTTTACACTTATCACTGTATAAGTGTTTCACTGATGTCATCCATTGTTTTCTCAAGGCCAGTGTGTATCCTTGTAATCATTTCTTTAAATTCTTCATCAGACATATTACTTGTATCTGTTTTGCTTAGATTTCTGGCCAACACATTATTTTGTTCTTTAATTTGGGGTAAATTCCCTACACATTTTGTCTAAGTCTCTGCCTTCTATGTTAGAAAATCAAGTTTTGTCTCTTGCACCTGAAGGTCATGGCTTTATGAAGAAGAGGTTGTATAGTATCTAGGGCCTGGTGTTTCAGGGAGTGTGTACATTGTGTGTTATGTGCACTCTGCAGTTGTGTTCTGGCTGTTCTGTCCTTCAGACCAGTAATTTGTAGTGGCTCTCTTTGCTTGCTGTGGTCAGTGTTTGATCCCTGGCCTGAAAGTGGTGTTTTAACCAGATGAGCTTTCATCTGCCTGTGAAGTGAAGCCTGTCACCCCTTCCACCACAAATGAAGTCCTGTGAAACTTGGTGTGGGCAGGATTTTGTGCTGATCTTCAGTATGCTATGCTGGCATTGATGCAAGCTTGTCTAATAACGGCAGTCCAATCAGAATGTTGGGTAGTGGGGCTTAGTATAAGCAAGTTAGGCACTCAGGCCAGCACTATGCTACTTCTTCCTAGTGGATCTGTGTTTATACTGGGTGGTGGGGGAGGGAAATGGCACTAACTACCTCCTTTCTTCCCAGAGAGGTGTCTCCATGAGTGTTATCTCTCACGGACACTCTGAGAAGAGCAAGTAATCTCCCCACAGTGTGCCCCCAATGCTCTTCAGAATGCGGTTTCCAGGCTACATGCCCTCAAGTTGTATGCCTGCCTTCTTTCCAAGAGCAGTGAAGTATTCTCTTAGCTCTATTCCATCCAAGCCCACCGACCTTTGCAATTCTAGGATTTAAGGCTCACTGGCTACAAGAATTTATAAAATTTAGTCCTTCTCACTTTCTTATCTAATGGCCATGGGGAAACATTCTCCTTGTGCATTTCTCTGTGTGCTCTTCTCTCCTTACTTTCTTTGCAACCATGCCTTCCTTGCCTCCACAACATCTATAATGCCTTTCTCCACTAAACCACATCTCCACACAACATACCTTGTCTGATGTAGCTTCTTCTGCCCCTTTAGTTATAGAGTTTGTTCTGATAGCCTTCAGGTAAATTCCTGAAGTATTTAGGATGACTTGATAGTTTATCTCTCGTATTTGTGGGAAGTCATGAGCCTAGGGTCCTCCTCCTACTATTCTGCTGCCATTTCCCTCCCAATTTTCTTTGCTATTCATTTTTTAAAAGCATTTTATTTTTTTATTTGACAGACAAATATCACAAGTAGGCAGAGAAGCAGGCAGAGAGAGAGGAGGAAGCAGGCTCCCTGCTGAGCAGAGACCCCTGATGCAGGGTTCCATCCCAGGACCCTGGGATCATGACTTGAGCCAAAGGCAGAGGCTTTAACCCACTGAGCCACCCAGGTGCCCCCTTTGCTATTAATTTTTAATCACTTTGTCCAAATGCCACATATTGAATAAAATGTTAATTCCAATTATTACATAATTTTGAGATTAATTTATTTAATGATCAAGAGATATATAAAGAATAAAAGAGGGGTGCCTGGGTGGCTCAGTGAGTTGAGCCTCTGCCTTCATCTAGGGTCATGATCTTGGGGTCCTTGGATCGAACCCCACATTGGGCTCTTTGCCCAGCATGGAGACTGCTTCCCCCTCTCTCTGCCTGCCTCTCTGCCTACTTGTGATCTCTCTGTCAAATAAATAAATAAAAACTTTAAAAAAAAAAGACTTATGAGTATGAACACATGGTGCTAACAACAAAGCATTTCAAATCAGGCATTTTAGGTAAATATTTTGATGAAATACTGAGAATATTATTCTTAAAACTCTATTGGTTATTTTAGTTAAATATTTTAATTAGTAGAGTTAATTTGTTTCCCTAATTAGATAGGCAATATGCATTTATTCCTTTATTACTCCATGTAAACCTGTCCTGATGCTCTATGTTAGATCCATGAAGATAATATTTCTAGAGAATAGAAGACCCTTCTTCTTTTTTCTTTTTTTATATAATTTTTTTATTATATTATGTTAGTCACCATTCAGTACCTCATTGATTTTTGATGTAGTGTTCTGTGATTTATTTTTTGCTTATAACATCCAGGGCTCCATGTAATACATATCCTCTATATTACCCATGACCTGGCTCATCCATCCTCCCTGCCAAAACCCTCAGTTTGATTTCCGTGGTCCATAGTCTTTCCTGGTTCCTCTTCCCCTCTGATTTCCCCACCTTCATTTTTCTCTTCCTTCTCCTAATGTCTTCCATGTTATTCCTTATGTTCCACAAATAAGTGAAACCATACAGTAATGTCTTTCTCTGTTTGACTTATTTCACTTAGCATTATTTCCTCCAGTTCCATCCATGTTGATGCAGATATTGGGTATTCATCCTTTCTGATGGCTGAGTAATATTCCATTGTATATATGAACTACCTCTTCTTTATCCATTCATCTGTTGAAGAGCATCGCGACTCCTTCCACAGTTTGGCTATTGTGAACATTGGGGTACATATATCCTTTCTTTTCACTACATCTGTACCTTTGGGATAAATAGCAAGCATGCAATTGCTGGATCATGGGGTAGCTCTATTTTTAACTTTTGAGGAACTGCCACACTATTTTCCAAAGTGGCTGTACCAGCTTACATCCTCAAAACATTGTAAGAAGGTTGTCCTTTCTCCACATCATCACTGACATATGTTGCTTCTCATCTTGTTAATATTAACCATTCTGACTGGAGTAAGGTGGTATCTCACTGTGGTTTTGATTTGTATTTCTCTTATGGCTAGTGATATTGAACTTTTTTTTTTCATGTGTCTGTTAGCCACTTGCATGTCTTCTTTGGAGAAATGTTTGTTCATGTCTTCTGTCCATTTCTTGACTGGATTCTTTGTTTTTTGGGTCTTGAGTTTGAGAAGTACTTTATAGGTCTTGGATACCACCCTTTATCTGTAATGCCATTTGTAATTTTTTTCTCCCATTCCATGGGTTACCTCTTTGTTTGCTGACTGTTTCCTTTCCTGTGCAGAAGCTTTTTATCTTGGTGAAGTCCCAGAAGTTCATTTTTGCTTTTGCGTTTTGCTTTTGCCTTTGAGACACGTTTTGAGAGAAGTTGCTGTGACCAATATAGAAAAGGTTACTGCCTGTGTCCTCCTCTAGGATTTTGTCTCACATTGAGCTTTTTCACACATTTTGAGTTTATCTTTGTATATGGTGTAAGAGAATAGTCGAGTTTCAGTCTTCTGTATATAACTGTCCAATTTTCAAGCACTATTTAATAAAGAGACTGTCTTTTTTCCATTGGATATTTTTTACTGCTTTGTCAAAGAGTAATTGACCATAGAGTTGAGGTTTCATGTCCGGGCTCTCTATTCTGTTCCACTGATCTATGTTTCTCCTCCTCCTCCCCCTCCTCCTCCTCCTTCTCCTCCTCCTCCTTCTTCTTCTTCTCCTTCTTCTTCTTCTTCTCTTCCTCCTCCTTCTCCTCCTCCTCCTCCTCCTCCTTCTTCCTCTTCTTCTTCTTGTGTGTGCACGCACGCACCTGTACCATGCTGTCTTGATGATCACAGCTTTGTAGTATAGCTTTAAATCAGGCAACATGATACCCCCAGCTTTGTTTTTCTTTTTCAACATTTCCTTGGCGATTCAGGGTCTTTTCTGGTTCCATACAGATTTTAGGATTATTTTTTCCAGCCCTTTGAAAAACGCCATTGATATTCTGATCAGAAAGGCATTGAAAATACAGATTGTTCTGGGCAGCCATAGACACTTAAACAATGCTTATTTTTCCAGTCCATGAGCATGGAATGTTTTTCCATCTTTTTGTGTCTTCTTCATTTTCTTTCATAAGTGTTCTGTAGTTTCTAGGATATAGATCCTTTACCTCTTTGGTTAGGCTTATTCCAAGGAATCTTACACTTTTTGATGCTACTGTAAATGGATTCCCTAATTTATCTTTCTACAGTTATATTATTAATGTATAGGAAAGTAATTGATTTCTGTGGATTGATTTTTAAAAGATATTTTTTATTTATTTGAAAGAGATCACAGTAGGCAGAGTGGGGGGGGGCAGCAGGCTTCCTGCTGAGCAGAGAACCTGATGTGGGGCTCAATCTCAGGACCCTGAGATCATGACCTGAGCTGAAGGCAGAGGCTTTAACCCACTGAGCCACCCAGGCTCCCCTGTGGATTGATTTTTTTTTAATCCTGCCACATTACTGAATTGCTATATGAGTTCTAGTAATTTGTGGGTAGAGTGTTTTTGGTTTTCCACATAATGTGTCATGTCATCTGCAAAGGGAGACAGTATGATTTCTTCTTTGCCTATTAGAATACATTTTATTTCTTTTTGTTGTTTGATTCCTGTTCCTAAGACTTCTAGTACAGTGTTGAAAATAGTGGTGAGAGTGGGCATCCTTGTCTTCTTCCTGATCTCAAATGGAAGGCTGTCAGCTTTTCCCCATTGAGAATGATATTCACTGTGGGTTTTCCATAGATGGATGTTATGAAGTTGAGGATTATTCCTTCTATCCCTATACTCTGAAGAGTTTTAAAAAGAAAAAGGTGCTGTATTTTGTCAGATGCTTTTTCTGCATCAATTGAGAGGACCATGTGGTTCTTGTTTCTTCTCTTATTTATGTGGTATATCACATTGATTTATTTGCAAAAGTTGAACCACCCTTGCAACCCAGGGATGAATCCCACCTGGTTATGGTGGATCATCCTTTTAGTGTACTGTTGGATCCTATTAGCTAGGATCTTGTTGAGAATTTTGGCATCCATATTCATCAGTGATATTGGTCTGTAGTTCTCCTTTTTGATGGGGTCTTGGTTTTGGAATCAAGGTAATGATGGCCTCATAGAATGCTTTTTGGATGTTTTCTTTCTGTTTCTATCTTTTGAGATAGCTTTGGAAGAATAGGTATTGTTTCTTCTTTGAATGTTTGGTAGAATTCCCCAGGAAATCCATCAGGCCCTGGACTCATTTTTTGGGAGATTTTTTTTTCACTACTTCAAACTCATTACTAGTTATTGGTCTATTCAGGTTGTCAATTTCTTTCTGCTTCAGTCTTGGTGGTTTATAGGTCTTCAGGAAGGCATCTATTTCATTCAGGTTGCTTAATTTATTGAGATATAGTTGTTGATAATAATTTCTGATAATTGTTTGTATTTCCTTGGTGTTAGTTGTAATCTCTCCCTTTTCATTCATAATTTTATTAATTTGGGCCCTTCCTCTTTTCTTTTGGATAATTCTGGCCAGTGGTTTATCAATCTTATTAATTCTTTCAAGGAACCAACATCTTGCTTCATTGGTCTGCTCTACTGTTTTTCTGTTTTTTAATTCATTGATCTTTGCTCTACTCTTGTAACCATTCTCATGTGTGGGTTAGGTTTAATTTGTTGTTGATTTTCCAGACTTTTAAGGTGTAAAGAGAGTTGGTATATTTGGGATTTCTCAATTTTTTTTTTTTGAGTGAGGTTTGGATGGCAATGTATTTCCCCCTTAGGACCACCTTTGCCATAACCCATTGGTTTGGGACAGATGTGTTTTTGGTCTCATTGGTTTCCATCAATTGTTTAAGCTCTTCTTTGATTTCCTGACTTACCCACCATTCTTGAGCAATATTGTCTTTAGCTTCCAAGTGTTTGAATTTCTTCCATAATTTTTCTTATCATTGAATTCCAGTTTCAAAGTGTTTTGGTCTGAGAATATGCAGGGGATAATCTCAATCTTTTGATATTGGTTGAGCCCTGATTTGTGACCCAGTATGCGGTCTATTCTGGAGAAAGCTTTTGTGCACTCATAGAGTGAGAATTCTGTTGTTTTAGGGTGGGATGCTCTGTGTATATCTATGAGGTCCATCTGGTCTGGTGTGTCATTCAGAGTTCTTGTTTCTTTGTTGATTTTCTGCTTAGATGATCTGTCAATTGCTGAGAATGCAGTGTTAAGATCCCCTAAAATTAACATATTCTAATCAATATTTCCCTTTATTTTGATCGACAGTTGGCTTATGTAGTTGGCTGCTCCCATATTGGAGACATAGATGTTTAGAATTGTAAGATCTTGTTGCATAGACTCTTTAGGAATTATAAGGTGTCTTTCTTTATCTCTAAGTACAGCCTTTAGCTTAAAATATAATTTGTCTCATACGAGAATTCTACTCCAGCTTTCTTTTGAAGTCTGTTGACATGAAAAATCATTCTCCATCCTTTCACTTTCAGTTTGGATGTATATTTAGGTTCAAAATTAGTCTTTTGTAGACAGCATATGGGTGGGTCCTGTCTTTTTATCCAATCTTCAACCCTGTGTCATTTCATGGGAGCATTTAGGCCATTCATGTTGAGAATGATTATTGAAAGATAAGATTTTATTGCCATCATGTTGCCTGTGAAGTCCTTGTTTTTATAGATTGCAAATTTCTGTTTTATATTACTCTTGGAGTCTCACTCCTTCTATAGAACCTCCCTTCATATTTCTTGTAGCACTGGCTTAGTGGTCACATATACTTTACATTTTTACAGGTCTTGGAAGCTCTTTTTTCCTCCATCCATTCTGAATGACAGCACTGCCAGATAAAGTATTCATGGCAGTTTGTTCTTCTAATTTAGTACACTGAATCTGTCTTGCCAGCCCTTTCTGGCTTGCCAGGCCTCTGTGGATAGGTCTGACATTATTCTGATGTTCCTCCCTCTGTAGATAAGAAATCTCTTCCCCCTCACGGCTTTCAAGATTGTTTCCTTGGAGCTAAGATTTGCAAATTGTACTATTGTATGTTGTGGTGTTGATCTGTTTTCAGTGATCTTGGGAGGGGTCCTTTCTGCCTTTAAAGCAGGAATGCTTATTTTCTTCCCCAGATTAAGCAAGTTCTGAAGTATGATTTGCACAAATATATCTTCTAGGCCTCTCCCTCTCTCTACCCATTCAGGGATCCCAATAATTCTGATGTTGAAATGTTTCATTCTGTCACTAATCTCTCAGTTTGATTCCTTGGGGTTTAATTTATTTTTTCCCATGCCACCTCAATTTCCATCTTTTCTATTGTCTTATCATCTATGTCACTAATTAGTTCTTTTGCCTCCTTTACCCTGTGGTCAGAGTATCCAGTTTAGACAGCATTTCATTTATAACATTTTAAAATTTGGCCTGATTAGGTCTCATTTCTGCCCTTAGAGAGTCTATATTCTTGTTAATATTTTTCTCATGTCTAGATATCACCTTGATAATTTACTCTGAAGTCAGTTTCAAACATCTTAGTTATATCCATATCCATTAGTTTTGTGGCAGAGGCCACATTCTATGCTTCTTTCCTTTGTTGGCATTTCCTTTTCTTAGTCATTCTTTCGAGGGGTGTTTGAGGGAATGTACAGAGTCCAAATTAATGACCACAACCCAAGCAAGATGCACCTGTTTTATAGGGTTGTTGGACTTTTGTTCTTCCAGCCTGTCTTCTTGGGGAGGGTCCTGACATGCTGTTACTCAGGCAACCCTGTCTGGGCACAGTTGCCCTGTCCCTGTTGGGGGATGGGTTCAGTTAAGACCATTTTTGTGTGACCTTTTGTTCTCTTCTGACTTTCTCTGGTGGCTTTCCATGTCTTTTCAAAGATTCAGAGCAGAAATGACTGTATCCAAACTTCTGTCTCAGAACAGAGAGATTGCAATCTGATCTTCACTGAACTCTCCAGACTACACTGTCTCCATTTCTGTCTGTGTTGCTAAAAACTGCAGTGTCCTGGGTTGTACACCCCACAGCCGCACTCCCAGCCCTTACTTCCTGATCTGGGCAAGTCTCTACCCTTTGTGCTTCTTAAACAACCAGCTGCCCCTGGTTTGCACACATGGCCGCAAAGGTCCAGGTTTCAGTCTGGGGGCTGCCCTAAATTTCTTTCCCCACTGCTACTGGTCTGGGAGTCTCTGCCATGTCCCCAGAATGGGAGGCTTTTTTGCTCCCGTGTTATTTCACCTTCTGTCTCAAGCACTTAAAGCAGCTCCCTCCCCTTTCTGTTTATTCTCAGATATCTGCCTGTGGAATTGTGGCTCCCCGCTTCATACTTCAAGACCAAACACTGGAGATATCCTCATTGTGAAATATATAAAGATATATCTTCTTACATCTCAGGCTGATTTCGTGGGTGTTCAGAATGGTCTTATAGATATCCAGCTCAATTCAGGAGACAAGTTGAAATAGAGTCCCCTACTATTCTGCTATCTTTTTCCTCCCTGAAAGAAAACATTTCTTAAGGGAATACACAAATATATGTCTTAGACTTCCTAAGCCACCATATAAACATTGAAGCTTAAATATTTTAAAACTTTATGTTTAAGACTGTTTTAAATTTTATGTTTACATTATTTTTAGTAGTCTCAGCCTTTCAAAAGCTTGTAAAAACTTTAAAAAATAGTAAAAATACTAATAATTTGTTCATTTATTATAGATTTATAATTACAGTTTAAAAATAAATAATATTCTTCTGTTATTATATTATTTTTATGCATTTATTTTTAATTCCAATGTAATTAACATAGAGTGTTATATTAATTTCAGGTTTAGAACATAGTGATTCAACAATGTCATACATTACACAGCATTCATCACAATAAGTGCACTCTTAAACCCCTTCACATATTTCACCCATCTCCACACCCACCTACCATATGACAACCACCAGTTTCTCTTTATTTAAAAGTATGCTTTTTTGTTTCTCTTTTTTGTTGTTTATTTTGTTTCCTAAACTCCACATATGTGTGAAATCATATATTTGTCTTTTTCTAACTGACTTATTTCATACCCTCTTGATCCATTCATGTTGTTGCCAATAGCACAATTTCATTCTTATTGTGGCTGAGTAATATTCCATTATATATACATATATATATATTCACATATTCACGTATTATGAGATATTCACATTTTTATTCATATATATGTTCACAGAATCACATATTTTTTACCCTGTCATCTACCAATGGACAACTGTGTTGCTTCCATCTCTTGGTTATTATAAATAATGCTGCAATAAACATAGTGGTGCATGCTTTTTTTTTTTTGCATTAGCATTTCTATTTTCTTTGGCTAAATACTGAATAGTGGAATTGATGAATCATATGGGAGTCCTATTTTTAATCTTTAAGGAACCTCCATTGTGTTTTCCACAGTGGCTGCAACAGTTTGCACTCCCACCAACAGTTCATAGAGGTTCCTTCTTTTTTTTTTTTTTTTTTTTTTGGCATTCACAGGGTGTGAAGTGCTATCTCATTGTGGTTTTTCAAAATATTTTATTTATTTATTTATTTGAGAGAGCAAAAGTGAGAGAGAGAGTGCACAAGTAGGGGGAAGAGGCAAAGGAAGAAGGAGAAGCAGGTCCCTCGCAGAGCAAAAAACCCAATATGGGGCTTGATTCCAGGACTTGGGGATCATGGCCTAAGCTGTAGGCAGGTGTTTAACTGACTGAGCCACCCAGGGACCCTTCATTGTGGTTTTGATTAGCATTTCCCTGATGATAGAGATGTTGAACATTTTTTCATATGTCTGCTGGCTATCTTTGACTTCTTTGGAAAAATATCCATGTCTTAGGATTGCCTGGTTGGCTCAATGTGCTAAGCTTCAACACGTGGATTTGACTCAAGTCATGATCTCAGTGTTGTGAGATTAAGTTCCATATTGGGCTCCACATTAGGCATGAAGCCTGCTTAAGATTCTCTCTCCTTCTCTCTCTGTCTGTGCCACCCTCCCTCTCTAAAAAGAAAAAAAAAAATCATGTGTTCTGCCCATTTTTTTTGTCCTGTCCATTTTAATTGCATTATTTGTTTTCTCTTATTAAGTTGATATCAGGTTTAGAAATACTTTTCTAGATATGTCTTCTTTGGCAAAGAGTAAAAAACAAAATTAAACTATTTGGACTACACCAGAATTGAAAGCTTTTGCACAGCAAAGGAAACCATCAACGAAGACAACTCATTGAACGGGAGAAGATATTTGCAAATGATTTATCTAATAAGGGGTTAATATCCAAAATATACTTTAAAAAAACTTAAACAATTCTTTTTTTTTTTTTTTAACTTCGCATTCCAGAAATCTGGGCCATATATATGATCTACAATAAAACAAACGTAAAAGCATCTCTCTATATGTGAATTTGACAACCATTTTTTTTCCTTTCTATTGCATGTGAATTTTAGGAAAGGATAATTCCAGTATTAATATGTTTGTTCCAATATGAAATCTCCAACTATAATGTAGTTTATTTGGTTTTCACCAACTGATCATAATCAGTCCCAAATTGACTAAAATGCTGAACACTTAGCATAAACCTACTAATGATAAGAGCAAAAGAAAAGGGTTATTGTTAGTATACATTATTGACAGTAATACATCTTGATCCATAGGAACTGTAAGAATAAAATTGGAGGTTTAAAAAAAATCACTACTGTTATTGCTAAACTCTCTAGGTTCCCTCACCAATTTTACTTAGTTCAGAGCACAGAAAATTATTGGTCAATATTTCCCCTCTTTCTTCTAAGTCCTATTACTTAACACTTGATATTTAGCTGGATCCACTGACTAAAAGTTTAACAAAATGCAACAGTCTTCTTATTGGAAATACCAACAAATAAGTGAAAAATGAATTCATCCATAATAATGAATAATGAATCCTTCTCTTTTAAATTATGTGTATATCAAATAAGTTAATTCAAGTTACTGCCCATGTGATATTGGAATTTTAGTCATCACTTTCTCCTACTTCTAACTGCACACTTTACCTCAAACACAAACATACATGTTATGTAGACTCCTTCCTTTCTAGTAAACAATAAATCTCATTTTTATTCTGTATTCGAAGCCTACATAAGGAGCTACTTTTTGACAAATATGTAGAAAACTAACACAGGTAGAATTCAGCAGGATGTCAAAATACGAACACCAAAATAAAATATACTGGATGATTCTCTCTGTGATACTCTATTATTATTTTCACTGGTGATGGCTTTGTTTATAATTGTATTATTATGGTACATGACACCAAAGCTTGCTTTTTATCAGTGAATTTGTAAAAATAATTCTCCATACTCCTCCCCCTCATTCTGTGGTAATAATGTTGGCCTTTGTAACTTCTCTGTGAATTATCAGATTAAACATAGAGCATAACAAGGAAAAAGTTAGTAATTCCTTAAAAAACAGCCTCATATATCTGACATAGAACCAATAAGTAATATTAAGTACTGATTATGGAATTCATAGTCAAATATAATGCTATGATAAAGGTCCTAAGGTCTATAGCCATGCCAAAAAATAAATGCACACAGATATTTAAATAAATACTTATTTGTATGCTATTTTATATAAACAACTGTGTTATATATTGTCTTTGCCTTTCAGGAGCTTACTCTAAAGGAAATGTTTGACATATAACAATGTAACCCATTAAGTTTAACTTTCATTATCAAATACAGAGAAACGCCAAACATGGATATGCTGAAAAAAATTTCTTTTAACTTCCAAAGTGGTCAATCTAAAATTATAGTATTATATACTGTTGACTTCTCCTGAACAATTATTTGTTGACTATTTGTGACAAAACTGTGAGAAAATTGAGAAAGACTCCACATCATTTATTTTCTCGATAGATCAAGACCTGTCTGCATCTTCACTGTTCTAACTTTCTCATTTTAAACATACTGCTTCTAATTGTTTCCTGCCCCCACATGCAGGAGGGCATATAAAAGCAGGCAAAGCTCAAAAACACTTGTCCCTTTCATTCTTCTACATATAGCTGTCCAGTTTTCCCAGCACCATTTATTGAAGAGACTGTCTTTTTTCCACTGGATATTTTTTCCTGTTTTGTCAAAAATTATTTGACCATAGAGTTGAGGGTCCATATCTGGGCTCTCTACTCTGTTCCACTGGTCCATGTGTCTTACGCCATACACAAAGATAAACTCGAAATGGATAAAAGACCTCAACGTGAGACAGGAATCCATCAGAATCCTCGAAGAGAACATAGGCAGTAACCTCTTTGATATCAGCCACAGCAACTTCTTTCAAGATATGTCTCCAAAGGCAAAGGAAACAAAGGCAAAGATGAACTTTTGGGACTTCATCAAGATCAAAAGCTTCTGCATAGCAAAAGAAACAGTCATCAAAACAAAGAGGCAACCCACGGAATGGGAGAAGATATTTGCAAATGACAGTACAGATAAAAGGTTGATATCCAGGATCTATAAAGAACTCCTCAAACTCAACACACACAAAACAGATAATCATATTAAAAAATGGGCAGAAGATATGAACAGACACTTCTCCAATGAAGACATACAAATGGCTACCAGACACATGAAAAAATGTTCATCATCACTAGCCATCAGGGAGATTCAAATCAAAACCACATTGAGATACCACCTTACACCAGTTAGAATGGCCAAAATTAGCAAGACAGGAAACAACGTGTGTTGGAGAGGATGTGGAGAAAGGGGAACCCTCTTACACTGTTGGTGGGAATGCAAACTGGTGCAGCCACTTTGGAGAACAGTGTGGAGATTCCTCAGGAAATTAAAAATAGAGCTTCCCTATGACCCTGCAATTGCACTGCTGGGTATTTACCCCAAAGATACAGATGTAGTGAAAAGAAGGGCCATCTGTACCCCAATGTTTATAGCAGCAATGGCCACGGTCGCCAAACTGTGGAAAGAACCAAGATGCCCTTCAACGGACGAATGGATAAGGAAGATGTGGTCCATATACACTATGGAGTATTATGCCTCCATCAGAAAGGACGAATACCCAACTTTTGTAGCAACATGGACAGGACTGGAAGAGATTATGCTGAGTGAAATAAGTCAAACAGAGAAAGTGAAGTATCACATGGTTTCACTTATTGGTGGAGCATAACAAATAATATAGAGGACAAGGGTAGATGGAGAGGAGAAGGGAGTTGAGGGAAATTGGAAGGGGAGGTGAACCATGAGAGACTATGGACTCTGAAAAACAACCTGAGGGTTTTGAAGGGGCGGGGGTGGGAGGGTGGGGGAACCAGGTGGTGGGTATTAGGGAGGGCACAGATTGCATGGAGCACTGGGTGTGGTGAAAAAACAATGAATACTGTTACGCTGAAAATAAATAAAAAATTTAATTAAAAAAACAAAACAAAACAAAACAAAAAAAACACTTGTCCCTTAGTACCATACTTATGTTAGTGCTTCCTGTTTTTAGCATCCTTACATCATATGAGGTGTAATAAACTTCACCTCTGAAAGTCTGATAAACCCATCCAAACTTGAATGTTTCTTTGAGCTCAATCTTGGCCAATCTGTACCTGAGTTTTCTAGTCTCTCATCTCTTTTGAAGTAAGGAAGAAAATGGAAAATAGAACTAACTTTTATTGACTATTTCAAGGCACTTTCACACATTTTGTCCCATTTTATCCTAACAATCACACTACAAAAGTGGATAGTGTTTTGTTCATTTTAGAGATAGAGAAACTTAAGTTCAAAGAAATAAAGTTACATGCCAAGGATATTTACTATATCATTGGAGCTTCAAACTCCACTACTAACTCCAAACTAACTTCAGAAATAGATCCAACTCATTGTCAGCCATACGTGAAATACCTTCTTAACTTCTATAATCTAGCTAAAATCATTATGTTGAAGACTTCTATTCAAAGATTTCCTGCTTTCATCCTCATTTCAATGGAAAAACACTAGATTTAAATTTGGAAGAAAAAGTTTTAATTATCTTGTGATCTTAAGGAAATCATTGACCCATTCTGGATCTATGTTTATCATTTCAAATGTGGGGCTAGTTTTTTTGCCTTAGTTATCCATTAGATATATTTTAAGAATAAAACAGACTACATGAATGTTTTTTTTTTGTCAATGATAAAGCATACAACTGTCATCCCTGTCATCATCATCATCATCATCATCAACCATCATTAGATGGTACACAGTTCTTTTCAGGTTTAGACAAATCTTCATCATCTACATTTCATAGCCCTATTTATAATATCAAAACCACTGGGACTAGAGGATAAGAATGGTGATAATCTCCCTTGTATAAAATCCTGCATTTCTTCAGACTTCACTGAAAACTTCTAGCAGATAAGTTTTGAGAGTTTCTGACAACCAATTTCCTCTTACTGTAGATCGGGAGAATGAGATTTACTGGAATAAAAGTGAAATAAACTTGCTTGAGATTAAGTATTTCCTAAAGAGATATCTTTGGAGTTACATTTTATAAGCAGTGCTCTATGACTTTGATTAAGGCTCTTATTTTCTCTTAACTCTGCGGGTGTATGGCACATCCCCTGCATTATTATATATTTTCTCTAATGAAGAGTTAGATCTAGGTTCTTTCTGTTCTCTACCTTTCTGACCAAGTTATTAACACATGTACATAAAGGGCAAACCAGCTTCCTGAGGTGAGTGTGCATATTGTTATTTACATTATACTTTCATTTAAAAAATATTTTAAATTTTTGTTTATTTACTTTAAATTCCAGTATAGTTACTATACAGTATTATATTAGTTTCAGATGTACTATATAGTGATTCAACAATTTCATACATTACTCAGTGTTCATTACAATAAGTGTACTCTCAATCCCCTTCACCTGTTTCACCAATATCTCCCCATATCTCCCCCACCACTCTTCTGGCAAACATCAGTTTATTTTCTTTTTTTTTCCTGATTTCATTTTTATTAAGGAAAATCTGCTCCTCTCTTTCTCCATTCCTGCCGATAAAGTTGAACTCTACAGGCCAGTTCTCCCCCTCCCCATTGTTTAAGGTATTATTTTTTTTTTAATTTTTTAATTTATTTTCAGCATAACAGTATTCATTGTTTTTTCACCACACCCAGTGCTCCATGCAATATGTGCACTCCCTAATACCCGCCACCTGGTTCCCCCAACCTCCCACCCCCCGCCCCTTCAAAACCCTCAGGTTGTTTTTCAGAGTCCATAGTCTCTCATGGTTCACCTCCCCTTCCAATTTCCCTCAACTCCCTTCTCCTCTCCATCTCCCCTTGTCCTCTATATTATTTGTTATTTTCTATATTTAAGAGTCTTTTTGTTACATTTTTATTCTTTAATTGTTTTGTTTATTTTTTAAATTTATTTTTATTTTTTAAAGACTTTATTTACTTATTTGACAGAAAGAGAGAGAGAGAGAGAGAGCGCGCACAAGTAGGGAAAGCCACAGGCAGAGGGAGAGGGAAAATCAGGCTCCCCACTGAGCAGGGAGCCCAATGAGAGGCTGAATTCCAGGACTCTGTGATCATGAACTGATCCAAAGGCAGACACTTAAATGACTGAGCCACCCAGGTGTCCCTTGTTTCTTTTTGTAAAAGATTCATTTATTTATTTGAGAAACAGAGTGGGAAGAGGGGCAAAGGGAAAGGGAGAGAAAGAATCCTAAACACACTCCCTGTAGAGCACAGCATCCCATGTGGGGCTTGATCTCATCACACTGAGACCATGACCTAAGACAAAAGCAAGAGTCAGACACTGAAACAACTGAGCCACCCAGGTGCCCCTATTTGTTTTGTTCCATAAACACATATGAGTGAAATCACATGGTATTTGTCCTTCACTGACTGACTTATTTCATTTAGCATTATACCCTCTAAATTCAATTAGGTATTTAATCAAAGAAAACAATAACACTAATTCAAAAAGACATATGCAACCCTATGTTTATGGCAGCATTATTTACAACAGTCAAGGTATGTACTTTCAATTTTAAAGCACTTCTGGAATTCTACTGCTTAATATAATGTGCCTAGAAATGCAGCCAGTATAACATCCTGTCCTCAGTGTATCAATATCTAAAAAAGAAGGAATGCCTGGGTGGCTCAGTTGGTTAAATGTCCATCTCTTGGTTTGGTTCAGGTCATGATCTCAGGGTCATGAAATCAAGCCCTGCACTGGATTCCACACTAGGCATGGAGCCAGCTTAAGATTCTCTCTCCCCTTCTACCTCAGGCCCTCCCTCTTTTCTCTCTCATAGATAGATAGATAGATAAAATCACCATAAAATATTACATTTAAACCAAAACTTCAATTGCTCATAATGTATTCAAGAATCTGATATTCCTGTGCAATTCCCACAAACACATAGCATAAAAAGAAAATTTCTTTGACTCAATATTATATTACAAAGAATATTTCATTTAACTCAATATTACATTATAAGTAGATACACATTTTATGTTCCAGTAATCATAAATATCCCTAAAATATTTTGGCTAGAGTACTCTAATTCCATTCACCAAAAATGATTACATGTTTCTACAGTTGTATAGAAACATGCAGAAACAGCTATCTTCTCCTGGTTCTTTTCAATCTTATCTTTTGCTGTGTACAAGTGATATGCTGCTTTACACTTACATGCTAGCAGAAAATCTTGAGTTCAAATATCAAATTGCTTTCTTGTTTATTGAACTAAACTTTTATGGTGCCTACTGATAGTCCAACCAGTCCATTATTCTACTCAATATTTGTCATCTGGGAGTTTAATACAATTCAATATATTCACTTAGATTTGAATATTTAAACACTATTATAGACAATTCATTGGATACACATATAAGTGAAAGAAGCATAATAATTGTACCTATAAAGTTTAAACTGCAATAGTGGTAAATGAGATAATGGCTTATAGATATAAAACAAGATAGAAATATAATTTATTACAGAGGATCTTTTTGTCTTAGGATGTGAAAAGATGTTCTAAATTGATGCATAGTCCCATAATAGTTGCACAAATCAAACATCCATGAATTGAAATACCTTTTTAAATAATTTATTGCATCTATTATCTATAACCTTCTGATTTATTGCTTCTCTTATTTTGATTTCTAATATACAGTTTTAAGCTTCAGAGTATCCACCAATGTGTTATTCTAATTTTATAGATAACAATTGTATCTTATCTCTACCTTAATCTTTTTCAAGCTGAATCGTGCCAAATTTGTGGTTTACTAATATACGGAAGGGAGTCCATCATTTTGTTTCTAGTTCTTTTTTTATTTATTGTGACAAATGTTAAAAGGATTCTGTGTCCAAATACTATAGTCACAAAATGCGCAACTTAGAGATTACTATCGACATTGAAATTTATAGAATTTTAATATTGCCATAAATAATATTTTAAATTTAAAATGTCTTTCACCCATAAAGCTATAAGTCCACCTTAAACATTATTTGATTTCTTAGAAATTAGGGGGAAGTGGGTTATATCATGCATACTCAGAGGAAATTTTTTCTTTGGCTATAGACATTACAAAATAGCTTGAGAGGCAGGGTAAGAAACAACTTTATCAATATCCTGGTGAATAAAGTGATATTAATAAAAGATAATATTTCTTGTGATTACTAATTATCACACACATTCTAGAAAATTTGAAAAATATAGGTAAACAGTGAAAAGTGATAATATCAGTCATATTTTCACATCTAGAAACATTATTAGAATTTTAGCCAATATTTTCCAACCTGTGTGTATGTGTGTGTATTTGTGTGCTTTCATGTGTGTGTAGATGTGTGTATAAGAATGTGATCATTCTGTATACATTTAGCATACTGCTTCTTATTTTATGTAATGAAAATTTTATCTTATAAGGATATTTTTCAAAACCCTGGTTTATTTATTTTTTTATTTTTTAAGATTTTATTTATTTATTTATTTGAGAGAAAGAATGAGAGAGATTGAGAGAGAGAGAGAGAGAGAGCATGAGGAGGGAGGGTCAGAGAGAGAAGTAGACACCCTGCTAAGCAGAGAGTCTGATGTGGAACTTAATCCTGGGACTCCAGGATGATGACCTGAGATGAAGGCAGTCCCTTAAACAACTGAGCCACCCAGGTGCCCCAAAAAATGAATTTAAATTTGGCTAATGGTCTACTGTGTGAACATATCTCAGTGTACATAACTATTTTCCTACCATTATACATTAGTTCTTTTTCCCAATTTTTGCTCTTGTAAATAGTATGATTAATATTCCTATACATAAACATGAGCATCTATCACAAATTATTTCCTAAACATAAATTTCTATATGTGATTTATGGGTCAAATGGTACAAATATATTTTTGATCCTTATATATACTGTCAAACAGCTCTCTAGAAGACTACAAATTTATGCTGGTTGGACTGAAGTGTGAGCTTTCCACTATGGAGTATTACACTGTCCTCTTGTGGAAACTACACAGAAAATGGAGGCAAAAGATACACTTCTGTCAAGATTATTCAACCTCATCTTGTATCAATCTAGAAATATTCAAGAGAAAAAAATAAATCTTTTAGAAAACAGAATATTTCATCATATAAATAAAGCCCATCTGTGTGAATGTAAAATATATAATTCCCTACATAATTTTCTTAACTTCACAATGCAGTCTTACTGAATTTCATGTTGAATATGAATTAAATTTACCATAAATAATAGAAATAAAATGTTAGTAATTAAAATGGAATTTAAGTCTTACTTGATTATGAATATGATTTGTAAAATACGACCTTGCTACACTTAGGAACAAATAGTATTCACACCATTATCAGTCTGAATTAAACACAGGAACAAGTCTCAATTCTGGCCTTTTGTTCCTATAAATAAAGACCAAATAATGCACTGAAGTATAGTTATATGAACAAAAGTTCAGAAATGAGTAAGGAAGACAGGGAATGATATACATATTGAATTATTCAATCTCTATTAGAATTTGATTATTCATAATTTATAATAAGAAAATACTATTGTATATTGCAGTAATAGTCAGAAACAAAGTAACAATAAAATGATCATTTTCATTGTCCATCATTTTCAGGTTTATTACTCATTACACCAAACTGAATCATAATTTAATTTGATTCCACATGTAAATCCATCATGCTGTCATGATTCCAGAGAATATTTTAGTATTTCCTTCTTCTTGGAAAATGCTAATGAAATAGTATACACTGATAAACATATCACCAAGTTCAAAGTGGCTCAAACTTAAAAAAAATATTTTATTTATTTATTTTAGAGAGAGAGAGAGATCACAAGCAAGGTAGGAGCAGAGGGAAAGGGACAAGCAGAGCACAGAGCCTAACAAGGAGCTTGATCCCACGACCTTGAGATCATGACCTGAGCCAAAATCAAGAGTTGGCTGCTTAACCAACTCTTCTATCCAGGTGCCCAAAAGTGGCTTAAACTTTTGAACCTAAAGACAATAAAGAGAAACTCACCAAAAAGCATTTGCAACTGACCTAAGAAGCTGCTCACATCATTTGAAACTCAGATAAAAGGCCAAAAGCAGGTGTTAAGAAAAGGAATCAGAGTAAAAATGGTATTTCATGATTTCAACAGTTATTTTCTCAGATTTATTTTAAGTTAATACCCTAGAGGTTTCAAAAAACAACAATATACCTCAAAGTTCATTTTCCCTCTAAGAATTTCATTGCTATATCCTGCACTGGTTTCTCAGAGAAGGGTATGCAAGAACTACCATTCCAGAACATAAGCTTTAAATTACGGGCCCCAAAGACAAAAATCCTCAAGTGACCAAAGTTCAATTTACCTCCCTACTTCCTGATTTCTAAGAATAAAATTGCTTTGGGCAGAATTGGAATATGTCAAAAAATTAGTCAATTAAGCCAAGAATCTCTGAATGAAGCAATTCAAAAATAAACTTTTGTTTATACATTAATTCACTAATTACATCATTTGTATATTTAATCAAGACATTTTGGGTATATTTAATACTCACATTTTATCAGTCTCTCCACTCAAGAAGAAAATTTAAAAGAAAATATAAAAACTAGAAGTCATACCAGGAAAACCTGGGGAAGACGGCAGAGTAAGGGGATTCTGAGCTCACCCTCTCCTACATTCACAACTAGATATCATCCACCTCCAGGTAAATAAATCCGAGAGAAATCCAAACAGGGGCAGAATAAACTCCACAACTAAATATAGAGGAGATGAATCTTAAAGTTTAGAATGGTCAGAAGGGCAGAGGGAGACTGCCCAAAGAAGGGAAGTAGCTATGTACACAGAGAGTGCAGAGACATGAACCCTTGCACTAAGGAACACACACGGGGAAGACTAATTTCCTTAACTTTTAGCTTTGAAAACAAGAGGGGCTAAATTATGTGAGTTCTTATTACCAGTGAGACTCGGAGTCTGGAGCTTTAAAATTTAGCTGACTCAGCATTGATCTAGCCAGAATGGTGAGTGATAGCTGGGCTGCTGCCACCCTTAAGGAGACAACACCTTGCATGGAGAGGCAACACAAAAACAGTACTTTATAAAGTACTGGGGACAAAGAGGAAACAGATATGTTCATACTGATTTCAGAGCATGTTGGGGGAATTCTCCAAAAACAAGGCAGCTGGCATGTGCCATTTTTCTCCCCCAACCCCAGCATCAACACAGGGCCATCTGAGAGGCTACAAAGACACTTCCTACTTAACCTGCTAGCAGTGCCCCACAACCACAACTCCTCCTGAGGACTCACCCACTCCAAGCCTGCTAGCCTTGGACCTATGGCCAGGCCAAATTTTGTTAAAGCAATGTGTGCATAACACACAGGCACCAGACACACAGTTGTCACCTTGCAATATCAAGCCTCTGTGTTGTATCCTGCCATCCACCTCAAGCCACCATTGTACACCAGGTCCAGCCACACCCAGTATCACCACAAAATGTGCCTAGCCCCAAGCCACCACACATTGGGAGATTAGACATAGGGCTAGTGGCTCAACAAATTTTGGTAACACCCCAACTCTATTCCTAGTTCTCCAGCAGACATACTTCCTCAGAGGTGGCCTCTCTGAATCCCATTAACATCAGAGAGTAAGTACAGTCCACAACAGGCAGAGAGGCTGTGCAGACTACTTCACTGAAATGAAAAGTGATTCAGGCATAACAGCAGAGCATAAGCAACACACATAGGATACTCTCTTCAAATGCCATGTTCTGATGAATGGGGACACTGAGCTGCAGGACATCCAAGGACTGCTTCTTCATGAAGGTACTACTTTCAGGAGCAGAAGACAGAGCTGACTTTCTTATTGCACATAAGTAGACTGAAAGAGACAGACAAAAGAGTAGATAGAGAAATCCATTCTGAATGAAAGAACAAGACAAGGCCATGGCCAGAGATCTAAACACAACAGTAACATGCCTGATAGAGAATTAAAGAAATGATCATAAGGATACTCACTGGATTTGAGAAGAGTGGAAGATACGAGTGAGACCCTTAACACAGAGATAAAGAATGACATAATAGAGATAAAGTGTTCTATAAATGAAATGGGAAACATATTTAATGGAGTGAACACCTGGTGAATGAGCAAAAGAACTAATTAGTTTTCTAGAAGACAGAGTAATGGAAAATAATCAAGCTGAACAGAAGAGAGAAATAATAATTAGGCAAAATGAGATTAGATGTAGGAAAGTCAGTGACTCCATCAAATGTAACCACATTTGTATTATAGGAATCCCAGAAGCGGAAGAGAGAAAGGAGGGGGCAGAGAATTTATTTGGAGAAATAAGAACTGAAAACTTCCTTAATTTAGGGGAAAAATAGATACCCAGATCCAGAAGGCAGAGAGAAGTCTCATCAAACTTAATAAAAGCAGACCCACATGAGGATATTAATTAAATTGGAAAAATATAGCAATAAAGAACAACAAAATTAAAGCAGCAAGACAAATGAAGACAGTAATGCACAAGGGAAAACCCGTAATGTTAGCAGGAGATTTTTCAAGAAAAGCATAGCAAGCCAGAAAGGAGTGGCATGATATCTTCAACACGCTGAATGGGAAAAAATCTGCAGCAAACAATACTCTATCCAGCAATACTATCATTAAGAATAGAGGGAGAAATACTTTTCCAAACAAAAACTAAAGGACTTCATGATCACTAAACCAGCACTTCAATAAATATTAAAAGGACTCTTTGAGTGGAAAGAAGAGACCAAAAGTGGCAGTATAATGGTAGGAAGCACAACAGCAGTAAAAATGAATATTTCTGTAAAAATAAAAATCAGTCAAGGAGAGGCTCTTGAGTGGCTCAGTCAGTGAAGTGTCCAACTTTTGATTTTGGCCCATGTCATGATCTTGAGGTTATGAGATTGAGCCCCTGTCAGGCTCCACACTCAGCATGGAGTCTACTAGGATTCTCTCTCTCCTCTCTCTGTCCCAATCCCTGCTAGTGTTCTCTCTTTAAATAAATGAATAAATAAATAAAATGCTTTAAAAACTCAGTCAAGAAAATCACAAAATAAAAAGATATAAAATATAACAACACACACCTAAAACATGGGAAGGAAGGGAGTAAAAATGGGTTCAAAATTAAATGACATTCAATTTAATAAAGGCTTCTATAAGCAGAAGAGGTTATATACAAACATAATGGTGACCATATATCACAAATCACTAATACACAAAGTATAAAGAGAAAGGAATCTTAATATATCACTAAAGAAAACCAGAAAACTATGAGAGGAAAAACGAGAAAGGATCAGAGAAGATCTTCAGAAACAACCACAATTCTGGTAATAAAATGAAAATATATAGATATCAATGATGACTTTGAATTTGAATGGACCAAATTCCTGATTCAAAAGACATAGGGTGACAGAAGAGATTAAAATGCAAAACAAAACAAAAGTAAGAGCCATCTATATCCTGCCTACTATAGACTCATTATAAAGCAGAAGACAGAAAAAATGAGGGTATGCAGAAATATCTATCATTCAAAGGGATGCCATGCAAATGGATGCCAACAGAAAGCAAGAGTATCAATGCTTAAATTGGACAAAATATACTTTACAACAAAGACTAACAAGAGACAAAGAAAAACACAATATAATTATATATATGACAAACAAGATCAAATAATTGTAAATATTTATGCACACAAATGGTAGCACATAAATACAGAAGACAATAACAAAAAGAACTAATCTGTAATAATTAGAGATTTTAACATCTCTCTTACATCAGTGGACATATCATCTAATCAGAAAATCAACAAGGAAACAGTGGCTTTGAATGACAATCTGGACCAGATGGATTTAACGTTCATATTCAGAACATTCCATTATAAAACAGAAGAATAAACATTATTTTCAAGTACATATAGATCATTCTCCAGAATAGATCACATATTAGGTCACAAAACAAGCCTCAACAAATTCAAGAAAACTGGTTTTACTATACATCTTTTCTGACCACAATGCTATGAAACTAGAAGTCAACAAGAATAAAAAGTCTGGAAAGATGACAAACACAAGCAAGTTAAATGACATGCTAATAAATAATGAGTGAGACAAAGAGGAAATAAAAGAAGAAGTAAAAGAATACATGGAGACAAATGAGAATGAAAACACAATGTTCAAAATCCTTGGGATGCAGTGAAAGTGGTTTTAAGAAGGAAGTTTATAGCAATACAAACTTACCTCAAGAAGCAAGAAAAATCTCAAATAAACAATTTAAATTTACACATAAAGATGTTAGAAAAAGACCAACAAACAAAACATAAATGAGTCAAAAAACAGGAGCTAATAAAGCACACTTTAATTATACAGAAACTTAAGCACACTTAAATTATACAGAAACTAAAATGAAACCCAGTAGAAGAGATAAATGAAACCAGGATATGGTTGTTTGAAAATACCAATAAAATTGATAAACCTCTAGTGAGACTTATCAAGAAAAAAATGAGAAAGGACTTAAAAAAAGAGAGAGAGCGAAAGAAAACCACAAATGAGAGATAAGAAATAACAACCAACACCACAGAAATACCAACAATTATAAGAGAATATTATGAAAATCTATATGCCAACAAACTGGACAACCTAGAAGAAACTGATAAATTCCTAGAAACATATAAACTACCAAAACTGAAACAGGAAGAAGTGGAAAATTTGAAGATACTGAAGACCAGCAAAGAAATTGAATCAATAATGAAAATATTAAAAACAAAAAGCAAAACAAAACAAACAAAAAAACAAAAAACACGTCCAGGGCTATATGACTTCACAAGCAGATTCTATCAAACATTTAAGAAGAGATAATATCTTTTATTCTTAAACTATTCCAAAACATAGGAAAGGAAATAAAACTTCCAAATTCATTTTATGAAGCCAGCGTTACCCTCATACCAAGATGAGATGAAGACACCAAGGGAAAAAAAAAAAAAACAAACCTACAGGCCAAAATCTCTGATGAGCATCAATACAAAAATCCTTAACAAGGGGCGCCTGGGTGACTCAGTGGGTTAAAGCCTCTGCCTTCAGCTCAGGTCATGATCCCAGGGTCCTGGGATTGAGCCCCACATAGGGCTCTCTGCTCAGCGGGGAGCCTGATTCCCCCCTCCCTCTGCCTGCCTCTCTGCCTAGTTGTGATTTCTGTCTGTCAAATAAATAAATAAATTCTTTAAAATAATCCTTAACAAAACAGAAGCAAAGCAAAATAAAAAATATATTTAAAAAATCACTCACCATAATCAAGTGGGGTTTATTTCTGAGTTGCAAGGATGATTTGATTTTTACAAATCAATCAGTATGATATATCACAATTGTAAAAGAAAAGATAAGAACCATACAATTATTTCAATAGATGCAGAAAAATAACTGGACAAAAGACAACATCCATTCAAGATTAAAACCCTCAACAAAATAGGTTTAGGGAGAACATACCTCAACATGATAAATGCCACATATGAAAAACCCACAGCCAACATCATACTTAATAGGAAAAAACTGAGAGTTTTTTTTTTTTTTCTCTACAGTCAGGAAGAACACAAAGGATGTCCAGTCTTACAACTTTCATTCCACATTATACTGGAAGTCCTAGCCACAGCAATCAAAAATTGAAAAGAAATGAAGATATGCAAATTGGTATGGAAGAAGTAAAACTTTCACTATTTGGAGAGGATAATATTCTTTTGTAAAAATCCTGAAAGACTCCACCAAAAAATTACTGGAACTGATACTTGAATTCAGTAAAATCTCAGGATACAAAATTAATGTAAAGGAATCTGTTTCATTTCTATACACAGATCATGAAACAGTTGAAAAAGAGAATAGGAAAATAATCCCATTTATAATTTCACCAAAAAATAATGATATCTAGTGAATAAACCTGACAAAGAGTTTTGTAAAAGACCTGTACTTTGAAAACTATAAAACACTGATGAAAGAAAGTGAAGAGGACACAAAAAAATGGAAAGTCATTCCATGCTCATGAATTAGAAGAACAAATATTGTTAAAGATGTCTATACTACCCAAAGCAATCTATACATTTAATGTAATCATTATCAAAATACTAACATCATTTTTCACAGAACTAGAACAAACCTAAAATTTGTATAAAACCTTGAGACCCCAAATAGCCAAAGCAACCTTGAAAAAGAAAAGCAAAGCTGGAGGCATCACACCAGTCTTCAAATTATATTACAAAACTGTAGTGACCAAAACAGTATGGTACTGGCACAAAAATAGCCACATAGGCAATGAGAAAAAGTAGAAAACACAGAAATAAACCCACAACTATATGGTCAATTAATCTTTGAAAAAACGGAAAGAATATCCAAAGAGAAAAGGACAGTCTCTTCAACATATGGCATTGGGAAAAGTGGTCAGCAACATGCAAAAGATTGAAACTGATCAACTTTCAACTTTCTCACATAAATAAATTCAAAAGGAATTAAGGAGCTAAATATGAGACCTGAAACCATAAAAATCCTAGAGAAGAACCCAGGCATTAACTCTTTGACATTGGCCATAGGAACTTGTTTCTAGATATGTCTCTTGAGGGAAAGGGGGGGGGGAGCAAAAATAAACATACACCAAAATAGAAAACTACACCAAAATAGAAAACGTCTGCATAGGCAAGGAAACAATCAAAAAAACTAAAATGAAATCTACAGAATGGGAGAAGATGTTTGCATAAGACATATCTGATAAGGGTTGGTATCCAAAATACATAAAAGCTCAACACCCAAAAAATCATTAATCTAATTTAAGTGGACATGAATAGACATTTCTCCAAAGAAGACATAAAGATGGCCAACAGACACATGAAAACATGCTTATAATCACTTACCATCAGAGAAATGCAAATCAAGACTACAAAAGATATCAACTTACACCTGCCAGAATGGCTAAAATGAAAAAACAAAACAAAACAAAACAAAAACAAAACAAAATAAAACAAAACAAACAAAAAAAGAAATGTCAGGTGTTGGTACAGATGGGAAGAAAAAGGATAACTTGTGCACTATTGGAGGTAATACAAACTAGTGCAGCAACTGTAGAAAAGTGAGGAAGTTCCTCAAAATCAATCAATCAATCAATCAATCAATAAATAAATAAATCTACCCTAAGATCCAGCAATAACTACTGGGTATTTACCCAAATAATACAAAAATACTAATTCAAAGAAGTACATGCTTCCCCCCCATGTTTATAGCAGCATTATCTATAATAGCCAAATTATGGAAATAGCCCAAATGTCCATTGAAAGATGAACGGATAAAGAAGAAATGATATACTCACTCACACATAATTCTAAATAGAGCTGTATGTTCAGTCATTAGCAAAGGACTCTACAGTTGGAATTTAGAATTGCAGAAAAAAGAAAAAAAAAGAAAGTAACTTTAAATCTATTCTGTCACTCTAAATCTTTTGACTGGAGCATTTAGGACATTTAAATTTAAAGTGATTTTTTTAATTTAAATTCAATTAGTCAACATATAGAAAATCATTCATTTCAGATGTAGAGTTCAGTAATTCATAAGGTGCATTTAACACCCAGTGCTCATTACATCACATGACCTCCTTATTGATAGGTATGTACTTCCATTTTGTTGTTTGTTTTATGTTTATTTTTGTAGTACTTTCAAGTTTCTTTCTTCTTTTTCTTTGTGGTTGATGAGTTTCTATAGTGTTCTAATTGTATTTCTTTCTCCTTATTTTTTCATTTATATATCATAGGTGTTTTACCTGTAGTTTTCATGAGATTCATATATAACATACTAATTAAATAGCAGTCTATATTAATTTGATGATAATTTAAGTTCAAACTTATTCTAAAAAATAGAAAAAAAACTTCTTTTCCTTTTTCCTTTTCTCATTACATTTATTTACTTCACTTTTTATGTATATGTTGTCTTATTTTACATCTCTATAGTCATAATTTTCTCATGTCTTATTATGGACATTTCTTTTCCACTTACAGAAGTCCCTTTAAGGGGCGCCTGGGTGGCTCAGTGGGTTAAGCCGCTGCCTTCGGCTCAGGTCATGATCTCAGGGTCCTGGGATCGAGTCCTGCATCGGGCTCTCTGCTCAGCAGGGAGCCTGCTTCCCTCTCTCTCTCTCTTTGCCTGCCTCTCTGCCTACTTGTGATCTCTCTGTCAAATAAATAAATAAATAAATAAATAAATAAATAAATAAATCTTTAAAAAAAAAAAGAAGTCCCTTTAATATTTCTTGTAATGCTGATTTAATGGTGGTAAAATCCTTTATCTTTTGTCTTTTTCTGGAAAATATTTTATCTCTTGTTCAAATCTGAATGATAAACTTTCTGGGTAGAATTTTGGTTGTTGTTGTTATTGATTTTTTTTTTCCTTTCAACATTTTGAACAGATTATGCCCCTTTCTTCAGGCCTGCAGTTTCTGATTTAAAAAAAATCACCTGATAGCCTGATAAAATTTTCTTTGTAGGTGCCTTTTCATTACTCTCTAACTGTTTTTAAAATATTCTCTTTTTATCTTTCACATCTGACATTTTAATTATTATGTGTCTAGGTATGGACCTCCTTGAGTTCATCTTATTTGGAACTCTCTATGATTCTTGGACTAGATGTCCATTTTCTTCTCTATGTAGGGATATTTTCAGTGATTATTTCTCTAAAGTTTTTTTAACCCCTTTTTCTCTCTTCTTTTTCTGGGACCCCTATAATAGAAATTTTTGTTCTCTTGTTCTTGTCCAAGAAATCCCTTAGTCTATGCTTATTTTTATTTTTTTTTTCTCTTTTTGCTTTCAGCTTGGGTGCTTTTTTTTTTTCTGTCTTCCAGATGCTTGATACATTCTTCCATATCCACTAATCCATTTTTAATTATGTCTAGTGTGTTTTCTTAATTTCAGTTTTGGTATTTTTCTTCTTTTTTTTTTAAATAAACATATAATGTATTTTTATCCCCAGGGGTACAGGTCTGTGAATCACCAGGTTTACACATTTCACAGCACTCATCATAGCACATACCCTCCCCAATGTCCATATCCCCACCACCCTCTCCTGTCCCCCCTCCCCCCAGCAACCCTCAGTCTATTTTTTGAGATTGAGTCTTTTATGGTTTGTCTCCCTCCCAATCTCATCTTTTCATTTTTTCTTTTCCTACCTCCCCCAACCCCCCCCACATTGCATCTCCACTTCCTCATATCAAAGAGATCATATGATAGTTGTCTTTCTTTGATTGACTTATTTCACTCAGCATAATACCCTCTAGTTCCATCCACGTCGTCACAAATGGCAAGATTTCATTTCTTTTGATGGCTGCATAGTATTGCATTGTGTATATATACCACATCTTCTTTATCCATTCATCTGTTGATGGACATCTAGGTTCTTTCCATAGTTTGGCTATTGTGGACATTGCTGCTATAAACATTCGGGTGCACGTGCCCCTTCAGAGCACCACGTTTGTATCTTTAGGCTATATACTCAGTAGTGCAATTGCTGCGTCATAGGGTAGCCCTATTTTCAGTTTTTTTGAGGAACCTCCACACTGTTTTCCAGAGTGGTTGCACCAGCTTGTATTCCCACCAGCAGTGTAGGAGGGTTCCCTCTCTCCGCATCGTCGCCAGCATCTATCATTTCTTGACTTGTTAATTTTAGCCATTCTGACTGGTGTGAGGTGGTATCTCATTGTGGTTTTGATTTGTATTTCCCTGATGCCAAGGGATGTGGAGCATTTTTTCATGTGTCTGTTGGCCATCTGGATGTCTTCTTTGCAGAAATGTCTGTTTATGTCCTCTGCCAATTTATTGATTGGATTATTTGTTCTTTGGGTATTGAGTTTGATAAGCTCTTTATAGATTTTGGATACTAGCCCTTTATCTGATATGTCGTTTGCAAATATCTTCTCCCATTCTGTCAGTTGTCTTTTGGTTTTGTTAACTGTTTCCTTTGCTGTGCAAAAGCTTTGATCTTGATGAAATCCCAATAGTTCATTTTTGCCCTTGCTTCTGTTGCCTTTGGCGATGTTCCTAGGAAGACATTGCTGTGGTTGAGGTCAAAGAGGTTGCTGCCTGCGTTCTCCTCAAGGATTTGGATGAATTCCTTTCTCACATTGAGGTCCTTCATCCATTTTGAGTCTATTTTCGTGTGTGGTATAAGGAAATAGTCCAATTTCATTTTTCTGCATGTGGCTGTCCAATTTTCCCAGCACCATTTGTTGAAGAGGCTATCTTTTTTCCATTGGACATTCCTTCCTGCTTTGTCAAAGATTAGTTGACCATAGAGTTGAGGGTCTATTTCTGGGCTCTCTATTCTGTTCCATTGATCTATGTGTCTGTTTTTGTGCCAGTACCACACAGTCTTGATGATGACAGCTTTGTAATAGAGCTTGAAGTCTGAAATCGTGATGCCACCAACTTTGGCTTTCTTTTTCAATATTCCTTTCGCTATTCGAGGTCTTTTCTGGTTCCATATAAATTTTAGGATTATTTGTTCTATTTCTTTAAAAAAATGGATGGGGCTTTGATAGGGATTGCATTAAATGTGTAGATTGCTTTAGGTAGCATAGACATTTTCACAATATTTGTTCTTCCAATCCATGAGCATGGAATACTTTTCCATTTCTTTGTGTCTTCCTCAATTTTTTTCATGAGTACTTTATAGTTTTCTGAGTATAGATTCTATGCGTCTTTGGTTAGATTTGTTCCTAGGTATCTTATGGATTTGGGTGCAATTGTAAATGGGACTGACTCCTCAATTTCTATTTCTTCTGTCTTGCTATTATTGTAAAGAAATGCGACTGATTTCTGTGCATTGACTTTATATCCTGACACTTTACTGAATTCCTGTACAAGTTCTAGCAGTATTGGAGTGGAGCCTTTTGGGTTTTCCACATATAGTATCATATCATCTGCAAAGAGTGATAGTTTGACTTCTTCTTTGCCAATTTGGATGCACTTAATTTCTTTTTGTTGTCTGATTGCTGAGGCTAGGACTTCTAGTACTATGTTGAACAGCAGTGGTGATAATGGACATCCTTACCGTGTTCCTGACGTTAGCGGAAAAGCTTCCAGTTTTTCTCCATTGAGAATGATATTTGCGGTGGGTTCTTCATAGATGGCTTTGATAATATTGAGGTATGTGCCCTCTATCCCTACAGTTTGAAGAGTTTTAATCAGGAAGGGATGCTGCACTTTGTCAAATGCTTTTTCAGCATCCATTGAGAGTATCATATGCTTCTTATTCTTTCTTTTATTAATGTATTTTATCACATTGATGAATTTGCGGATGTTGAACTAACTTGCAGCCTGGGAATAAATCCCACTTGGTCGTGGTGAATAATCCTTTTAATGTACTGTTGGATCCTATTGGCCGGTATTTTGGTGAGAATTTTCGCATCTGTGTTCATCAAGGATATTGGTCTGTAATTCTCTTTTATGATGGGATCCTTGTCTGGTTTTGGGATCAAGATAATGCTGGGCTCATAAAATGAGTTTGGAAGTTTTCCTTCCATTTCTATTTTTTGGAACAGTTTCAGGAGAATAGGAATTAATTCTTCTTTAAATGTTTGATAGAATACCTCTGGGAAGCCGTCTGGTCCTGGACTTGTGTTTGTTTGTAGATTTTTGATGACCATTTCAATCTCCTTACTGGTTATGGGTCTGTTCATGTTTTCTATTTCTTCCTGGTTCAGTCGTGGTAGTTTATATGTCTCTAGAAATGTATCCATTTCTTCCAGATTATCAAATTTGTTGGCATAGAGTTCCTCGTAGTATGTTCTTATAATTGTTTGTATTTCTTTGGTGTTGGGTGTGATCTCTCCTCTTTCATTCATGATTTTATTTATTTGCATCCTTTCTCTTTTCTTTTTGATAAGTCTGGCCAAGGGTTTGTCAATCTTATTAATTCTTTCAAAGAACCAGCTCCTAGGTTCGTTGATTTGTTCTATTGTTTTTTTAGTTTCTACTTCATTGATTTCTGCTCTGATCTTTATGATTTCTCTTCTCCTGCTGGGTTTAGGCTTTCTTTGTTGTTCTTTCTCCAGCTCCTTTAGGTGGAGGGTTAGGTTGTGTGTTTGAGACCTTTCTTGTTTCTTGAGAAAGTCGTGCACCACTATATATTTTCCTCTCAGGACTGCCGTTGTTGTGTCCCACAGATTTTGAACAGTTGTGTTTTCATTATCATTTGTTTCCATGAATTTTTTCAATTCTTCTTTAATTTCCTGGTTGACCCATTCATTTTTTAGAAGGGTGCTGTTTAGTCTAGATGTATTTGCGTTCTTTCCAAATTTCTTCTTGTGATTGAGTTCTAGCTTCAGAGCATTTTGGTCTGTAAATATGCAGGGAAAAGTCCCAATCTTTTGATACCGGTTGAGATCTGATTTATGACCCAGGATGTGGTCTATTCTGGAGAATGTTCCATGTGCACTAGAGAAGAATGTATATTCTGTTGCTTTGGGATGGAATGTTCTGAATATATCTGTGATGTCCATCTGGTCCAGTGTGTCATTTAAGGCCTTTATTTCCTTGTTGATCTTTTGCTTAGATGATCTGTCCATTTCCGTGAGGGGAGTGTTAAAATCCCCTGCTAGTATTGTATTACTGTCGATGTATTTCTTTGATTTTGTTATTAATTGGTTTATATAGTTGGCTGCTCCCATGTTAGGGGCATAGATATTTAAGATTGTTAGGTCTTCTTGTTGGACAGACCCTTTGAGTATGATATAGTGTCCTTCCTTATCTCTTATAGTCTTTGGCTTAAAATCTAATTGATCTGGGGGCGCCTGGGTGGCTCAGTGGGTTAAAGCCTCTGCCTTCGGCTCAGGTCATGATCTCAGGGTCCTGGGATCGAGCCCCACATCGGGCTCTCTGCTCAGCAGGGAGCCTGCTTCCTACTCTCTCTCTCTGCCTGCCTCTCTGCCTACTTGTGATTTCTCTCTGTCGAATAAATAAATAAAATCTTTAAAAAAAAAAATCTAATTGATCTGATATAAGGATTGCTACCCCAGCTTTCTTCTGAAGTCCATTAGCATGGTACATTGTTTTCCACCCCCTCACTTTAAATCTGGAGGTGTCTTCGGGTCTAAAATGAGTTTCTTGTAGGCAGCATATTGATGGGTTTTGTTTTTTTATCCATTCTGATACCCTGTGTCTTTTGATTGGGGCATTTAGCCCATTAGCATTCAGGGTAACTATTGAGAGATATGAATTTATTGCCATTATATTGCCTGTAAGGTGACTGGTACTGTATATTGTCTCTGTTTCTTTCTGATCTACTACTTTTAGGGTCTCTCTTTGCTTAGAGAACCCCTTTCAATATTTCCTGTAGAGCTGGTTTGGTGTTTGCAAATTCTTTCAGCTTTTGTTTGTCCAGGAAACTCTTTATCTCTCCTTCTATTTTCAATGATAACCTAGCCAGATATAGTATTCTTGGCTGCATATTTTTCTCATTTAGTGCTCTGAATCTATCATGCCAGTTCTTTCTGACCTGCCAGGTCTCTGTGGATAGGTCCACTGCCAATCTAATATTTTTACCCTTGTATGTTACAGACTTCTTTTCCCGGGCTGCTTTCAGGATTTTCTCTTTGTCACTAAGACTTGTAAATTTTACTATCACGTGACGAGGTGTGGACCTATTTTTATTGAATTTGAGGGGCGTTCTTAGCATCTCCTGGATTTTGATGTTTGTTCCCTTTGCCATATTAGGGAAATTCTCTCCAATAATTGTCTCCAATATACCTTCTGCTCCCCTCTCTCTTTCTTCTTCTTCTGGAATCCCAATTATTCTAATGTTGTGTCGTCTTATGGTGTCGCTTATCTCTCGAATTCTCTCCTCGTGGTCCAGTATTTGTTTGTCTCTCTTTTGCTCAGCTTCTTTATTCTCTGTCATTTGGTCTTCTATGTCACTAATTCTTTCTTCTGCCTCATTTATCCTAGCAGTGAGAGCTTCCATTTTTGATTGCACCTCATTAATAGCTTTTTTTTATTTCAACGTGGTTAGATTTTAGTTCTTTTATTTCTCCAGAAAGAGCTTTTATCTCTCCGGAGAGGGTTTCTCTAATATCTTCTATGCCTTTTTCAAGCCCGGATAGAACCTTGAGAATCATCATTATGAACTCTAGATCTGTCATATTACCAATGTCCATATTGATCAGGTCCCCAGCCTTCGGTACGGCCTCTTGTTCTTTTTTTTTTTTGTGGTGATTTTTTCTACCTTGTCATTTTGTCCAGATAAGATTTGCTTTCTCCTACTCTAGAAATCCGCTGTTCTTGGTGAGTGAAGTTGGTCTTGGCTGGGTTTCTTGTTGATCTTCTGGGGAAGGGGCCTGTTGTAGTGATTCTCAAGTCTTTGCCACAGGCGGTGTTGTACCGCCCTTGCTAGGGGCCAGGCTAAGTAATCCTCTGGGGTTTGCTTTCGGGAGCTTTTGTTCCCTGAGCACTTTCCATAGAGTTCCAGAGGACGGGAATGAAGATGGCAGCCTCCTGATCTCCGGCCTGGAGGAGACAAGAGCTTGGGGTCCCGCTCCTTAGTGCACCCTCAGAGAAAAGCACCTAACCGCCCCACCTCCGTGGGGTGACTGGCCTGCAGTCACGCCTGGAGGAAAGCAGTCAGTTGTTGGCACTAGGAGAAAAGTGCCCGGTCGCTTCCATCTCCGTGGCCTCTGGCCTCCCTCCAAACCCACCCAGCCTGCAACCGGCACAAGGTTACCCCAGGCTGAGAGCTCACTACTCGGCTCTGTCTCTGTAGCCAGCTTCCCTGCTTGAATACCTGCAATCTCTGCAGCACTCAGACACCCCGGTCCTTCTGTGACCCCGTGGGACCTGGGGTTATGCTAACCCCGCCTGGGTTTCCCCCCGGTTTAGCCTCTGGAGCGATGTCCCTCCGTGGAGCAGACTTTTAAAAGTCCCGATTTTGTGCTTCATTGCTCCGCCACTTGCTGGGATCTGGCCCCTCCCCCAGCAGTTTGTCTTCCCGTCGCTTTGGATTCACTTCTCCGCAGGTCCTACCTTTCAGAAAGTGATCAATTTACTGTTTCTAGAATTGTTGCTCTTCTTCTCTTCAATTTCCCATTGGATTTGTAGGTGTTCACAATGGTTAGATAAGCTATCTAGCTGATCCCCTGCTACCCGATGTTGTCTCAGCCTGCTACTTCTCTGCCATCTTGACTCCTCCTCTTTTGGTATTTTTCTTTTTTCTTTTTATTTTTCAACATTGCACTACTTTATTTTGGGGGGGGGTGTTTTTTTTTTTTAATTTCTTTTCAGCATAATAGTATTCATTGTTTTTTCACCACACCCAGTGCTCCATGCAATCCGTGCCTTCTCTAATACCCACCACCTGGTTCCCCCAACCTCCCACCCCCCGCCCCTTCAAAACCCTCAGGTTGTT
Source organism: Martes martes (assembly GCF_963455335.1). Classification (NCBI taxonomy): domain Eukaryota; kingdom Metazoa; phylum Chordata; class Mammalia; order Carnivora; family Mustelidae; genus Martes; species Martes martes. The sequence continues at coordinate 70,361,558 of NC_137897.1, forward strand.
TTTCAGAGTCCATAGTCTCTCATGGTTCACCTCCCCTTCCAATTTCCCTCAACTCCCTTCTCCTCTCCATCTACCCTTGTCCTCCATATTATTTGTTATGCTCCACAAATAAGTGAAACCATATGATACTTGACTCTCTCTGCTTGACTTATTTAACTCAGCATCATCTCTTCCAGTCCCGTCCATGTTGCTACAAAAGTTGGGTATTCGTCCTTTCTGATGGAGGCATAATACTCCATAGTGTATATGGACCACATCTTCCTTATCCATTCGTCCGTTGAAGGGCATCTTGGTTCTTTCCACAGTTTGGTGACCATGGCCATTGCTGCTATAAACATTGGGGTACAGATGGCCCTTCTTTTCACTACCTCTGTATCTTTGGGGTAAATACCCAGTAGTGCAATTGCAAGGTCATAGGGAAGCTCTATTTTTAATTTATTAAGGAATCTCCACACTGTTCTCCAAAGTGGCTGCACCAACTTGCATTCCCTCCAACAGTGGAAGAGGGTTCCCCTTTCTCCACATCCTCTCCAACACACGTTGTTTCCTGTCTTGCTAATTTTGGCCATTCTGACTGGTGTAAGGTGGTATCTCAATGTGGTTTTAATTTGAATCTCCCTGATGGCTAGTGATGATGAACATTTTTTCATGTGTCTGATAGCCATCTGTATGTCTTCTTTGGAGAAGTGTCTGTTCATATCTTCTGCCCATTTTTTAATATGATTTTTGTTTTGTGTGTGTTGAGTTTGAGGAGTTCTTTATAGATCCTAGATCTTTTGGTATTTTTCAGTTAAGATTTGTTCTTTTTGTATTCTCTATTGCTTTAATAATGGTCTCACTGAGTTTATCCACTCTTCTCTCTAGCAGAGTGAATATCTTTGCAATCATTTTTTTTTTATTTGTTGTACTGCCTATTTCTGTTTCATTTTTTTTCTGCTCTTCTTCCTTGTTCTTTCAATGTGAAGGAGGAGTGTAAAACATGTCAATTAGGCTTTCTCCCCTGGAGAATGTTCCAGCGGCTCTTCCCATCATTTAGCAGAGTTCTAAGGCTTAATTTTTTTTTTTTATATGTTTGTTGTTCTTTTAAATGATGGCCTTTAAGGAAAAAATAAATATACAAATATTTTTTTAAAAAGAGAAAAAAAGAAAAGGAAAACAAAAAAGAAAGGAAAAAAGAAAACAAAAACAAAAACAAAAAGAACAAAAACTAAAACAAAATGCACAGCTAATTTTCTCTGCCCCAGTATAATGAGGGCTGGTGTGGGCTTGCAGACCTTTAGCTCACAGAGGCAGCAAGATTACTGTGTCAAATGGACCAAACATTTATTGTGCTTGGACCCTGCTCCTGTATAGCCTTTTTAGGTGAAGTGGGAATGTAAACTATCATTCTCCAGTCCCTCTGACCCGGAGAGTGTTCCTACAGCTCCTCTAATGTTTGGCAGAGTCTAGCACTATATCTTTTATGTGCTAGTTGCTCTGTTAAACCACAGTTTTTTGTGTGTGCCCAAGGACAGAGAAATCTCTTCCTGGTCCTTCAGTATTATCCATCCCCATTGCTGTTCAGGGGTGAAGGTTCCCCTTGTTTCCATGTCTCTATTTCTTTTGCTGTAGTCTTTTGCCATTCTATGTTTGGTTGTATAAAAGCTGTTCATTTGGTCCTCAGTTCTTCTTCAGAAGGAATTGTTCTATAAGTAGGTGTAATTTGGTGTGTTCTGTGAAAGTGGTGAGTTCAAGGTCTTCCTATGTTGTCTTCTTGGGACCCATATTAATAAATTTTTAAAAATATGGCCATCTAAATAGGTATGGAGAATTCACTTTACAAAATATAGTATGTATATTTCATAAGAAATCTCAAAACTAAAATGAACTTTCTGAACTTATACAAATCTAGAACTATCACCAATTTTAATGGTGAAAAACTGGGTAGTTTTCTTTTAAGACCACTCTCACTACTCCTATTTGACATTGTACTGAAAAATCTTACCCAGGTTAACCATGGAAGAAATACAAATAAGTAAAAGGCATTTAGATTGGAAAAGATAAAATAAAGATGTTTGTATTTGCCAAAAATATGATCATCTAATAGGAATTTTGATATGACTTACACAAAGAAAGAGATTGGAACTAGTAAGTGAGTTTAACATAGGTTGCAAGATGCTAGAGCAGTACACAAATTCAATAATTCAATTATATTTAGAGTAACAACAAATAATAAGAAATTGAAATAAAACATTACCAATTAAAATAGCACCAAATATATGAAATATTTTAACTAAATCAGAAAAACTGCATAATAATTGTACACTGAAAATTGCAAAATATCAAAAAAGAGATTTTTTAAAGACATAAGTAAATAGAGAGGTATACCTTGTTCTTAGGTCAAAAGACTCAATATTGTTATGATGTGAATTTCCTATATTGATCTACAGATTCAAGTACTAAACTGGAGAGAAAAATAATGAATAATAATGTATATATCAGTAAGAATGACTCTTTAGAAATAAAATTCAAGAAGTGAGAAAATCAACATAAAGACAGTAGGAGGCTCCAAGCCTTCATTTTCCCATCAAAAACAATAAAAAAACAAAACAAACAAAAAACAAAATAAACTGACTGAAAAATATTTTACAAACTGTCTGGAACATACTTAATTTTATACAGGAAATAAGCAAAGATCCAATCAAGAAAAAAAATTCAAAAAGTAGGAAATTTCCTGACATATTTATGCACCTTTGTCCCACACTCTTCCTGGTAGTGTAGAATGCTCTTGATTTGGAGGAGCTAGTCTCCCAGTTCCTGAGTCCACAATCAAGAAAGACAGAGCTTATTTGTAACAGCCTAATCTGTTTTGATGGTGGTGGGGGGGCTGTCTAAAGCACTGGTCTCTCTCCCATCTTTGATATCAGGTGGGAAAAGGGAGCTTCATTGTTTAGGAAAGCTTCAGAGGGGCTACAGACCTAGAAGCCTGGGGCAAGACATTATGGGTGGAGAAATACAATAGAACATCTAAGACAAGAGAGAAAGCTGGGTTAAGATTCCAGCAAATTAACACTTTCACAAGCACTTATGTATACCCACTACAATGGGTGTTAAGAAAGAAAATAACAAGTGTTGGCAAGTTTCTGGAGAAACTGTTACCTTTATGTACTCCTGGTTGGAGTTTAAAATGTTGAAATTGCTGTGGAAAACAATAGGATAACATCTCAGAGAAGTAAACGGAAATATATGATCCAGCAATTCCATTTCGAGGTATATACCCAGGAGAACTGAAAGCAAACTTGAACAAATATTTGAACATCAGTATTCATGGAAGCATTATTCATAATAGACAAAAGGAAGAAACAATCTAAATATCCATGGATGGATTAATGGATAAAAAAAGATATGATACATACATAGAATACTATTCATTCTTTTTTTGTTGTTTTTTTTGTTTGTTTTACAAATTATTTGTTATATATTATTTAATTTCTTTTCAGCATAACAGAATTCATTGTTTTTGCACCACACCCAGTGCTCCATGGAATACGTGCCCTCCTTAATACCCACCACCTGGCTCCCCCAACATCCCACCCCCCGCCCCTTCAAAACACTCAGATTGTTTTTCAGAGTCCATAGTATCTCATGGTTCAACTCCCCTTCCTATTTCCCTCAACTCCCTTCTCCTCTCCATCTCCCTATGTCCTCCATGTTATTGTTATGCTCCACAAATAAGTGAAACCATAGGATATTTGACTCTCTCTGCCTGACTTATTTCACTCAGCATCATCTCTTCCAGTCCCGTCCATGTTGCTACAAAAGTTGGGTACTCATCCTTTCTGATGGAGGCATAATACTCCATAGTGTATATGGACCACATCTTCCTTATCCATTCATCTGTTGAAGGGCATCTTGGTTCTTTCCACAGTTTGGAGACCGTGGCCATTGCTGCTATGAACATTGGGGTACAGATGGCCCTTCTTTTCACTACATCTGTATCCTTGGGGTAAATACCCAGTAGTGCAATTGCAGGGTGATAGGGAAGCTCTATTTTTAATTTCTTAAGGAATATCCACACTGTTTTCCAAATTGGCTGCATCAACTTGCATTCCCACCAACAGTGCAAGAGGGCTCCCCTTTGTCCACATCCTCTCCAACACACGTTGTTTCCTGCCTTGCTAATTTTGGCCATTCTAACTGGTGTAAGGTGGTATCTCAATGTGGTTTTAATTTGAATCTCCCTGATGGCTAGTGATGATGAACAATTTTTTCATGATTCTGATAGTCATTTTTATGTCTTCATTAGAGAAGTGTTTGTTCATATCTTCTACCCATTTTTTGATATGATTATCTGGTTCGTGTGTGTTGAGTTTGAGAAGTTCTTTATAGATCCTGGATATCAACCTTTTGTCTGTACTGTCATTTGCAAATATCTTCTCCCATTCCATGGGTTGCCTCATTGTTTTGTTGACTATTTCCTTTGCTGTGCAGAAGCTTTTGATCTTGAGGAAGTCCCAAAAGTTCATTTTCGCTTTTGTTTTCTTTGCCTTTGGAGACATATCTTGAAAGAAGTTGCTGTGGCTGATATCAAAGAGGTTACTGCCTATGTTCTCCTCGAGGATTCTGATGGATTCCTCACGTTGAGGTCTTTTATCCATTTCGAGTTTATCTTTGTGTACGGTGTAAGAGAATGGTTGAGTTTCATTCTTCTACATATACCTGTCCAGTTTTCCCAGCACCATTTATTGAAGAGAGTATCTTTATTCCACTGTATATTTTTTCCTGCTTTGTCGAAGATTATTTGACCATAGAGTTGAGGGTCCATATCTGGGCTCTCTACTCTGTTCCACTGGTCTATGTGTCTGTTTTTGTGCCAGTACCATGCTGTCTTGGTGATCACAGCTTTGTAGTAAAGCTTGAAATCAGGTAACGTGATGATGCCAGTTTTATTTTTGTTTTTCAACATTTCCTTAGTGATTCGGGGTCTCTTCTGATTCCATACAAATTTTAGGATGATTTGCTCCAGCTCTTTGAAAAATACCGGTGGAATTTTGATCAGAATGGCATCTAAAGTATAGATTGCTCTAGGCAGTATAGACATTTTAACAATGTTTATTCTTCCAGTCCAAGAGCATGGAATGGTCTTCCATCTTTTTGTGTCTTCTTCAATTTCTTTCATGAGTGTTCTGTAGTTCCTCGAGTACAGATCCTTTACCTCTTTGGTTAGGTTTATTCCAAGGTATCTTATGGTTCTTGGTGCTATAGTAAATGGAATTGATGCTATAATGTCCCTTTCCGTATTTTCATTGTTAGTGTATAAGAAAGCCACTGATTTCTGGACATTGACTTTGTATCCTGCCACATTATTGAATTGCTGTATGAGTTCTAGTAGTTTAGGGATGGAGTCTTTCGGGTTTTCCATATCAAGAATCATGTCATCTGCGAAGAGAGAGTTTGACTTCTTCCTTGTCAGTTTGGATACTTTTTATTTCTTTTTGTTGTCTGATTGTTGTTGCTAGGACTTCTAATACTATGTTGAACAAGAGTGGTGAGAGTGGGCATCCTTGTGTTCCTGATCTCAACGGGAAGGTTGTGAGCTTTTTCCCATTGAGGATGATATTTGCTGTTGGTCTTTCATAGATAGATTTGATGAAGTTCAGGAATGTTCCCTCTATCCCTATACTTTGAAGCGTTTTAATCAGGAATGGATGCCGGATTTTGTCAAATGCTTTTTCTGCATCTATTGAGAGGACCATGTGGTTCTTCTCTCTTCTCTTATTTATTTGTTCTATCACATTGATTGATTTCCAAATGTTGAACCATCCTTGCAACCCAGGGATGAATCCCACCTGGCCATGGTGGATAATCTTTTTAATGTGCTGTTGGATCCTGTTTGCGAGGATCATGTTGAGATTCATAGCATCCATATTCATCAGTGGTATTGATCTGAAATTCTCCTATTTGGTGGGGTATTTGCCTAGTTTGGGGATCAGGGTAATGCTGGCTTCATAAAAAGTCTGGAAGTTTTCCTTCTGCTTCAATTTTTTTGAAACAGCTTCAGGAGAATAGGTGATATTTCTTCTTTAAAAGTTTGGTAGAATTCCCCAGGGAATCCGTCAGGTCCTGGGCTCTTGTTTTTTGGGAGGTTTTTGATCACTGCTTCATTCTCGTTACTAGATATCGGTCTATTCAGGTTGTCAATTTCTTCCTGGTTCAATTTTCGGGGTTTATAGTTTTCCAGCAGTGCTTCCATTTCATCTAGGTTGCTTAACTTACTGGCATATAACTGTTGATAATAACTTCTGATGATTGTTTCCACTTCCTTGGTGTTAGTTGTAACCTCTCCCTTTTCATTCATAATTTTATTAATTTGAGCTTTCTCTCTTTTCTTTTGGATTAGTTCAGCCAATGATTTATCGATCTTATTGATTCTTTAAAAAAAACTGCTTCTAGTTTCATTGATACTTTCTACTGTATCTCTAGTTTCTACCTCATTGATCTCTGCTCTCATCTTGATTATTTCCCTTCTTATGTGTGGAATTGGTTTCATTTGTTGGTGATTCTCCAGTTCTTTAAGGTGTAGAGACTGCTGGTGTATTCTGGATTTTTCAATTTTTTTGAGGGAGGCTTGGATGGCTATATATTTCCCCCTTAGGACCGTCTTTGCTGTATCCCATAGATTTTGGACCGAAGTGTCTTCATTCTCATCGGTTTCCATTAATTGTTTAAGTTCTTCTTTGATCTCCTGGTTGATCCAAGCATTCTTAAGCAAGGTGGTCTTTAGCTTCCAGGTGTTTGAGTTCCTTCCAAACTTTTCCTTGTGATTGAGCTCCAGTTTCAAAGCATTGTGATCTGAGAATATGCAGGGAATAATCTCCGTCTTTTGGAATCGGTTGAGCCCTGATTTGTGACCCAGTATGTGGTCTATTCTGGAGAAGGTTCCATGGGCACTTGAGAAGAATGAGTGTTCTGTTGTTTTAGGGTGGAATGTTCTGTATATATCTATGAGGTCCATCTGATCCAACATGTCATTAAATCCTCTTGTTTCTTTATTGATTTTCTGCTTGGATGATCTGTCTTTTACTGAGAGAGGTGTGTTAAGATCTCCTACTATTAATGTATTCATATCAATATGACTCTTTATCTTGATTAATAGTTTTCTTATGTAATTGGCTGCTCCCATATTGGGGGCATAGGTATTTACAATTGTTAGATCATCTTGGTGGATAGTCCCTTTAAGAATTATATAGTGTCCTTCTGTTTCTCTGACTACAGTCTTTAGTTTAAAATCTAATTTATCTGATATGAGAATCGCTACCCCGGCCTTCTTTTGAGGCCCATTGTCATGAAAAATGCTTCTCCATCCCTTCACTTTTAGTCTGGGTGTATCCTTAGGTTCAAAATTGGTCTCTTGTAGACAACATATGGATGGGTCATGTCGTTTTATCCAATCTGCAACCCTGTGTCGTTATGGGCACGTTTAGGCTATTCACATTGAGAGTGATTATTGATAGATACGTTTTTGTTGACATCGTGTTACCTTTGAAGTTTTTCTTTTTGTAGATTGTCTCCATATATTTCTGTTCAATTATATTCTTAGGATTTTTCCTCTTTTATTTAACCCCCCCTTAATATTGCCTGCAGTGTCAGCTTGGTGGTCGCATACTCTTTTAAGCCTTGCCGGTCTTGGAAACTCTTTATCTCTCCATCCATTTTGAATGTCAGTCTTGCTGGATAAAGTATTTTTGACTTCATGTTCTTCTCATTTAGTGCCCTGAATATATCTTGCCAGCCCTTTATGGCTTGCCAGGTTTCTGTGGACAGGACTGACATTATTCTAATGGGCTTTCCTCTGTATGTAAGGAGCGTCTTTTTCCTAGCTGCCTTCAAGAGAGCCTGCCTACAATTATAATTCCTCATTATTACTATTAGGTGTCTCGAGGACTTTTGAGAATCTATTATCTTGGGGGGAGACCGTTCTGCCTCTTGTACATGAATGCTGGTTCCATTCATGAGATTAGGAAAATTTTCATGGAGACCTTGTTCCACTATGTCTTCTAGACTTCTTTCTTTCTCTTCCCTTTCAGGGATTCCAATAATTCTGATGTTGGAACGTTTCATGGCATCATTTATTTCCCTGATTCTGTTTTCATGGCTTCTAAGCTGTTTGTTCCAGGCTTCCTCCTGATCCTTTCTCTCTATCTGTTTGTCCTCCAGATCACAAATTCTATCTTCTGTCTCAGTTACCCTTGCTTTTAGAGAATTTAGATTAGATTGGAGCTCATTGAGAGCATTGTGAACATCATCCCTGATGCTTTCAATTCTGCCCTAACATTGTGAACATCATCCCTGTTGGCTTTCAGTTCTGCCCTAATCAATTCCATTTTGTCATCCACCGCTTTCTCCAACCTAGCTATTGCCTGGATAATTGTTAGAATGAATTCCCTTTCCAACATATTGTCTATGTTGATAGCCATTGGCTCTCTTGCAGAAAGCCCATCCTCTGAATTTTTCTTCTGTTGGGCATTCCTCCTCCTAGTCATTTTGGTGAGAGATGGCTGAACGGATGTAGCTGGATGTATCGACTGTGGTGCAGTCAAGGTGCACCCTGGAATGCTTCTGAGCTATCAGGATTCCTCACTGAAATGAAAGAAAAACGAAAGAGAGAAAAAAGAAAAAAAAGAAAACAAGAGAGAAAGGAGACAGGAAAAAAAAGAAAGATAAAAGAGAAGGCTCAGCCTAAATGGGCCCCAAGGTAAGATTTATGAAGTATACAAGCAAAAACAGACAAACAGAAATACTGATAAAAGTATATGACAAGAGAAAAAATACATATATATGTATAACAGCAAAAAAAAAAAAAGAACCTTGTCAAAAAGAACCCCAAGTATAAAATTTATATACTATCAGGACAAGCACAAATACACAGAAATATTGCCCACTGGCGTCTTCTGCCCCATAGAGATCCAGACGTATATAATTCTAATCTCAGGCTGATTTCGTGGGTGATCGGAGTTCTTTGGTAGGTAATTAGCTCACTTTAGGGTACAGGATGAAGCGTCACCTCCTCCTACTTCCCCGCCATCTTGTCTCCTCTATTATTCAGTCTTTAAAAAGAATAAAATTATGATACATGTTATAACATGGACGAACTTTGAAAACATCGGGCTAAGTAGAACATGGTAAACACAAAAGGACAAATGGTGTATGATTCCACTTACATGAGGTACCAAAAACAGGTAAATTCATAGGGACAGAAAATAGACTAGTTAGTATCAAGAACTGGAGGAAGTTAGTAATGAGGTGTTATTTTTAATCACTACAGAGTTTCAGTTTGGGATAATGAACTTGTCCTAGGGAAGGATAATGGTGATTACACAATGAGAATGTACTTATTAATGCTACTGAATTTTACACTTAAAATTATTAAAATGATAAATTTTATGTGTATCTTTTACCATGCACACAAAATTTAAACCATCAAATAACAATGTGCCAAATGCTAAAACAAAAGAAAAAAAAAACGGAGAAGCAAGTCACAGAAAAATGCATATATTTTTACATTATGTTTCAATATATTGAAAGTTTAAGAATAAGCAATAATAAATAATGTTTTATTTGGAGATACATGCATCATTGGTCAAACTATAAGGAAACCAAGATAAAGATCAATTAAGAAAAGTTCAGGGAGTGGTTCACTCTGGAAAAAAGAGTGCAATATGAATGGGACACATAGGAATATTTTTAAGGGACTAATAAGATATTGTTTCTAAACCTATGTGTGGTAGGTAGGAAATTGTTTTTTTCTTATTTTAATCCTTCTGTATGTGTTTGATTCACACATGAGTAATATATATATGTATATATATATTACATATAAGAGAATATACATATATACATATATACAAGAGAATATATATATGTTCTCTTATGAATAAATAAATTATTCATATAAATAAATAAAATAAATTAATTAAATAAATAAATAAAATTATATATATATATAATTTTATTTATTTATTCATAATAGACAGAAAGAGAGAGAGGCAGAGGTAGAGGGAGAAACAGGCTCCCCAAGGGGCAGGAAACCTGATGTCGGACTCAATCCCAGGACCCCGGGATCATAGTGTCAGCCAAAGGCCAATGCTCAACCATCTGAGCCATCCTAGTGCCCCATATATAATATATTTTTAAAAAAAAGGAGGTGTGGAGAAAATTTGAGGGAGATTAGTTCTTCAGTGTGTAGACAAGGGGCATATATCTCACCTCTAATGTTACCCTACATTTCCTAAAGAAACACTATCCCTCAGAATTTAGCAAACATGACTCACTTTACATATATCCCAAAATTGGAAGTAGTGAGCTCAATATTCTGCTAACAAAAATATTTACTGCACTTAAATCAGAACTTCTATATTCTTTAGTCACTGGTATTAGTTTCAGTTTTGCTTTTCTCTCTGAAACACAGATTTTTTTTTTCACTAAATAGAAAATGTTTAGGGATTACAACTAAAAAAAAATCAGCAAAGGCAAAAATTTTGGATTTCTGTTTTTAACACTGCTTTAGACTACCTGTGATGCAAGTTACTACTTAGAAAATAGGTTTGGCAGTATTTATCTACTTCCATAATGATTAAACGGTTTCATAAATAGTTATAAAAATTTGCATGTGCAACTTGTCTTATTAATATAGTAATGCTGATTTTCTGCATAATGCAAATTCTTTTTTTTAAGATTTTATTTATTTATTTGACAGAGATTACAAGTAGACAGAGAGGCAGGCAGAGAGAGAGAAGGGGAAGCAGGCTCCCCGCTGAGCATAGAGCCTGATGTGGGGCTCAATCCCAGGACCCCAGGATCATGACCTGAGCCGAAGGCAGAGACTTTAACTCACTAAGCCACACAGGCACCCCTGCATAATGCAAATTCTTAACTCTTGGACCATTTTTTATAATCACATTAGTGAAATAACAACCTATTCTTTTAAAGCCTAACTGTCTTCTATGAACCTGACTTCAACATCATTTAACAAAGCATGAAGAAAAATGACATTAAATCAATATCAGTATAATCCCAGCTGACTTTCAGTAGATATTTCTGAATCTGCAAAGAAAAAGGGAGTGGTAGCAATGACAGTAGATTTTTGCATGTAAATAAGTTCTCCACACTTTCATTATGTGTAAGAACTTTCTTCCAGAATACAAATACCTAAATTCATGTGCTGAAGAAATGAGACTGTTGAGAAATAAAGCAGACTGGCCTGTGGTAAAATAAATGAGTTAACAACAATAAAAAAAATTGAAAAAGTGCTCAAATTTTAATAATATTTCAAAAAATATGACTTTAGAGACTAGTACCATATCTCAATGTAATAGAAAACACAAATACTTCATTATTTGTACAACACTTTATTTACAAGCTATTTCCACATTCTTATCTCACTTTATTTTTGTAATGATCTTGTAAGTTAATATATTTTGCAGCTGATAAGACATCTCAAAAAGATTTGTGGCTTGTCTGATACCACACAGTTAGTAAATTAAAACACCGTACTTAAGGGGCGCCTGGGTGGCTCAGTGGATTAAGCCTCTGTCTTCGGCTCAGGTCATGATCTCAGGGTCCTGGGATCGAGCCCCACATCAGGCTCTCTGCTCAGTGGGGAGCCTGCTTCTCCCTCTCTCTCTGCCTGCTGCTCTGCCTACTTGTGATTCTATCTCTCTCTCTGTCAAATAAATAAAATGAAATCTTTAAAAAAAAAAAAAAACACCGTACTTAAAACCAAGTCTTTTTTATCTGATTCCACACCTGAAAGGTCACAAACCCAGGCACATCATGTAGGAGAAAAACTGGGAGTTCATTCAGAGTAAGTGTAGTCTTGAGATCCCAGTTCGACTTACCAGATGATTAATACCACCACTAGATGTAATTTAAAAATACTTGATCTTGAATCCATTAAATGACTGGGGCTTTCAGAAAAGGGTTTTGGCTTTGTAATAGATCTTAATAAAAGAATTTAAAGAAGCAGACATTAGTAAACTAATGCTCTGCAAAGAGAAAAAAAATAAAAATGACAAACCAATTGAGAGAGCAAGAGACTGCTCTAAAAGATCATCTGCCTGTCTTATAACTAAAGGGCAAGTAGTGAGTGTGAGTGCATATGTGTGTTGGGGAGGGAGAGATAGAGAAGAGAAAGAGAGGAAAGAGATAATTTTGTGTATGGTAAAAATGTGTCATTTTATAATGCATATTATCTATCATCAATCTATCCATTGCCAAAAAGAATGATCAATAAAAGCATTCTTAAACAAATAAATAATTTCTGTGTCATATATTCTCACTCTGAGTAATGATATCCAATATTACTACCTAGGTTCTGGAAAAAAGACATTTAAAAATAGTATGCACTTAGAAATCAATCAAAAATATCCAAACATTTTATGTATCTTTCACTTGTTGCCTTAAAATATTTTCTCCCTAGAAATAATCACATTCAATACAACATCAATAGTGTGAGAGTTAGAGCTTCTACTTTTTATTTAAATAACTTAGACTATGGTTGGGAGCATGAACATATTATTCTATTTAACTAGCATCAAAAGAGCTAAGTGGCTCTTTAATTTTTTTTTTTTAATTTATCTTGCTTCTGTGGCCCACCCTCCTTGGATAGTGGTATTTCTTTGGAAACACTAAAGGAAACTCAAAGTCAGCATTCCCATAAAACATGGGAAAGTGGTCAGAATCAGACATTATCATTCAAAGGTGATAGAAAATGTATAAGCATACATATATATGTATTTTCACAAAACATGCTTGTTTATAACCAAATATATGGAATTTGGAAAAACAAAATGAGATGCTACTCTCTTTTCATGGAAGAGACAATGGTTGTTAAGATCACAATGACCTGGTTTCTAGTCCCAAATGTAAACAGTATAGAAGTTGCCACTTCATCCTAACAACAAGTAAAAACCTAAACAGACTAAAAATCAACAATTTTCTTGCATCTCTCTAACAGGGAAGGACAGAGGGCCAACCATAGCTTCCAAGGCTGGAGAAACTTGCAAATGTATACAGGGTGTCACAGCTTGCCAGAGCAGACTCAAGAGCTAACACCACCATAGGAATCCATGTTGGGGTGGGACAAATACCTGAAGACTAAGTGTTCATAATTCAGAGAGCTAAAAATTCCAAAGAGTCTCAGTCATAAGTCTTCACCCACAATATTGTGATTTACTTCCAAGATTTTAACGAGGTCCTCACAGTAAATATTGGAGAAAAATCCCCCTTTGCCTCCAGAGGGAACCATATTGAAAAAACACCAGATAATTTCATTCTTTTTTTTTTTAAATTTGTAAATAAATATATAATGTGTTTTTATCCCCAGGAGTACAGGTCTGTGACTCGCCAGGTTTACACGCTTCACAGCACTCCCCATAGCACATACCCTCCCCAATGTCCATATCCCCACCACCCTCTCCAGTCCCCACTCCCCCCAGCAACCCTCAGTCTGTTTTTTGAGATTGAGTCTTTTATGGTTTGTGTCCCTCCCGATCCCATCGTCTTTCATTTTTTCTTCTTTTCCTATCCCCCAAACCCCTCATGTTGCATCTCCACTTCCTCATATCAGGGAGATTATATGATAGTTGTCTTTCTCCAACTGACTCACTTCGCTAAGCATAATACCCTCTAGTTCCATCCACGTCATCGCAAATGGCAATACTTCATTTCTGTTGCTGGCTGCATAGTATTCCATTCTGTATATATACCACTTCTTCTTTATCCATTCATCTGTAGATGGACATCTAGGTTCTTTCCATAGTTTGGCTATTGTGGACATTGCTGCTATAAACATTAGGGTGCACGTGCCCCTTCGGAGCACCACGTTTGTATGTTTAGGATATATACCCAGTAGTGCAATCATAGTCATAGGGTAGCTCTATTTTCAGTTTTTTGAGGAATCTCCACACTGTTTTCCAGAGTGTTTGCACCAGCTTGCATTCCCACCAGCAGTGTAGGAGGGTTCCCCTCTCTCCGCATCCTCGCCAGCATCTGTCATTTCCTGACTTGTTAATTTTAACCATTCTGACTGGTGTGAGGTGGTATCTCATTGTGGTTTTGATTTTATTTCCCTGATGCCGAGAGATGTGGAGCATTTTTTTCTGTGTCTGTTGGCCATCTGGATGTCTTCTTTGCAGAAATGTCTGTTCATGCCCTCTGCCCATTTCTTGATTGGAGTATTTGTTCTTTGGGTGTTAAGTTTGCTAAGCTCTTTATAGATTTTGGATACTAGCCCTTTATCTGATTCTTATTTTATCCCCCTAATCTTTATCTCAGGGGAAAAGGACTAACAAGAGCTTAACCTGCCGGAGGACTATCAGAGACTAACTGAATGGGGAAAGTGAAACACAGCTCCATCTACTTCTGTCCTGTGTGGGAGAAGGGAAATACACAGCTCCAGCCCACTCTGGTGGAAGATGTTGGTAAGGGAGGAGGCTAGGCATATGTGGAGGCACAGGGTATATAGGCAATCTCTACACCTTCTCCTCAATTTTGCTGTGAACCTCAAGTGGCTCTAAAAATTTAGTCTTATTTTTTATAAAAGTACTCTGATATTTATATCCAAAATGGTATCACTAATATTTGCACTGTGGGAAAAGACTAAATGTCTTATTCAACCCACCTCCACCTTTTAATGTGTGAATGAATAAAAATGTTATTTTGCTTTTGCTTTTGCCAGTGAATGAATAGTTTTCCACTCCACCTTCTTGCCCTTTGTCATCTTTTCTTGAGACTTCCATACCATTGCCTGTTGATTTATCTTAATGGCTCTGTGCTCAGATTACTATTATAGACACTTTACCACTTCCAGTCATCTACCTATTTTACTTCCTCAATCAGGCCATAGACGCCAGAAAATACAGTAAGATATACCATCACTATTGGCATCTCTTAAATAGCCTCCAAGGATGAGAATTAAAAGTACTATGACAGAACTGGAGTTAAAGCCCAGGAAATAAGACCACTTCAAATTTTTTAAATTTTTTAAAATATTTTAAATTATGTTTAGTAGCCACTGTATAGTACATTATTAGTTTTTGATGTAGTGTTCAATGATTCATTAGATATGTATAACACCCAGTGCTCATTACAACATGTGCCGTCCTCAATACCCATCACCCTGTTTACTCCTCCTCCAAACCCCCTCCCCTCTGAAACCCTCAGTTTGTTTCCTGGGGTCCATAGGCTTTCATGGTTCATCTCCTCCTCTGATTTCCCCTGTTCAGATTTCCCTCCCTTCCCCTATGGTCTTCCATGCTTTTGCTAATGTTCTACCTATGGGTGAAACCATATGATAATTGTCTTCCTCTGCTTGACTTACTTCACTTAGCATAATCCCCTACAGTTCCATCTATGTCAGCTTTCTGATGACTAAATAAT
The DNA here is from genome assembly GCF_963455335.1 of Martes martes. Classification (NCBI taxonomy): domain Eukaryota; kingdom Metazoa; phylum Chordata; class Mammalia; order Carnivora; family Mustelidae; genus Martes; species Martes martes. The sequence goes on from NC_137897.1 coordinate 70,376,975, forward strand.
ATTCCATTGTATATATGCACCATGTCTTCTTTATCCATTCATCTATTGAAGGGCATCTCAGACTCCTTCCATAGTTTGGCTATTGTGGACATTGCTGCTATGAACACTGACGTGCATATATTCCTTCTTTTCACTACATTTGTATCTTTGGGGTAAGTACCTAGTAGTACAATTGCTGAGTCATAGAGTAGCTCTATTTTTAACATCTTGAGGAACTCCCATACTATTTTTCAGAGTGGCTGTACCAGCTTGCATTCCCATCAACAGTGTAAGAGGGTCCCCCTTTCTCTACATCCTCACCAAAATTTGTTGTTTCCTGTTTTGTTCATTTTTGCCATTATGACTGGTGTAAGGTGGTATCTCATTGTGGTTTTGATTTGTATTTCCTTGATGGCTAGTGATATTGAGCATTTCTTCATGTGTCTGTTAGCTATTCCTACGTCTTTGAAGAAGTGTCTGTTAATGTTGTCTGCCCATTTTTTGCCTGAGTCATTTGGTTTTTTTGAGTGTTGAGTTTGAGAAGTTCTGCAGAAGCTTTTTTATCTTGAGGAAGTCCCAAAAGTTCATTTTTTCACTTTTGTTTCACTTGCCTTTGGAACTTTGCCTTTCTTAACAAACACATTACATTTAATCAAATGACCTGAAGGAAAGTCATCTTTTGATATGACAGAATAGATTTGTTTATAAAACATAATTTTTTAAAAACAGAACTGTGTAAAAAGAAATGGCTTGATACTTAGGCTACACCATGAAGAATTATAATCCCAGTTTATTTTCCTCATCAGTTGATTTTTACTGTGTAAATGTGTATAGATGAAAATGGTGTCTTACATGTACTCTCATTAAAGCTATCTGGTGAAGAAGGAAGTGATAAAGACTTTCCTGTGAGAAATTAACTTGAAAGCTTGTTAAATTCCTAATATAGACAAGATAAAATCATTTTCATATTTGAAATATGCTGTTTTCAAGTTAGATTCAGTGTTTTCAAATGTATTTTAAAATTAATAAATTCATTCAAGTTGTTTTTATGGAGACACATCAATGGAGCCACTTTGACTAAGTTTGATAGCTGATTTATCTATGAAAATACTATTAAAATAGACTGATAAATCCAGTAAAACCCATGAAATTAGATATAGCCTTTAAAACTTGGTTTCAGAAAATCTAGCTAAATTTTCTACTTGTTTCAGTATTCCCACTAGATGGCAAGCTTTAGTCATAAATAGAGAAGTCATTTAAGAGCAACATAAAAAGCTTTTTTGTTATAATACAACAAAAAAGGCTAGCAAGAAGTTAACATTAATTTTTATCATAATCATCATTCTATCATACTTAAAGAGTTTAACAAGATATTTGGAGGAGTACCTCTAAAATACTAAATTTGAGAAAGCAATAGAAAATAATCTCCAATGTAAAGCATAATATAAAAGGTGTGGCAATACCAAGAAAGTTTCAAATCTAGCAATGCTGATTTAAATTTATTCTCTTCAGGGGAATAATTGATCTTACACAGAGAACAGAAAGAAAACCAGAAAGAAAATTATTTGTCTTGCTTCAGTTTAAATTCTGTAATACATGTTATACTTTTCAAGTTAGTGATATTTGATTGTCAGAAACACAGAAAGTTGGTAATAGATTTAAAAGAGGGAAATATGCTAAAGTTAAGCTTCAATTAAGTGTAAGTCTTATATAACATAACCTAGTTTTCTAGAGAATTTTAAGGTTAGACATGTTTCATTTTGCTTTGTTTTCATTTTTTTAAAATATCATTAGATGCAAATATAACTAGATAAATCTTTGAAAATTACTAACCACTAATGGCCAGAAATCTGGCTGATTTTTTAATTATATTCTGTTATACTAATACAAGGACTTTAAAAGGGCTTGAAAGGGGAACCTGGGTGGCTCAGTCAGTTAAGTGTCTGCCTTTGGCTCAGGTCATGCATGATCCCAGGGTCCTGGGATCAAACAGCACATTTGGCTCCCTGCTTGGTGCCGAGCCCACTTCTCCCTCTCCCTCTGTCTGCCGCTCCCCCTATTTGTGCTCTCTCTCTCTCCCTCTGTCAAATAAATAATGTTAAGAATAAATAAAGTGTTTGAAATGTTTCAAATAGAGATTTCTATCATAGTTCAATGGCTAAATCAAGGAAAACATTTATGTGTTTAAGAATCATGTACAGATTTTGAACATGATTGCTTATGAAGAAATTACAAGCTTTCCTCCAAAACTGTCTTACTGATTGAAGTAATATTCTGTGTTTAGATGAATTTTTATTTAATTATTAAATTGCATTTACTAAATGTAAACAAGATAAATGAAAAAGGATCTTGGATTAATTGTTACTTAGAAATGTCCACTGACAAAGTTGTTGGATGGCAGTTTTTTTATACTTTCACTGTAAAGTACTTTAACCCCTGACTTTGCAGCTTTATGTCAATTGTACTACCTAGTCAGCCACTACATCTACAGCTCTTCACTCAGCAGATACTAAAATAATTAATAAGAGAACATGTAACAGAACTATAGAAACTCACATTTGCAGTTAGGTATAGTAACTGACAAGATGATTGAAAATTTATGGCTTTTTGCTACATGCAATATAACTTAGAGGATGTTGTACATCGATGTGCATCCCCCAGTTCCTGGGTTCCCCTTAAAACCTCAGGGATTGCATCATCCCAGAAGAATAGTTTTTCAAAAGAAGCACACAATTACAATCATACACACACAGAATTATAGCAGCCTATGTTACATTTTTATATTTTATAAATATTTTTAAATATATAGAACATATATAATGTATTTTATAGTGAGTTTGACTAAAAATATTAAATTCTACAATGCTTTGTAAATGTATTGTATAACATTACAGGAAAGAAAATACTTAGTTATTAAATAGAGAGACTCATACATGATTTACTTTATTATTATTAAGGGAATAGATAGAACGGATTTTGATATGTAGCACACTTAATCACACATGCACTAAAAATCTGTTAAATTATGTCAGTATAAAGGGTAACTACATTTGTCTACCAATGTTGACCCAAAACATGACTTTCCAAGGCAGCAATTGCAAATCACACAAAACTTAAATTTTACAACTTTCATTTAATTAATATGAAAACTAATCTTTGCCTTCTTTCATTCTTCATATCCCTTTCATGTGCTTCAACTACTTACCTCTGCCACAGTATTGTTCATATGAACATTGAATTGTTTCTCAGGCTCAAATATTGAGTCATGATTGAAAATAAGTATCTTTGATCATTACTTATTTATTCCTTCTGGATTTCAGCCATCAACATAAAATTGTCTTCAACCTAACCTTGTCAAAAATAGCTTCAATTGGATTAATTACTTCAGTATATTATTTGTGCAATTGTTAGAGATTATTTGTTTCATTGCACATTTGTTGCTCAAGGAAAGAAAAAAAGATGGGTATATATTTGAAGATAAGGGACTGACTTTTTCAAGGACAGTGGATAAGTACAAAGTGAGGAGCCTTTCAATGGGTACCTGATGGAGTCTTCCCTTTCTGTGTACTCCCTTTATAAGTTACTTTGTGTCTTATTACTAGTTGGACTCAAGTTTTTTGTTAATTTGTTTTTTATCTCTTTTTGTTTTGTTTTGTTTTTTCTTGTCATTGCTTTATTTCAAATTCATTCTTTACTGTTTATTGGAATTTTAACAAATGGAGAAAAGTGTAGCTATTACTGACTCACCAGGCAAGTCCTAGAAACAGAAGGACAAATACTTATAGGTTTAATGTTCCACATTAACTCATCTTCTTTAGTCATTTGTTTTTTCATTTTCATGCATGGAAAATATTTTTGATCACTTCTTCTACTTTCAGAAAAACTCATATTTCTTGTTAAGAATATGAAAGACTCAAAGTATAATACAAATAACTCTCCTCCACATTTCACCACCCCCTAAAAAACTGGTGATCATAAATCTCAGATTATGTAAGTATATAGGTTGCCATACAGCCAAAATAGCAGGAAGAATTCCTTGACTGCTAAGAAAAACTGTGTTAATCCCAAAGTACCAGATTCAGATCTGGTTTGACAAACTTCAACTGCCTCCCTAATACATGCACACACCTTTTTCTTTGTGTAAATATAATCCAAAGAAAATCAGTGAGATGTCTCTGATTTATAAGTACAGATTCAATGCCATACAGATTGACACTAGTAATTATTACTGATAAAGCAACATGTGAAAAGAAAAGACCATTGGACTGGAAGTATAGGGGATAAGTTAACTTTACATTTTGATATGATGTATGCAAATTAATCACAATATTGATCAAAAATTTATGTCATTGTGTTGTCATGATCTTATATAGATAGAGTTATACATAGAAAGTACCAGATAAGGGACGTCTGGGTGGCTCAGTGGATTAAAGCCTCTGCCTTCGGCTCAGGTCGTGATCCCAGGATCCTGGGATTGAGCCCTGCATCCGGCTCTCTGCTCAGTGGGAGCCTGCTTCCTCCTCTCTCTCTCTGCCTGCCTCTTTGCCCACTTGTGATCTGTCTGTCAAATAAATAAATAAAATCTAAAAAAAAAAGAAAAGAAAATATCAGATAAAGTTTATGTCTCCAAGGACCCAACCTCTTTTACATAGTGTCACCATTATATAGCCCCCTTTTTCTCAGTTTCTTCTTCATGAGGCAAAATGATATCTTACTCTGAATTCACTTGCTGCCAGTCCTAGTGGTAAAAATCTTCTTTTAAGAAATGAGAAATAAGCATCCCCCCTGCTTTTCAATGCTGAACCAAAATAGCTTCCCAAAACTAAAATTAATTAAATTACATGGAAATTTCTCTGTCTTCTAATGCAGAAATTAAAGGGCCATATATAAGATGTAGTTCAAAATATACAAATCGAGGTATGCCTGGATGTCTCAGTCTGTTAAGCATCTGCCTTCCACTCAGGTCATGATCTCAGGGTCCTGGGATTCAGTCCCCCATTGGGCTCCTTGCTCAGCAGGGAGCCTGCTTCTCTCTCTGCCTGCCTCTCCCCCTGCTTGTACTTTCTCTCTCTCTTTCTCTGACAAATAAATATTTTTTTTAATAAATACAAATCAAGAACATTATAATAGTGAACTCTCAAGAAAGATTCTAGTCATGGGAATAAAAGAATCTGAAAGATGCAGCCTTACTTTCCTGTCAGTTGAAACAGCAAGGACTCTTTTTGAATGCAAAAGTCTTACAGGAATACATATACCTGTGTTTTCCTCCAATTAAAATCAGAGGAGCAGAAGCAGAAGCACAAACAGGGTCATCTAAGCTGATCCTAATTACTATGCTGCTATGAAGGGATCCTTGTAAATATCTTCAAATCCACATACTGTGATTTCAAAGAATAAATAAGCAAGTGTATGCTTGAAAGAAATAACATAATTTTACCTACTTAGGATGTTTCAGGTTGATCTATCAAGTGGCCTTCAAGTATAAGGGTCATTCTTCTGATGCTATCCTGTCTGTTTGACAGAATGGTGTACATTGCTATGAAAGACACAAGAGAGGTAGCTGTAACTTTCATCTCAACTAAATTGGATGACAGCTTTCTATATCTGCCACATGGAATTCAAATAATAGCTGTAAACTTAGGAATATTCTGAGATGGTAAATTTCCATGGCAAGGGATATAGGGCCTTCAATTGAGAGAGCATGAATCAAAGCATTCATGGACATCTAATGTTCCTTTTTATCTATCAGAATCACATCTGTTTTGGAATTATCCTTAATGAGGGTTACTGCAAACTTAAATGAATGAAAACCTCTCCAAGAAGTCTAATTTTCAACATGTATATTTATTTACACATTTGTTATGAAAACTCAATAGGATTTTTCAGTCAAAAAGCAAGATAAAATTTGTAGGTTGAGTCATGATCAGACTCCAAAGAATGCCAAATGTCACTTCAGAATAGGGGGAAAATTTTTTATTTACTCACTCATACTTTGAATAGTGTTACTTAAATTTGTTTGAAGCAGGCCTTGAGATGAAAATTGGCCATTTTCACACTGTAAATAAAGTGTTCTTATCAATTTTTGGTTTACAGACATCTTTGAAAGTCTGATGAAAATTATACATTTTCCTCTAGATGATAAATATTTTCATATATTCATGAAATTTTGAATGTGTATATGCATGCGTCCTGTATTCCCTTAGGTCCATGGTCCTAGACTAAGAACTGCTGTTTCCAAGGCCAAATATGAAAATGAGACATTTAAGTTTAAAGGAAAGTAATTTATAGTTTTTTTTGTTCCCTTTAGCCAAACTATTTTGAAAAGGGAGATTTTCACAATGTTGCAATAAATAAATAAAAACACTTGTATAATCCCAAAATTCAAAATACATAATTTGATTAACTCTTTGAAGAGCATATCTATTGAATGATAAGTCTTTTGAAAACAAGCTGAAAATGTCCAATGGTTTGCTGGAATCAAACACAACCAAAGAAAATAAACAATTATGCTGTGATTCAGAGAATTAATTTGTTCCCAAAGCATATTTAACATACATAACTATATGCAGTGAGAAATTTCCTCTCTAAGAGTATTTGAATTAGGAGAAAGTACTATTAAATGCATAGTACTAGTTGTTACCTTGGAAGGTAAAGCTTCAACTTAACAAAGTGATTACCTTCATCTTATATTCCTAAGAAGACTCTGAGTTCAGGCTCCCTCAAACACTTCAGTCTGTATGAGGATGACAAAAGTTTGAATTTCTGAGATTTTAAAATAAGTATTTCCAATCAGTTTTACCAGTTGTAAAACTAAAAATTATGGCTCTAACCAAGCTCTAACTTGGATAGAATATTTTACTGTGAACCATATTATAGTACTAAATGAGATGTTTGATTTAAGCTTTCCTTTTAAATCTAGTTTAATTCCAAATAAAATTATGCTAAGTACCCTCAGGAGTATCTTATTCATAAATGCATATGGAATATGGGACAATATATCTCCTTTTTCATAGTGCCTTTAATAAAACTCTGTGACCAAGTGTCCTCTGCTTTTGACTTTTAAAATGTACCTACTCTCCAACTGACGTATTTATATATTCTCCTTGGTTAATTTAAATAAGTGAAACAATTCACTAAACCCACCTCTGGTTTTATTTTATCTTCTCCTTGATTAATACAACACACTTAGTTATAACCTAGAGAAATAAAATCTGATTGTTACTTAACTGAACTGTGGAGGAATTCCAATAGTGATGTATATCTGAAACTGATATTCTTCTATGTAATACTTATTTAAAATTTTGAACACTCACAAGAAATTACTGCTGTGCATCATCCATCCCTTGTTTAAGTGATTAAGTATTCTAAAATATATAAGACATAAGACACTAAAATAATTTAAATTAAACAAGATGCAAACCGAACTGTTTTCTTTTACTTTATTTTTTCTGGGTGTTTATCCAAAGGGTTGAGAAGTCTGTGCTAAGTGGAATGAAAACAAACCTTATTAGTTTCTTCTCAATTTCCAAAGAACATAGTTCAGCCCTTCCAAGTTTGAGTCACTGATATCTATGACATGCAAGTCTAATGAAAAATCCAAAATAACCAAAACCTGATGAATCTAGTTGTTCTATAACCCTGACCTCTGAACATCAGAATGACTGTGTATAAATCAAATACTCAAAAGTGGAGAGAATATGTATGCCCACTATCCAGGTCTACAACTTTTAACTCTATTTTTTTAAAGATTTTTTACTTATTTATTTGACAGGGAGAGATCACAAGTAGGCAAAAAGATAGGCAGAGAGAGAGAAGGGGAAGCAGGCTCCCTACTCTTCAGAGAGCCCGATGTGGGGTTCAATCACAGTACCCTGGGATCATGACCTGAGCCAAAGGCAGAGGCTTAGCTCACGGAGCCACCCAGGCACCCCCACTTTTAACTCTATTGACTTTTGGGCTAGTACTTATTTGGATTTTCCTTTGATTTGAGACTGCAGTACTTGCTTTCTAGATGGATCATTTTACTATTTGACTCACTGATTGAACTTGCTTCTTCTTTTTTTTTAGATGATATTCTTTTGGCTTTAATGAACTTTGTTTCACAATATAGTATCACAACTGTGCATTGGTTGTTAAGAGATAATCTACTGTGCTGTTGGTTCCTTGGTTACCACCTAGTCCAGAAATCTCTCCTACTTCTCTGAAAAACCAAAGTGCAAGTTTCCCCTAGTACTCAAATGTAGTACATTCTTATGAAATCTTTGCATGCCAAAATGGCATAAAGTGAAGAAGCAATTACTGTTTTGTAAAAGCAAAAATCCTCCCTGGGTTTCTTTCAGTTATCAAAAAGATGAACTAATGTAGGTCTTTTGTAAAAGCAAAGTGGCATAAAATAAACTTAATGGAGAAAACTTGTAATTTATAGTGGAACTTGCTTTGCTACCAGAGACCTAAGCTCTTGTGTCTCTGACATAATCACTCCATGTTTTCCTTGCTACAATCTGAATATTTCATTTAAAAAAAATATTTTATTTATTTATTTGTCAGAGAAAAAGAGAGAAAGAGCACAAGCAGGGGAGCAGGAGGCAGAGGGAGAAGAAGTCTCACTGAGCAAGGAGCCAGATGCAGGACTTGATCTCAGGACCCTGGGATCATGACCTGAGTAGAAGGCAGATGCTTAACAGACTTAGCCACCAAGGTATCCCTAATCTGAACATTTGTATCACCCCAAAATTTGTATGTTAAAATCCTAAACCTTATATGTGATGGTATTAGGAGACACAGTCTTTGGGAAACACTTAGGTCATGAGGATGGAGCCCTCCTGAATGAGATTAGTGCCTTTATGAAATAAACCCAAGAGAACTCCCTCCTCCCTTCCACCATATAAAAATACAGCAAGAAAGTGCCATTTATGAACAAGGAAGGGGGACCTCACCAGACAATGGATTTCCCCACATATTTTTCTTGGACTTCTCAGCCACCAAAACTGTGAGAAATAAATTTCTGTTGTTTATAAATTACCCAGTCATGTTTCTTCTTTGTTTTTTTGTTTTGTTTTGGTTTTTGTTGTTTTGTTGTAGCAGTCTGAATGGACTAAGACATTCCTCTATTTTTTAAACCACATACTAAGATTCTGTCTCATTTCAATCTGACTTGTGCTCTAATACTTCACAGGAACTAATCCCTAGTTTAATGGACCATTTGCAATGTTTTCTAAAATATACTGGGGAAGGGATATGAAGATCACTGTTTCCCCTGTCAGTTGATGGGATTGTGCTATAAATATACTGATTAAGCATTCAAATGACTTCTGCTTCTCATAATCTTGCTAATACACCCTTATCACCACATAAGATTATCTTAGACAGTCATGCCTGTCTGCCAAATTCAGGTTTGATAAGCATGCTGTGCAAGTTCTCTTCTGCACTTCCCTGGACAAGCCTCTCAGAAGCCTAGGTATTAGAAATTCTCAATGTTTCATATAGGAATTATTCCCAATTATGCAACAGGTGATACTTCTGATGCTTTCCACCTTCATTCCATTCAATTGCTAGTATTATCCTATCTGTTCTCAGACTCATTGCTGATGTTAATCTATTTCCTAATCTCTATCTCTTTCTTTCATTAACTTTTCTTACATTCATTTTGAAGACTTATCTTACTTTTTAACAATAAAAGTATAGCTTACACACAATGTTACATTAGTTTTGATTGTACAGCATTGTGATTTAACAACTATGTATGTTATGCTGTGCTTACCACAAGTGTAGCAACCATCTGTTATCATACAATGGTATTATAATACAATTGACTATATTCCCTATACTGTACCTTTTATCCCCATGACTTATTCATTCCTTAACTGGAAGCCTGTGTCTCTCACTAATCTTACAATTTTAAGTAATCATTCCCTAAAACACAAGAAGTTATTAAAATACCCCTGCATTTCTGACTCTGAATATCTGTAAGAATTAGTTTAGGTTCCTAAAAGAAACTTACACAATTCAAACAATGAAGACTCCCTTCAACACTTGACAAGAATATCTTACTACTATCAATTCTGTATGACAAAATCCAAATAGTATAATAAGTAGTGTAACAAAGATATAACTAAAAATTATGTTTTGAACATTTTAATTGAAAGAGTGACTTTAATAAGTTCTTTACAGATTTTGAATATTAGCCCTTTATCTCAAAAGTTATTTGCAGTGAGGTAATTGGGTGATGGGCATTAAGGAGGGCACTTGATGTAATGAGCATTGTGTGCTGTATGCAACTGATGAATCACTAAATTCTACACCTGAAAATAACAATACAATGTATGTCCAGTAAGTTGAATTCAAACAAAAAAAGAAAAAATAAAGAAAATTGATGATGATATCTAAATTAAAAGTTTAGATTTTTCTATTTAAATATTTATAAACATATTAACAAAAAAGAAAGGGCTTTGGTTACAGTGCCCATAACTATTCATAACCACACATTACAATAACTATAAATTTGTACCTTTTTTTGTGTGTGAATGTATTAAAACATATAGATGTTGAAAATATTTTATTAATTTACATTATTTTTGCTTAAGGTTATGAAAAGTAGCACACAGAGTTTAAAAAATCATTTCAGAGAAGGAGACTCAATTTCAGTCTCCCTCTCAAAAATACAATGTCAGGGCTTTAATCCACTTAACAAATTTATAATTCATTAATCTCCCATGAATCAACTGGTCTTCAAGATCACTTCTAGGTTCTACTAAAAGCAGTATACTTCATTTACATTTCCCTTTACAGGACAAATGATATTGTGTTGTCCCATACAGCACAACTTGATTCTAAAGAAGTTAAATACAATGGTGATTAGGAAAAAAAAAATAAAACTGTCATGATGTGGTTTTACTGGCTTCATATCCACCACATTGTTAATCCCCCCACCCCGAGCTTCCTTGATACCATTTTTGTTTGTTTTGACACACATTCCACCTTTCTGTTTCCTGCATAACAATGTAATATGGGTGTCAAAGCCAGATATCTTGAATTTATAGTTTAAAAAATTATCCTTTCTTAAATATATAGGAAAAAGGAAAAAGTATTTATAACAAAATAAATACTAGTTCAGCATTAATGTGTTAAATCCTTATATAGTTTGTTCAGCAATTTTTTTTTAATCATTTGACATGTTTTAGAAACTAAATTTGATGGAAGGAAGAGTGGGACATAGAGAGAAAAAATTAATAGCAGAGAAAGCAAGCACAGAGAGGTGATTGAGATTGTTATTCAGATTAACACCATTATTCCTGTGGGATCAATTCTTTATTTTCCTTCATAAATCTCAACCCTCATTTGAAGAAACCAATTCTAAAAAATGGAAGAAGAGCTTGATTTCCATGGTTCATTCTGTCTTTGGTTAATCACAATTACTAATTAGTACAGTTTGTGATGTGGACACAAGACACCTACAGTTATATTTACTGATTTAAGTAGGGTTAGGGTTAGGGTTAATTCTAACATTCTAATTCTAATTCCAAGTTATAAGATAATCAGCAATGTGTAACTGTTGATAATAACTATTAAAATTAATAGGAACACTTTTATTTTTATTTATAAGTAAAATTGAAACTATAGGACATTTATGAATCAGAAAATATCAAATATCTGAGGAATATGTGTCATTAATAAGTATGCTTCATGGAAAGGGAGTCTGAATTGCATTCCATTCAAACCCTCTATGGGATTTTCTCAGCACTGGCTGTCAGTTTTGTATTTACACTGTATAAAAAATCATATTTCTTTTAACAAACACAATGCAACTTCCTCTTATTCTGTCCTTCCAAACTAGTAAATCACACTTTTACCAAGTACTAGCTTGTTTTTATGATATCCCTAATACGTTTGGAGAAGTGGCTTTTTGTATAGCTAATGAAAGATAAAATTCCAGGTGTTTTGTTTGCATGACTCTTTTATAAACTCCAGGAGAGAGCCTAGCAAATTTAGGCTTATAATTTTGGATTATTTTCCTTAAAAAGTACCCAACCCAAATTGTATAAACTTAAAACCTTTCAGATTCTGGGTTTCTCCATGTCTTAAATTATTATTATATGCTCTTAACACTATGAAAATTATTGAATATATGAAAGAGGTGCTAGAGATGTTTTCCTTCCTTATCCACTTTTAAAAAACTGAGATTATAATCAACATACAACATTACATTAGCTGTAAGTGTGCAATATAATGATTTAATATATGTATGCATTATAAAATAAAGAGTACAATAATTTTAGTTACTATCCAACACCATATATAGTTACTCTTTTGTGATGTGAACTTTCAAGATTTATTCTCTTAGAAACTTTCACATATACAATATAGTATTGTTAATTATAGTCACATTAAATCCCCAGAAGTTATTTGCCTTATAAATGGAAGTTTGTATTTTTTGACCATCTTCACCCATATGCCTCTGCCTCCCCCCTGACAAACACCAATTTGTTCTCTGTGTCTATGAGTTTGGATTTTTTGTTTTAGTTCCGTTTCCAGATGTGAGATCGTAAGGTATTTGTATTTCTGTCTGAGTTATTTCACCTAGCATAGTGCCCTCAAATTCCATCTATGTTGTGGCAAATGGCAAGATTTCTTTCTTTTTTATGGCTGAACAGTATTCTACTGTATGTTATGTATGATATATGTATCATATAATAAAATATATATAGTAGATGTGATATATATATATGATGTATGATATATGTCATATTTCCTTTTTTTTTAATTTGGGTATAGCTGACATATAATGTTACATTAGTTTAAGGTATAAAACATACTGATCCAACTTCTCCATATGTTATGCTATGCTCACCCCAAGTGTAGTTACCTTCTGCCACCATACAACACTGTTACAGTATCATTGACTATATTCTTTATTCTGTGCCTTTTATTTCCTTGACATATTAATTCCATAATGGAAGTTGGTATCTTCCACTGTCCCTTACACATTTTGCCCATTCCCCCAGCCTTCTTTCCTCTGGCAATCATCAGTCTAGACTCTACTTATAGTTCTGATTTTGCTCTGTGTTTGTTCATTCATTTGGGTTTTTTCATCTTCCACATTTTAGAAAAACTATATGGTATTTGTCTTTCTCAGTCTGACTTATTTTACTTGGCATAATACCCTTTATGTCCATCTATGTTTTCACAAACTATATCATCCTTCTTTCAAAGCTGTTCAAGATTCCATTATATATAATGGAATCTCATATATATATATATATATATATATATATATATATATATAAGGAATCCAACTGTGCCACCAAGGCATATCTATATCTATATCTATACCTATCTATATATCTAGATCTAGATCTAGATATGTTTATGTTTATCCACACCAAGTGCTCCATGCAATAGGTGCCCTCCATAATACCCACCATTGGGCTCAACCAACTCCAACCCCCTCCCCTCCAAAACCCTCAGTTTGTTTCTCAGAGTCCATAGTCTCTCATGGTTTGTCTCCCCCTCCAATTTCCTCCAACTCACTTCTCCTCTTCATCTCCCAATGTACTCCATGTTATTCCTTATGCCCAACACCGTTTCTTGAAAAGACTATACTTCCAAACTAGTAAATTGTACTTTTATCAAGTATTATTTTTAAATTGTTGAAGTTTGCTTATGCAAAATCAAGAAAAGAGGATTTGAGGTGGGTGAAATGGATGAAAACAGTCAAAAGGTACAAACTTTCAGTTAAAAGGTAAATAAATTTTTGGAAAGTAATGTACAGCATGCTGACTATAGTTAACTATACTATATTGAATATTCAAAAGCGCCTAAAAGAGTAAATCTCAAAAATAAAAAAAAAAGTTTTAACTATGTGTGGTGATGGATGTTAACTAAACTTATTTTTTGCAATCATTTTACTATCTATCTACCTATCTATCTACCAAATCATTATGTTGTACACCATTAACTAATACAATATTTGGACCCTGGCCAGAGTGGGGCAAGTTTTAACTAGGTATGCTCTGCTCTGCTTGATAAATGAGACTTGATATTAATTCTGTTAAAGCTGCAACCTTGCAGAACACTATAGTTGGTAGACGTGGTGCATGTGGAGGTTTCTGCTGGTCTTCTGGCAAAGGTGCCTCTTATGCTGGTCCCTAGACACACTGCCAGAGAAAAGCAGTACCAGCAGAACACAGGGAGGGTGGGACTTGCTGTAAGGAGTTTACCCAGCCAATGTTAGTGCTGTGCTGCTTACTGAAGTTCGTTTATGCTGAGGGAAAGAGGAGGGAAGTGGCACCAGCCAGCTCCTTTGCCCATAGAGAAGGAAGTCAGGGCTTGCTAGCCTCTGGGAAGCACTCCCAGAAGAAGGTTAAATTCCCACTGTGCATCCCAAGCATTTTTCAGATCACTGTTTTCAACCTATCTGCCTCCAGATTGCTTACCTGCCTGGAGCAGCACAGAGCACCTTATGTTCTATCCCATCAAATTCTGCTGACTTTAAAAACTCCAAACTATAAGGACCTTAATCTTGAAAAAGAAAAGCAAAGCTTGGAGGCACCACAATTCCAGACTCCAAACAATATCATGAAGCTATAGTGATCAAGACAGTATTGTACTGGCACAAAAATAGACACATAGATCAATGGAACAAAATAGAACACCCAGAAATGAACCCAAAACTATATGGTCAACTAACATTTGACAAAGTAGGAAAGAATATCCAATGGAAAAGAGACAGTCTCTTCAACAAATGGTGTTGTAAAAACTGGACAGCAACACGAAAAAGAATAAAACTTGATCACTGCATTTACACCATATGCAGAAACAAATTCAAAATGAATGAAAGACATATGTGAGACAGAAAATCAACAAAATCCTAGAGGAGGACACAAGCAGTAACCTCTTTGACATTGGCCCTTGCAACTTCTTACTAGATATGTCTTCTGAGGCAAGAGAAACAAAAGCAAAAATAAGCTATTGGGACTTCAAAATAAAAAGCTTCTGCACAGCAAAGAAAACAATCAACAAAACTAAAAGGCAACCCATGGAATGGGAGAAGATATTTGGAAATGACATATCTGGTAAAGCATTAGTATCCAAAATATATAAGGAACTTACCAAACTCACCACCCAAAAAACAAATAATCCAGTTTAAAAATGGGCAGAAGACATAAATGGCATTTTTCCTAAAAAATTACATCCAAATGGCCAACAGACATAAGAAAACATGCTCAACATGCTTTTATCAGGAAAATTCAAATCAAAACTACAAAGAGCTATCAGCTCACACCAGTCAGAATGGCTAAAATTAACAACATGGGAACTGACAGGTGTTGGTCAGGATGCAGAGAAAGGGGAACCCTCTTAAACTGTTGGTGGGAATGCAAACTGATGCAACTACTGTGGAAACCAGTATGGAGGTTCATCAAAAAGTTAAAAATAGAGCTACCCAATGACCCAGCAATTGCACTACTAGATATTGACCCAAAGGATAAAAAAAAATGCTCATTCAAAGGGATACAGGTACTCTGATGTTTATAACAACATTATCAACAATAGCCTGATTATGGAAAGAACCCAAATGTCCATCGATTGATGAATTGATAAAGAAGATATGGTATATATCTTCTCCATAGGTAGTTAGATAGATAGATAGAATAGAGTATTTCTCAGCCATAAAAATGAATGAAATAGTGTCATTTGCAACTACATGTATGTACCTAGAGATTATTATACTGAGTGAAATAAATCAGTCAGAAATAAATACCATATAATTTCACTCATATGTGGAATTTAAGAAACAAAAATGATGAACATATAAGAAAAAAAAGGCAAGCCAATAAACAGAAATTTAACTATACAGAACAAACTGAGGGTCGTTAAAGGGGAGTTGGGTGGGGAGACAGGTTAAATGGGTGACTTGTGGATGGCACTTTCAGTCATGGGCACCAGGTGTTGTATATAAGTGATGAATCACTAAATTCTACAAATGAAACTAATATTACATTGTATGTTAATTGGAATTTAAATAAAAATGTAAAAAAGAAACACAATTTTATGTTAATTTTATCTCAAAACTGGAAAAGATAATCAAATGTAATTTTCTTAAAATAATTAAGTTAAGCATTTTATTTTTTGTAACACCATTTCTTTAAGAGTGAATTAGGAATTACTATTCCTAAACTGTAAACAATGTGAAACTGAAATATAAAAGGAAGTACTTTATGGATCACATATCACAGTGAAAAGTCTCTAAATTTTCTTCTTGTCAATATACAATCAATACATAACATTTAAGTAAAACTGAATTCCTTATTAGTCAAACATTTTTGCATATGCTGCCTTCCCTTTTATCTTTGTGTGCCTTTCATCATTTCTATCTGGAGAGCTTTATCTTCTGGTGCTATCTCCTGGCTTTTTTAAAGATCAGTCAATTCTTGATCTTATTCTTTTTTTTTAATTTTATTATTATTATTTTTAAATTAACATATAATGTTTGTTTCAGGGCTACAGGTCTGTGATTTATCAGTCTTAAACACCACCCAGTGTTCATCACAACACATAGCCTCACCAGTGTCCATCACCCAGTGACCTCATCTCCTCACCCCCCTCCCCTCCAGCAACCCTCAGTTTGTTTCCTAAGATTAAAAGTCTCTTATGTTTGTCTCCCTTTCTGAATTCGTCCTGGTTCTTTTTTTTTTTTTTTCCTTTCTTCATCTATGATCCTCTGCCTTGTTTCTTGAAATCCAAGTATCAGTGAGATCATATGATAATTGTCTTCTCTGACTAATTTATTTTGTTTAGCATAATACCCTCTGGTATCTATATATATACCACATCTTCCCTTTCCATTCATCTGTCAGTGGACATCTGGGCTCTTTCCATATTTCCATAGTTTAGCTATTGTGGACATTGCTGCTATAAACATTGGGATTCAGATGCTCCTTTGCATCACTACATTGTATCTCTGGGGTAGTGAAATGGCTGGGTCATAGGGTAGGTCTATTTTAAACTTTTTGAGGAACTTCTATACTGCTTTCCAGAGTGGCTGCAACACTTTTTATTCCCAAAACACTGTGGAAGGGTACTCCTTTCTCTGCATCCTCCCCAACATCTGTCATTTCCTGACTTTTTAATTTTAGCCATTCTGACTGGTGTGAGTGGTATCTCATTGTGGTTTTCATTTGTATTTCCCTGATGCCAAGTAGTGTTGAGCACTTTTTCATGTGTCTGTTGGCCATTTGGATATCTTCTTTTCAGAAATGTCTGTTCATGTCTTCTGCCCATTTCTTGATTGTATTATTTGTTCCTTGGGTGTTGAATTTTATAGATTTTGAATACTAGCTCTTTATCTGATATGTCATTTGCAAATATCTTCTCTCATTCTGTTGGTTATCTTTTGCTTTTGCTGTTTCCTTTTCCGTGAAAAAAAAATTTATCTTGATGAAGTCCCAATCATTCACTTTTGTCTTTGTTTCCCTTGACTTGGGAAATATGTCTAGCAAGAAGTCGTTGCAGCCAAGGTTGAAAAGGTTGCTGCCTGTGTACTCCTCTAGGATTTTGATGAATTCCTGTCTCACTCATCAATTTTGAGTCTGTTTTTGTGTATGGTTTAAGGAAATGGTACACTTTCATTCTTCTGCATGTGGCTGTCCATTTTCCCCAACACCATTTTTTAAAGAGACTGCCTTTTTTCCATTGAGTATTCTTTACAGCTTTGTTGATTAGTTGACCATAGAGTTGAGGGTCCATTTCTGGGTTCTCTGTTTGGTTCCATTGATTTATGTGTCTGTTTTGTGCGAGTACTATGCTGTCTTAATGATTACAGCTTTGTAAGAGCTTGAAGCCCAGAATTGTGAGGCCACCAGCTTTTGTTTTCTTTTTCAACCATCCCCTAGTGATTTGTGGTCTTTTCTGGTCCATACAAATTTTGGTATTATTTGTTCCAGTTCTGTGAAAAAAAGTTGATGTTATTTTGATAGAGATTGTGTTGAATATGTAGATTGCTCTAGGTAGCATAGACATTTACTCAATATTTCTTCTTCCAATCCCTGAGCATGGAATGCTTTTCTGTTTCTTTGTACCTTCTTCAAGTTCTTTCATAAGTCTTCTATAATTTTCTGAGTATAGATATTTTGATTTTTTGGTTAGATTTATTCCTGGGATGTATCTTGTGGGTTTTGACTCCTTAATTTCTCTTTCTTCTGTCTCATTGTTGGTGTATAGAAATGCAACTGATTTCTATGCATTGATTTTATATTCTTCCACTTTGCTGAATTCCCTTATGAGTTCAATCAATTTTGGGGTGGAGTCTTTTGGGTTTTCCACATAAAGTGTCATATCATCTGAAGAGAGAGAGAGTTTGACTTCTTTGCCAATTTGGTTGACTTTTATTTCTTTTTGTTGTCTGATTACTAGGGCTAAAACTTTTACTATTATGTTGAACAACAATGGTGATATTGGACACCCCTGCTATGTTCCTGAACTTAGGGGAAATGCTTTCAATTTTTGCCCATTGATAGTGATATTCACTGTGGGTTTTTCATATATCACTTTTATGATATTTAGGTGTGTACCCTCCACCCTTATACTGTGAAGAGTTTTAATTAAGAAAGGATGCTGTACTTTGTCAAATGCTTTTTCTGCATCTATTGAGGAGATCATATGGTTCTCGTGCTTTCTTTTATTTATGTAGTATATCACATTGATTGATTTGTGGATGTTGAACCAACCTTGCAAAACAGGAATAAATCCCACTTGGTCACGATGAATAATCCTTTTAATGTACTGTTGGTTCCTATTGGCTAGTATTTTGGCTAGAGTTTACATCCATGTTCATCAGGGATATTGGTCTGTAATTCTTCTTTTTGATGAGGTCTTTGTCTGGTTTGGGGATCAAGGTAATGTTGGCTTCATAAAATGAGTTTGGAAGTTTTCCTTCCATTTTTATTTTTTGGAACAGTTTCAGGAGAATAGGTATTAATTCTTCTTTAAATGTTTGTAGAATTCCCCTGGGAAGCCATCAAGCCCTGGATTCCTATTAGTTTGGGGATTTTTTATTTCAGCTTCAATTCCCTTGCTGGGTATGGGTCTGTTCAGGTTTTCTATTTCTTACTGGTTCAGTTTTAATAGTTTATCTGTCTCTAGGAACACATCCATTTCTTTCACATGGTCTAATTTGTTGGCATATAGTTGCTCAGAATATGTTGCTATAATTGTGTTTCAGTAGTGTTGGCTGTGATCTCTCTTCTTTCATTCACCATTTTATTAATTTGGGCCCTTTTGCTTTTCTTTTTGATAAGTCTGGCCAGGGGTTTACCAATCTTACTAATTCTTACAACGAACAAGCTCCTGGGTTTTTTTGTTTTTGTTTTTGTTTTTTTGGGTTTTTTTTTTATGTGTTCTTCTGTTCTTTTGGTTTCTATTTCATTGGTTTCTGCTCAGATCTTTATTATTTCTCTTCCCATGATGGATTTAGGCTTTACTTGCTGTTCTTTCTCTATCTCCTTTAGGTGTAAGGTTAGGTTGTGTATTTGAAATCCTTCTTGTTTCTTGAGAAAGACTTGTTGTGCTATATACTTCCCTCTTAGGACCGCCTTTGCTGCATACGAATGATATTGAACAGTTGTGTTTTCATTATCATTTGTCTCCATGAATTGAAGAGAACTATTTGAAGAGTCCAAGATGGTGGAAGAATAGAAGATCTTAATTTAGTCTGGTCCCATGAATTCAGCTATATAGCTATTAAACCATTCTGAACACCTGTGAATGCAATAGGAGATTGAAGAAAATAATAGCTGCAACTCTACAAATAGGAAAGTGACCACTTTCTGCAAGGTAGGTGGTGTAAAGATGTGAATCCAAGATGTTATATGGGACGATATGACACAGGGTTTGGGAGCCTCCATCAGCTGGCTATCAGCAAGTGATAGAGCACTGGGGCAAAAAATCAGAACTTTGAAGTCTTCTCTGGTGAGGGTCATGGCTCTGATGGCTAAGTGGAGGGTGGAAACCTCACTGGGGCAGTGTGGTCTCAAGATCCTCAAGGTCACAGAAAGACTGGTGGTGCTTGAGTGGGGCAGAACTCCCAGGTATTGGAGCAGGAAATCTGGCTGCAAATAGTGAGCCCACAAGTGGGCTCTCAGCTCGGGATTGCCATAAACCATGATCCACCACATAGTCAGGCCTCTTCTCTTTGTGCATGGGACCAACACACAGAAGAACCAGGGAGATTCCCCTTCCTCCCTTAGGAGGAATGGTGTGAGAGCACACAGCAGAAGTCTATTGGGTTTGGAGACTCCAAATGGGGTCTTGTTCTTGGGGTAGGAAACACTCAATCACAGACCAGTTAGCACATAATGTGGCTGGAGTGTAGGGAGACAGAGGTGATAGGTCGCTTTTCTCTGAGGTCTCATTGAGGAACAGGCCCCAAGTTTTGCCTCTGGGGCCAGAGATTGGGAGGCTGCCATTTTCATTCTCATTCTCTAAAGCTGCACAGAAAGACTACAGGGAATCAAAGTCACATAAAGTGAGCTGGAGCAGATTACTTAGCCTGGCCCTTGGCAAGGGTGGTGCAATTCTGCCTGGGGCAAAGACATTTGAGAATCAATGCAATAGGCCCCTCCCCAGAAGATCAGCAAGAACATCCAAACGAGAACAAGTTTACCAATCAATGAGAACTACAAAACTACAGCACTAGGGGAATACACCACATAGAATCATGGCTTTCTTCCCAAGAGTCTTTAGTCTTTCTACGTTAATTGTTTTTTTTTTTTTCCTCTTAATGTTTTAAAAAATTTTCTTCTCCCCCTTTGACTTCCCATGAGAAACTGTAGACTCTGAGAAACAAACTGAGGGTTTTGGAGGGGATGGGGATGGGGAGATGGGTGAGCCTGGCGGTGGGTATTAAGGAGAGTGTGCATTGCATGGAGCACTGGGTGTGGTACATAAACAATGAATTTTGGAACACACACAAAAACAGACCAGAATACACCCAAAATCTAGTGTATGGCTCTGTTGTATTCATCCCCCGATCATATTTTTTTTCTCTTCTTCTTTCTTTGTTTTTGATTTTTTTTTTGTTTTGTTAAAGTCGTTTTAAATTTTCACCTTTATAGTTACATTGTATCCTCTCAATGTATTTAATTTTATTTTGGTATATATACATTTTTCTTTCTTTACAATGTTGAGATGTGGTTTCCTCTAACAAACCAACCAAAATACACTCAGGAGATAGTGTATTGCTCTGTTCTGTTCCCTGGTTATTTCCTTTCCTTCTTTGTTGTTGTTGCTGTTTCTTTCTCTTTTGTTTTTTTCTTGTTTTTATTAATTTCCATTTTTACAGTTACATTCTTTCCTTTCATTGTATTTAATTTTATTTTTGTACATATACAAGTTTTTCTGTCTTTACAATTTTGGGATCTAGTTTTCTAAAACAACAGACCAAATTACACACAGAATCCAGTGTTTCTCTCTATTGGGCTCACCTATCTGATTTTATTGTCCCCCTCCCCCCCCCCATTTTGGATCTCTTCTTATTCGTTTAATGTATATTTTTCTTGTGTCATTGTTGCCCTTTTAGTGTTTTGTTCTCTCATGCATCTATTCTTCCCTGGACAAAATTACAAGATGGAAAAATGTACCTCAAAAAACAGAACGAGAGGCAGTACTGACTGCCAGGGACTTAATTAATATGAACATTAAGAAGACGTCAGAACTAGAGTTCAGAATAATGATTATAAAGATACTAGCTGGGCTTGAAAAAAAGCACAGAAAACACTAGAGAATCTCTTTTGGAGAAATAAAAGAACTAAAATCTAATCAAGTTGAAATAAAAAAGGCTATTAATGAGATGCAGTAAAAAACGGAGGCTCTAACTGCTCAGATAAGTGAGGCAGAAGAGAGAATTAGTGATACAGTTGACCAAATGATGGAGAATAAAGAAGCTGAGGAAAAGAGAGATGAACAACTACTGGCTCATGAAGGAAGAATTTGAGTGCTATCATAAAGTAAAACAATATTAAAATAATTGGGATCCCATAAGAAGAAAGAGAGAGGCAGAAGGTATATTGGAGCAAGTTATAGCAGAGAACTATCTTAATATTGGGTAGGAAACAGGTATCAAAATCCAGAAGACAGAGAGAAGCCCCTTCAAAATCAATAAAAATAGGTCAACAATCCGACATCTAATAATAAAACTTACAAGTCTCAGAGACAAAGAGTAAATACTAAAAGCAGCCCAGGACAAGAGGTCTGTAACCTACAATGGTAGAAATATTAGATTGGCAGCAGACGCATCCACAGAGACCTGTCAGGCCAGAAAGGATTCTATGATATATTCAGTTTACTAAATGAGAAAAATATGCAGCCAAGAGTACTTTAGGGTCACCTGGGTGGCTCATTTGGTTAAGCAACTGCCTTTGGCTCAGGTCATGATCCCAAGGTCCTGAGATTGAGCCCCATGTCAGGCTCCTTACTTAGCAGAGAGCCTACTTCTCCCTCTCACTCTGCCTGATACTCCACCTGCTTATGCTCTCTTTCTCTCTCTCATCAAATAACTAAATATTTTTTTAAAAGAATACTTTATCCAGCTAGGTTATCACTGGGAATTAAAGAGGGCACATATTGCATGGAGCACTAGGTGTGGTGCATAAACAATTAATCTTGGAACACTGAAAATATAAAATTGAATTTTAAAAAATAGGAGAGATAAAAAGTTTTCAGGACAAACAGAAACTAAAGAAATTGTGATCACCAAACCAACCCTACAATAAATATTAAAAGGGGTCATCTAAGCAAAGAGAGAGCCCAAAAGTAACATAGATCAGAAAGGAAAAGTGACAATGACAATGACAGTACAGTAACTGTCACCTTACAGGCAATACAATGGCACTACAGTCATAAATTTAAATAGTACCCTGAATGTAAATGGGCTAAGTGTCCCAATCAAAAGACACAGGTATCAGATTGGATAAAAAAGCAAAACCAATTCATATGCTGTGTGCAAGAGGCTCATTTTACAACCAAAGACACTTTCAGGTTTAAAGTGAGGGGGGAAAACCATTTATCACACTGATGAACATCAGAAGAAAGCTGGGGTGGCAATCCTTATATCAGACAAATTAAAATTTAACCCAAAGACTATAATAAGAGATGAGAAAGGGCAATATATCATAAGTAATTAAAGGGTCTATCCAATAAGAAGATCTAAGAATTATAAATATTTATGCCCCTAACATGGGAGTAGCCAATTAGATGAGCCAATTAATAACAAAATCAAAGAAACACATTGATAATGATACAATAATAGTAGGGGACTTTAATATTCCCCATCACTGCAATGGACAGATCATCTAAACAGAAGATCAAGAAGGAAATATGGGCTTTGAATGATACTCTGACCCAGATGGACTTCACAGATATATTTAGAACATTCCATACCAAAGCAACAGAATACTCATTCTTCTTAAGTGCACATGGAACATTCTCCAGAATAGATCACATCCTGGGTCATAAATCAGGTCTCAAATGGTACCAAAAAATGGGGTCATCACCTGCATATTTTTGGACCACAGTGTTTTGAAATTGTAACTCAATCACAAGAAGAAAGTGGGAAAGAACTCAAATACATATGAGGGGTCGAGATGGCAGAGGAGTAGGGGACCCTATTTCAATCGGTCCCCTGAATTGAGCTGCATATCTACCAGAACACAATGAACACCTATGAAATCAGCCTGAGATGTAAGATTGTACATTTCTGGATTTCTACAGGGACAGAGGATCATCAGTCGAAAAGGTGAACCTTGTCTGGGTAGTGATTGATATTTTCAGCTGTACAACCACAACTCAACAGAATTACAAGGAGGAGGAACTCCCAAAAAAGAAAACATCCAGAGACAATGGCCTCTCTAGCAGATCTCATGGATATGGATGTAAGCAAGATGTCAGAAATAGACTTCAGGGTAGCACTTATGAAGAAAACAATCAGGCTGGAGAAAACTACTAATGGCAACTTAGATTCATTAAGGGCAGAAGTGAAAGCAGATCTGGCAGAACTTGAAAATGCTATCAATGAGATACAAACTAATCTAGATACTCTAACAGTTGGGGTAAATGAAGCAGAAGAATGAATTAGTGATCTTGAAGACGAATGATAGAAAAGAAGCAGGAGGGGGCCTGGATCAAACAGTTTAAAATCCATGAAAATAGAATTAGAGAAATAAATGATGCCATGAAACGTTCCAATGTCAGAATTATTGGGATCCCTGAGGGGATAGAGGGAGAAAGAGAGAAAGGTCTAAAATATATATTTGACCAAATTGTAGCCAAGAACTTCCCTAATCTGGGGACTGAAACAAGTAATCCTGTCCTAGAGGCACAGAGGATCCCCCCAAGATCAGTGAGGGAAGATAAACCCCCAAGCATGTAATAGTAAAACTCGTAAATTTTAGAAACACAGAAACCATTTTAAGGGCGGTTAAGGGGAAGATATTCTTTATGTACAGAAGGAGAAACATCAGAATAACGTCAGTTCTGTCCACAGAAACCTGGCAACCCAGAAAGGGCTGGCAAGACATATTCAGCATACTAAATGAACAGAATATATAGCCAAGAATTCTTTATCCAGCAAGACTGTCATTCAGCATAGATGGAGATATAAGAAAATTCCAGGAGTGGCAGAGACTTGAATATGTGACCATTAAGCTGGCCTTGCAAGAATTATTAACGGGGGTTCTATAAAAGGAGAAAAGTCCCAAGAGTGATACAGAACAGAGATATAAAAAGATGATCCATAGAAATAAGGACTTCACAGGCAACATGATGACAATAAAATCTTATCTATCAACAATCACTCCCAACGTGAATGGCATAAATGCACCCATAAAACAGTACAGGGTTGAAGATTGGATAAAAAGACAGGACCCATATATATGCTGTCTACAAGAGAGTCATTTTAATACAACCAGACTGAAAGTGAAGGGATGGAGAACTATCTTTCATGCCGACAGACTGCAAAGTAAAGCTGGGGTAGCAATTCTCATATCAGACAAATTAGATTGTAAGCTAAAGACTATAGTTAAAGATTCAGAAGGACACTATATCCTTCTTAAAGGGTCTATCCAACAAGAATATCTAACAATTATAAATATCTATGTCCCCAAAATAGGAGGAGCAAACTGCATAAGCCAACTGTTAAAATAAAGAGACATATTGATAAAAATACGTTAATTGTAGGAGACCCTAGCACCCCACTCTCAGCAATAGACAGATCAACTAAGCAGAAAATCGATAATCAAGAGCTTTGAATGACACTGGACCAGACGAATCTCGTAGATGTATACAGAACATTCCACCTTAAAACAATAGAATGGTCATTCTTCTCAAACACACATGGAACTTTCTATAGACAACATACTGGGTCACAAATCAGGGCTCAACTGATACCAAAAGATTAAGATTATTTGCTGCATATTCTCAGAACACAATGCTGTGAAACTGGAACTCAATCACAAGAAAAAGTTTGGAAGAAATTCAAACCGTTGGAAGCTAAACACCATCCTGCTCAATAATGATCGGTCAACCAGGAAAACAAAGAACTTAATTCATGGAAACCAATGAGAACAAAGACACATCAATTCAAAAACTATGGGATATGACAAAGGTGGTCCTAAGGGGGAAATGCATAGCCATCTAAGCCTCACTCAAAAAAATAAAAAAATCCTGAACACACCTACTGTCTTTATACCTTAAAGATCTGGAGAAGAAACAACAAATTAAACCTAATCCAGGCATGAGAAGGTAAATAATTAAGATTAGAGCAGATATTAAGAAAACAGAAACCAGAAATTCAGTAGAACACATTAAAGAAACTAGAAGCTTGTTCTTTGAAAGAATTAGTAAGATCCATAAACCATTGACTAGACTAATCGAAAAGAAAAGAGAAAAGACCCAAATTATTAAAATTATGAATGAAAGGGGAGAGATCACAATAACACTAAGGAAATAAAAACAATTATAAGAAATTATTATCAACAGCTATATGACAATAAATTAAACAACCTAGAAGAAATGGATGCATTCCTGGAAACCCATAAAATATCAAGATTGAAACAGGAGGAAATTGACAACCTGAATAAACTAATAACCAGTTATGAAATTGAATCAGTAATCAAAAACTTCTCAAAAAACAAAAGTCCAGAACCTGAAGATTCCCTGGAAAATTCTACCAAACATTCAAAAAAGATATTTTACCTTTTCTCCTGAAGTTTTTTCAAAAAAGGAAACATAAGGAAAACTTCCATACTTTTTCTATGAGGCCAGCATTACCTTGCTCCCCAAACCAGGCAAAGACATCATCAAAAAGGAGAATTTCAGCCCAATATCCTTGATGAATATGGATGTCAACATTCTTGAAAAGATCCTAGCTAATAGGATCCAACAGGACTTTAAAAGCATTCTCCCTTTTAACCAGGTGAGGATTATCCCTGGGATGAAATGGTGGTTTAACATTCATGAATCAATCAATGTGACAAAACATGTAAATTAGAGAAGAAACAAGAACCACAGTGTCCTCTCAATCGATGCCGAAAAAGCATTTAACAAAATACAGCATCCTTTTGTGATTAAAACTTTTCAGAGTATAAGAATAGAGGGAACATTCCTCAACTTCATGAGATCCATCTATGAGAAACCCACAGCAAATATCATTCTCAATGGGAAAAAATTGAGAGACTTCCCATTGAGATCAGGAACACGATAAAGATGCTGAATCTCACCACTACTGTTCAACATAGGACTAGAAGTCCTAGCAACAGCAATCAAACAACAAAAAGAAATAAAAAGCATTCACATTGGCAAAGAATAAGTCAACCTCTCTCCACAGAAGACGTAATACTTTATGTAGAAAACCCAGAAGTCTCCACCCTCATATTACTATAACTCATACAGCAATTCAGTAATGTGGCAGAATACAAAATCAGTGCACAGAAATCAGTTGCTTTCTTATACACTAACAATGAAACTGTAGAAAGGGAAATTAGAGAATTAATTCCATTTACGATAACACCAAAACTGATAAGATACCTTGGAATAAACCTAACCAACAAGGTAAAGGATCTATACAGTAGGAACTACAAAACACTCATGAAAAAATTAAAGACACAAAAAATGGAAGAACATTCCATGCTCATGGATCAGAAGAATAAACACTGTTAAAATGCCCATGCTGCCCAGAGCAATCTATACTTTCAGCATCACCCCAATTTAAAAAAAATGGCATTTAAAAATATTTTATTTATTTATTTGACACAGAGAGATATCACAAGTAGGCAGAGAGGCAGGAAGAGAGAGGTGTGGGGGAAGCAGGCACCCTGCCAAGCAGAGAGCCCGATGTGGGGCTCAGTCTCAGGACACTGAGACAATGACCTGAGCCAAAGTCAGGGGCTTAACCCACTGAGCCACCCAGGTGCCCCAAAAGTGACATTTTTTTAAAATGCTGGAACAAACATTCCTAAAATTTGTATGGAAGCAGAAAAGAACCCAAATCACCAAGGAAATGTTGAAAAAGAAAAACAAAGCTGGAGGCATCACATTGCCTGATTTCAAGCTATATGACAAAGCTACATTTAGCAAGATAGCAGGGTCCTGGCACAAAAACACACACAGACCAGTGGAACAGAATGGAGAGCCAGAGTATGGACTCTCACTGTATGGTCAACTAATCTTCAACAAAGCAGAAAAAAATATCCAATGGAAGAATGAAAGTCTCTTCAATAAATGGTGCTGGGAAAATTGGACAGCTATATACAGAAGAATGAAACTGGAACATTGTCTTACACCATACACAAAGACAAATTCTAAATGGATGAAAGACCTAAATATGAAACAGGAATCCATCAAAATCCTAGAAGAGAACATAGGCAGTAACCTCTTCCACATCAGCCACAGCCACTCCTTTCAAGACACGTCTCCAAAGGCAAGGGAAACCAAACCTAATATGAACTTTTGGGACTTCATCAAGATCAAAAGCTTCTGCACAACAAAGGAAACAGTCAACAAAACAAAGAGGCAACCCATGGAATGGGAGAAGATATTTGCAAATGACACTACAGAGAAAAGGCTGATGTATAAGGAACTCTTCAAACTCAACACCCAAAAAGCATAATCAAGTCAAAAAATGAGCATCAGACATGAGCAGACACTTCTTCAAAGGAGACATACAAAAGGATAACAAACACATGAAAAAGTGTTCATCATCATTAGCCACCATGGAAATTCAAATCAAAACCACATTGAAATACAAACTTAAACCAGTTAGAATGGCAAAAATTGACAAGGTAGGAAACAACAAATGTTGGAGAAGTTGTGGGGAAGTTGAACCCTCGTACACTGTTGGTGGGAATGCTAATTGGTGTAGCCACTTTGGAAGCAGTGTGGAGGATTCTCAAAAAATGAAAACTAATGCTACCCTATGACCCAGCAATTGCACTACTGGGCATTTACCCCCAAAGATACAGATGTAGTGAAAAGAAGAGACATATGAACCCCAATCTTCATAGTAGCATTGTCCACAATAGCCAAAATGTGGAAAGAGCCAGGATGCCCTTCAACAGACAAATGGATAACAAAGATGTGGTCCTTATACACAATGGAATATTACTCAGCTATCAAAAAGATGACTACCCAACTTTTGCATTGACATATTTGGGACTGGAGATTATGCTAAATGAAGTAAGTCAAGCAGAGAAAGTCATTTGTCATATGTTTTGCTTATTTGTGGAACATAGGTGATAACATGGAGGACATTAGGAAAAGGGAAAAATTACAGGGGACAGTTGTGACAATTCAATTGAAGATGTGCTTGGGAACAGTCTCAGAGAACATACTGGGTGCGGTGCATAAACAATGAATTCTGGAACATTGAAAAGAGATTTAAAAAATAAATAAAAATTAAAAGAAAGAAGCATCCTACTAAAGAACGAATGGATCAACCAGGAAATTAAAAAAATAATTAAAAATATTCATGATCCTATTCTTTTAATCCTTGCCATCCTTGAGTTTATGGTACAATGTTTTGGAATTTGATGGGTCTATTTCAAGTGCCTCCAAACAACTGTCAATTCCTGCCTGCCAATTTGACATCTTCTGTTAATTTGCACCAACATTTGGCACACAGCTTAGAGCTATAGGTTGTAGCTTCAATCTATCTGCTTTCCTAATAACAGCGTTTGAACCTTCTACATATCTTAAAGCTTTTGTATATTTTTTTTTAGTATCTATCTCCCAGTTCTGGGATTTGAAAAAATATATTTGCAATTTTTTAAGTCTTCTCTTATTAGCAAAATTTTATCTACATATTTTAAATATATATCTGCTTCTTCAAATAAATCTGGGTGACCATCACCAGAACCATCATTTGGGAATATACCCCAATGATCTCCCTCCTTTAGTTCTCTGCATTCTGTAATAACACATATCTTGGCAGGTTTTTCACCTTTCACTTCTACATTTTCCAGTATCCCTGCCACACCCGTTTCTTTAATTACTTAACCAAATACCATATTTTTCCCCTCCAAACGAGGAATTGGAACTGCTGATAAAGTACTAAGAACCACTTGTGTTGCGGCTTGCATTTGCCATGCTCTATAAACCTTGGTCATGCTTATAATAGGAATTTTCATCTTCAAAATTTTCACTATAAATACTTTCTCCACCTTTCCCATTTTGATTTGAGAAATCTCCACCCTGAACCATAAATTTCTTAATAATTCATTGGAAAGGGCATCCTTTGAAATGGAGAGTTCTCCCAGTGGTGGGTCCAGTGAATTTTTCTCTTGTACCCTAGACATGAAAATTTTCTGCAGTTTTGGGTACAATATCTGCAAATAATTCTAAGGCAATTAAACCAACTCATTCCCTACTGATGTCCATGTCAAAGAAGACTCAGGGATTACTGTGGTTGGAAGGCTTAGTCTGGGGGACAGTTGTGACACTTCAATTGAAGATGTGCTTGGGAAAAGTCTCAGAGAACCTCAACCTGAGTGGCTTTCTCTTAAAAAAATATTTTATTTAATTTTATTTAAAGATTAGATTTACTGGGGTGCCTGGGTGGCTCAGTGGGTTAAAGCCTCTGCCTTCGGCTCAGGTCATGATCCCAGGGTCCTGGGATCGAGCCCTGCATCGAGCTCTATGCTCAGCAGGGAGCCAGCTTCCCCCTCTCTCTCTGCCTGCCTCTGCCTGCTTGTGATCTCTGTCTGACTGTGAAATAAATAAATAAAATCTTAAAAAAAAATTAGATTTACTTTTTTTTTTTTTTTTTTTTTAGAGAGGGAAGGCACAAACAGGGAGAATGGCAGTCAGATGGAGAAGCAGGCTACTTGCTGAACAAGGAGCCCAATATGGGTTTTTTGTTATTGTTGTTGGGTACAGTATATTTTATTGATGGTACATGACAAGGTAGGGCTCCCCAAACCCCTCCCCTTCTTCAGGGGGTCTGGGATGGAAATAGTGGAGGTTGGGAGATTCTCAGTGTTTGGGGGGATAAGTTGGGGCAGGGATTCCCCAGCAGCTGAGGGCCTCTCTCTTCCTCTTGCTCTGGCTGGGGCTGGTGGTCCAGGGGGGCTCTTACTCCTTGGAGGCCATGTGGACCATAAGGTCCACCACCCAGTTGCTGTAGCCAAATTCATTGTCATATCAGGAAATGAGCTTGACAAAGTGGTCATTGAGAGAAATGCCAGCCCCGGCATCAAAGGTAGAGGAGTGGGTGTCACTGTTGAAGTCGCAGGAGACAACCTGGTCCTCAGTGTACTCCAGGATGCCCTTGAGGGGGCCCTCTGATGCCTGCTTCACCACCTTCTTGATGTCATCATATTTGGCAGCTTTCTCCAGGCGGCAGGTCAGATCCACGACAGACACATTGGGGGTGGGGACAGGGAAGGCCATGCCAGTGAGCTTCCCATTCAGCTCAGGGATGACCTTGCCTATAGTCTTGGCTGCACCAGTGGAAGCAGGGATGATGTTCTGGGCAGCCCCTTGGCCGTCACGCCACAGCTTCCCAGAGGGGCCATCCACAGTCTTCTGGGTGGCAGTGATGGCATGGACGGTGGTCATGAGTCCCTCCACGATGCCGAAGTTGTGATGGATGACCTTGGCCAGAGGAGCCAAGCAGTTGGTGGTACAGGAGGCATTGCTGACAATCTTGCGGGAGTTGTCATACTTTTCATGGTTCACACCCATCACGAACATGGGGGCATCAGCAGAAGGAGTGGAGATGATGACCCTCTTGGCCCCACCCTTCAAGTGAGCCCCAGCCTTCTCCATGGTGGTGAAGACCCCAGTGGACTCCACAACATACTCAGCACCAGCATCGTCCCATTTGATGTTGGCGGGATCTCGCTCCTGGAAGATGGAGATGGACTTCCCATTGACGACAAGCTTCCCATTCTCAGCCTTGACTGTGCCATGAAATTTGCCATGGGTAGAATCATACTGGAACATGTAGACCATGTAGTTGAGATCAATGAAAGGGTCATTGATGGCGACAATATCCACTTTGCCAGAGTTAAAAGCAGCCTTGGTGACCAGGTGCACAGTATGGCCAAATCCATTCACTCCAACCTTCACCATTGTGTCTCAGGCATGCGGCTGGCACTGCACCTGAAGATGCGGCTGTCTGTCGAACGGGGAAGAGCAGAGAGCCCAATATGGGACTTGGTCCCAGGACACTGGGACACTCAGATGTTAAACCAACTGAGATACCCAGGCATCTCAAAATAAAATGTTTTAAATGAAAAAAAATAAATGAATCCTTTCATTTTAAGGCACTTTCTTCACATTATAATTTTCAAAATAGGAGAGAGAACAAAATATAGAGCAAGCTTTGAGATAACAATGTGTGGTAATTAGATTTGTTCCTTTCGCCTTCATTTAGGATGTATTGGTAAATGTGATGTTTGAAGGCTTTTATTCTTGGTTTGGTTGTGTTGATTTTTTGTTACTTAATTGGTTACTGTGGATATAATCTATTCTAACAAATTACTTTTAACTAATATACCCTTTTATACTTGTCCATTTATTCCAAATGCTGTCCTTTTAGTATATTTTTTTCCCATAATTACTCCCTTGCTCCTAATTTACTTGTGGAAAACATACTTGCTGGGGATGCAAGGACCTCTGCTATATTGCCAGCACTTCATTCTTATAATTTGGACTAATATGGCTCATTCATAAGCTATATAGCAGAAAATAATGATCTTGTTCTGGTCAAGAGGAAGGTGGGAAATGCAGCTCTTTTTTTATTATTATTTCATCTTTCTTCTGATCTTTGAAGGATTTTTAAAATCCAATAATGCTTCATAAAGAAGTATTTCTATAAAAATTCATCTAAAATGCTTTTTGAACCACATCTTCCTTATCCATTCATCCGTTGAAGGGCATCTTGGTTCTTTCCACAGTTTAGCGACCGTGGCCATTGCTGCTATGAACATTGGCGTACAGATGGCCCTTCTTTTCACTACATCTGTATCTTTGGGGTAAATACCCAGCAGTGCAATTGCAGGGTCATAGGGAAGATCTATTTTTAATTTCCTGAGGAATCTCCACACTGTTCTCCAAAGTGGCTGCACCAGTTTGCATTCCCACCAACAGTGTAAGAGGGTTCCCCTTTCTCCACATCCTCTCCAACACACGATGAATGGATAAGGAAGATGTGGTCCATATACACTATGGAGTATTATGCCTCCATCAGAAAGGACGAATACCCAACTTTTGTAGCAACATGGACAGGACTGGAAGAGATTATGCTGAGTGAAATAAGTCAAACAGAGAAAGTCAAGTATCATATGGTTTCACTTATTGGTGGAGCATAACAAATAATATAGAGGACAAGGGTAGATGGAGAGGAGAAGGGAGTTGAGGGAAATTGGAAAGGGAGGTGAACCATGAGAGACTATGGACTCTGAAAAACAACCTGAGGGTTTTGAAGGGGCGGGGTGGGAGAGTGGGGGAACCAGGTGGTGGGTATTAGGGAGGGCACAGATTGCATGGAGCACTGGGTGTCGTGAAAAAACAATGAATACTGTTACGCTGAAAATAAATAAAAAATTTAATAAAAAAAAAGAAAATAATCATGCTAATGTTTTGATTAGCATGTCATTGAATCTACAGACCATTTGGGAGAAGATTGATATTAATAGCGTTGAGTCTTTTAATCAATAAACATACTACATTTAGCAATCTATTAAGACTTTAAAAAAAAATAAAATGCTTTTTGAAAATGTTATTCTTGACTAATAATTTCATTAGTAACTCTGCTTAGCTTTCTCATATCCTAAGGCTTTCAGTTCCTGACCAAAATGTTTTGATAGATTTTTTTTTTCAAGCGAAATAATTTTTCAACAAATTAATAGGTCTTGTTGGTGGAAAGATTGGAGGTAATTGTTCTAGTTCTTTCAACTTTAAACACTCACATTCTGGCAGCATAACTTGGAAGTGATCAGTCACAATTTTAAAAAGTGTGTTTATACCCACCATTGTAATGATATTACAGATTGTTGTGGTAGGCATCAGTTTTCTACGCGTTTTGAAAACAAGGAAACTAAGACATAGTACAATGCAAATGAGTTCCTAAAGGTCAACTAATATGTTGCATAGAATTACAATTCGAATTCCAGTTTTATGAGTCCAAAATCTTTTTTTTTTTTAATTTTTTATTTATTTTCAGCGTAACAGTATTCATTGTTTTTTCACCACACCCAGTGCTCCATGCAATCTGTGCCCTCCCTAATACCCACCACCTGGTTCCCCCACCCTCCCACCCCGCCCCTTCAGGTTGTTTTTCAGAGTCCATAGTCTCTCATGGTTCACCTCCCCTTCCAATTTCCCTCAACTCCCTTCTCCTCTCCATCTACCCTTGTCCTCTATATTATTTGTTATGCTCCACCAATAAGTGAAACCATGTGATACTTGACTTTCTCTGTTTGACTTATTTCACTCAGCATAATCTCTTCCAGTCCTGTCCATGTTGCTACAAAAGTTGGGTATTCGTCCTTTCTGATGGAGGCATAATACTCCATAGTGTATATGGACCACATCTTCCTTATCCATTCATCCGTTGAAGGGCATCTTGGTTCTTTCCACAGTTTGGCGACCGTGACCATTGCTGCTATAAACATTGGGGTACAGATGGCCCTTCTTTTCACTACATCTGTTATCTTTGGGGTAAATACCCAGCAGTGCAATTGCAGGGTCATAGGGAAGATCTATTTTTAATTTCCTGAGGAATCTCCACACTGTTCTCCAAAGTGGCTGCACCAGTTTGCATTCCCACCAACAGTGGAAGAGGGTTCCCCTTTCTCCACATCCTCTCCAACACACGTTGTTTCCTGTCTTGCTAATTTTGGCCATTCTAACTGGTGTAAGGTGGTATCTCAATGTGGTTTTGATTTGAATCTCCCTGATGGCTAGTGATGATGAACATTTTTTCATGTGTCTGGTAGCCATTTGTATGTCTTCCTTGGAGAAGTGTCTGTTCATATCTTCTGCCCATTTTTTAATATGATTATCTGTTTTGTGTGTGTTGAGTTTGAGGAGTTCTTTATAGATCCTGGATATCAACCTTTTATCTGTACTGTCATTTGCAAATATCTTCTCCCATTCCGTGGGTTGCCTCTTTGTTTTGATGACTGTTTCTTTTGCTGTGCAGAAGCTTTTTATCTTGATGAAGTCCCAGAAGTTCATCTTTGCCTTTGTTTCCTTCGCCTTTGGAGACATATCCTGAAAGAAGTTGCTGTGGCTGATATCAAAGAGGTTACTCCCTATGTTCTCCTCGAGGATTCTGATGGATTCCTGAGTCCAAAATCTTTTCATGCTACTATAGCTTGCTGTCTCCCACAGAAGTTTTGGCTCTGAATTTGCTTTGTTAAATTCGTCTGGCTCTTATCAGTTAGGTAGTATGTTTAGGATCCTGGGGCAGAGAATTGAAAACAGTGTTTCTCTGTTAAAATAATTGAATTTTCTCATCTACATATATGGATAGGGGAAATAGTGGTGTTTTATAGGTTTCATTAAGAATAAATTTGAGTATGTACAGCATCTTAATAAAAGACAATTCACTGATTTCTTCTCCTCAATTTATCCAGATCCTCAAGTTGCAAAGAACTAAATAATCATTTCAAGAGTTACCAAATATAAAATTCAAAATAGAGAAAACTGCTCTCACATGGCTGTGAAACCTTTAAGTACTTTTTAAATGACTGTTTGACATAATTTAAAAATTAATTTTATTTTTGTGTGTGTTCCAAAATTCGTTGTTTATGCATCACACCCAGTGCTCCATGCAATAAATGCCCTACTTAATACACACCACCAGGCTCACCCAACCCCCACACTCCTCCCCTCCAAAACCCTCAGTTTGTTTCTCAGAGTCCACAGTCTCTCATGGTTTGTTCTCCCCCTCCAACATCCCCCAACTCACTTCTCCTCCACATTTTCCAGTGTCCTCCATGTTATTCCTTATGATCCACAAGTAAGTGAAACCATATGGTAATTGACTCTCTCTGCTTGATTTATTTCACTCAGCATAATCTCCTCCAGTCCCATCCATGTTGATACAAAAGTTGGGTATTCATCCTTTCTGATGGAGGTATAATACTCCATTGTATATATGGACCATATCTTCTTTATCCATTCATCTGTTGAAGGGCATTGTGGCTCTTTCCACAGTTTGGCAACTGTGGCCACTGTTGCTATGAACATTGGGGGTACAGATGGCCCTTTTTTCCACTACATCTGTATCTTTGGGGTAAATACCCAACAGTGTAATTGCAGGGTCATAGGGTAGCTCTATTGTTCATTTCCTAAGGAATCTCCACACTATTTTCCAAAGTGGCTGCACCAACTTCCCCCCAACAGTGTAAGAGGGTACCCCTTTCTCCACATCCTCTCCAACACATGTTGTTTACTGTCTTCTTCATTTCAGCCATTCCAACTGGTGTAATGTGGTATCTCAGTGGGTTTTGATTTGAATCTCCCTGATGGCTAATGATGACGAACATTTTTTCATGTGTCTGTTAGCCATTTATATTTCTTCTTTGGAGAAGTGTCTGTTTATGTCTTCTGTCCATTTTTTGACGTGATTATCTGTTTTTTGAGTGTTGAGTTTCAGGAGTTCTTTATAGATCTTGGATATTAGCCTGTTGTCTGTAGTGTCATTTGTGAATATCTTCTCCCATTCCATCAGTTGCCTCTTAGTTTTGTTGACTGTTTCCTTTGCTGTGCAGAAGATTTGAATCTTGATGAAGTCCCAATAGTTCATTTTTGGTTTTGTTTCCTTCGCTTTTGGGGACAATGTCTTGAAAGAAGGTGATGTGGCTGATATTGAAGAGGTTATTGCTTATGTTCTCCTTTAGTATTTTGATAGATTCCTGCCTCACATTGAGGTTTTTTATCCATTTCGAATTTATCTTTGTGTATGTTGTAAGAGAATGGTCGAGTTTCATTCTTCTACACATAGGTGTCCAATTTTCCCAGCAATATTTATTGAAGAGATGATCTTTTTTCCACTGTATATTTTTTCCTGCTTTGTCGAAGATTATTTGACCATAGAGTTGAGGGTCCATATCTGGGCTCTCTACTCTGTTCCACTGGTCTATGTGTCTGTTGTTTGCCAGTATCATGCTGTCTTGCTGATCATAGCTTTGTAGTAAAGCTTGAAATCAGGCAATGTGATGCCCCCAGTTTTTTTTTTTTTTAATTTTTCAACATTTCCTTAGTAATTCTGGTTCTCTTTTGGTTCCATACAAATTTTAATATTGTTCATTCCCACTCTTTGAAAAATGCTTCTGGAATTTTGATCGGAATGGCATTGAAAGTATAGATTGCTCTAGGCAGTATAGACATTTTAACAATGTTTATTCTTCCCATCCAAGAGCATGGAATGGTCTTCCATCTTTTTGTGTCTTGTTCAATTTCTTTCATGAGGGTTTTGTAGTTCCTCGAGCACAGATCCTTTACCTCTTTGGTTAGGTTTATTCCCAGGTATCTTATGGTACTTGGTTCTATAGTAAATGGAATTGATTCTCTAATTTCCCTTTCTATATTTTCATTGTTAGTGTATAAGAAAGCAACTGATTTCTATACATTGATGTTCTATCCTGCCACATTACTGAATTGCTATATGAGTTCTAGTAGTTTGGGTGTGGAGTCTTTTCAGTTTTCCATATAAAGTATCATACCATCTGCGAAGAGAAAGAGTATGACTTTTTCTTTGCCAATTTGAATACCTTTTATTTCTTTTTGTTGTCTGATTGCTGTTGTTAGGACTTCTGGTACTGTGTTGAACTGCACTGGTGAGAATGGACATCCTTGTGTTCCTCATCTCAAAGGGAAGGCTGTCAGCTTTTCCCCATTGAGGATGATACTTGCTGTAGGTTTTTCAGAAATAGGTCTTATGAAGTTGAGGAATGTTCCTTCTATCCCTATACTTTGAAATCTTTTAATCAGGAATGGATGCTATATCTTGTCAAATGCATTTTCTACATTAATTGAGAGGATCGTATGGTTCTTCTCTTTTCTTTTACTGATTTGTTCTATCACATTGATTGGTTTGTGAATGTTGTACTACACTTGCATACCATGGATAAATCCCACCTGGTCATGGTGGATAATCTTTTTAATGTACTGTTGGATCCTGTTTGCTAGGATCTTGTTGAGAATCTTAGCATCCATATTCACCAGGGATATTGGTCTGAAATTCTCCTTTTTAGTGTGGTCTTTGCCTGGTTTGGGGATCAGGTAATGCTGGCTTCATAGGAAGAGTCTGGAAGTTTTCCTTCTATTTCTATTTTTTGAAGCAGCTTCAGGAGAATAGGTATTATTTTTTCTTTGAATGTTGATAGAATTATCCAGGGAATCCATCAGGTCCTGGGCTCTTCTTTTTTGGGAGGTTTTTGATCACTGCTTCAATCTCGTTACTAGATATTAGTCTACTCAGGTTGCAATTTCTTCCTGATTCAGTTTTGGAAGTTTATAGATTTCCAGGAATGCATCCATTTCATCTAGGTTGCTTAGCTTATTGACATATAACTGTTGGTAATAATTGCTCATGATTGTTTCTATTTCCTTGGTGTTAGATGTGATATCTCTCTTTTCATTCATAGTTTTATTAATTTGGGTCCTCTATCTTCCTTTGGATTAGTTTGGCCAGTGGTTTATCGATCTTATCGATTCTTTCAAAAAATCAGCTTCTAGTTTTGTTGATGTGTTCTACTGTATCCCTAGTTTCTGTCTCATTGATCCCTGCTCTAATCTTGATTATTTCCCTTATTGTATGTGGGGTTGGCTTAATTTGTTGTTGATTCTCCAGTTCTTTAAGGTGTAAAGAGTGCTGGTGTATTCTGGATTTTTCAATTTTTTTAGAGGAAGGCTTGTATGGCTGTGTATTTTCCCCCTTAGGACTGCCATTGCCGTATTCCATAGGTTTTGTACAAATGTGTCTTCATTCTCATTGGTTTCCATGATTTTTTTAAGTTGTTCTTTGATTTCCTGGTTGATCCAAATATTCTTAAGCAGGGTAGCCTTTAGCATCCAACTATTTGAATTCCTTCCATACTTTTTCTTGTGGTTGAGTTCCAGTTTCAAAGCATTATGGTCTGAGAATCTGCAGGGTATCTCAATCTTTTGGTATCGGTTGAGCCCTGATTTGTGACCCAGTATGTGGTCTATTCTGGAGAAAGTTCCATGTGCGCTTGAGAAGAATGAGTGCTCTGTTGTTTTAGGGTGGAATGTTCTGTGTATATCTATGAGGTCCACCTGGTCCAATGTGTCATTCAATCCTCTTGTTTCCTTATTGATTTTCTGCTTGGATGATCTGTCTATTACTGAAAGTGGTGTGTTTAAATCCCCTACTATTAATGTATTCATATCAATATGACTGTTTATCTTGATTAACAGTTGTCTTATGTAGTTGGCTGCTCCCGTATTGGGGGCATAAATATTTACAATTGTTAGATCTTATTGGTGGATAAACCTTTTTAAGAATAATGTAGTGTCCTTCTGTATCTCTGACTACGGCCTTTAGTTTAAAATCTAATTTATCTCTTATGAGAATCCCTACCCCAGCTTTCTTTTGAGGTCCATTGACATAAAAGATGCTTCTCCATCCCTTCACTTTCAGTCTGAATGTATCTTTAGATTCCAAATGGGTGTTTTGTAGACAGCATATGGACAGGTTTTGTCATTTTATCTGATCTGCAACCCTGTGCCATTTTTTGGGAGTGTTTAGGCCATTCACTTAGAGAGTAATTATTGAAAGATACGTTTTTGTTGACATCATGTTGCCTGTGAAGTCCTTGTCTCTATATATTGTCTCTGTAAATTTCTGCTCTATTACATTCTTGGGTTCTTTCTTCTTCTATAGAACTTCCCTTAATATTTCTTGTAGTGCTGGCTTAGTGGTCACATACTCTTTTAAACCTTGCTGGTCTTGGAAACTCTTTATCTCACCATCCATTTTGAATGTCAGCCCTTCTGGATAAAGTATTCTTGGCTGGAGGTTCTTCTCATTTAGTGCATTGAATATGCCTTGCCTGTCCTTTCTGGCTTGCCAGGTTCCTGTAGACAGGTCTGCTGTTATTCTGATGGACTTCCTTTTTAAATAAGGAAATTCTTCCCCCTAGCTGCCCTCAGGAGCTCTTGTTTAAAATTATGGTTCATCAGCCTCACAATCAAGTGTCTCAAGGTCTTTCTAGATTTGTTGATTTTGAGGGATGTTCTTTCTACCTCTAGGACAGAAACACTAGTTCCATTCCTCAGACAAATGTTAATGACAAGAAAAAAAAAGAGAGAGAGAGAGAGAGAGAGAACCCAGCCAAAATGAACTCCAAGGATAAAATGTATATAATACCAGAACAAAAACAAATACACATAAACACTGACAGAAAAAGAATATGGGAGGGTGGTTATAAATCCTTGATGTGGGTGAGGAAGTTTATTTTGATTCTTCCTGGTGTGTATCTTGATATCTTTGTTAAAGGACTCAATTTCCAGAGATAAAGGGAGATTAAAACTGGTTTATATATAGGTGTAGTATTGATTAGGGAAAGAGGATTACCTTGAAGCTTATATCTATCTATCTATTATACACACACACACACACACACACACATATATATTAAAAAATGGAAAAGCAAAAGCAAAATACATATATGTATGAAAAAGTTCAAGTTAAAAGGTTATTATGGAATATGTCGAATTGAAACTCTAGTTGTAATGGTAAGTAGGTTAAAAATTAAAAAGAACAAGAATCACGAGTACTGATTTAAAAATAAATGTTGTATCTATGAAATATACAGGTATAGGGGAATTCCAGGAAATTAATATCTTGTTTTCCCCTTATATTGGGGTTTTACAATTTTATGGGGACCCTGTGGTGGTTGTCCTCCTGTTCTTTTGGCTGGCTTTCTGGGGCAGGGGCCTGCCGCATTGTTTTTCAGTCAGTCTTGCTTGGCTTGAGTCCTCAGGCCCCCTATCAAGGTGCTGTGCTCTGTGGAAACTGGTTTTTCAGGTTTTTGTTCTCTGGAGGTTTTTGTGATTTCACCACTTTTTGCAGCTTTTCAGAGGTTTAGTGGAAAGCAAATTGCACCCAGACATCTGTCTCAGAGAAAAGCCTCAGTCTGCTCCCTTTGGGTGGTCCAGAACACACAGACTCCTCCTCTGCAAACTTTGCTCAGCTGTGCAACCTCCCACAGGCAAAGCACGTCCCCAGCCACTGTCTCAGGGGTCACCTGAAGCGCCCGCTTGTTTCTGCATGCCTGTGTCACTAAAACGATGAGTGATATTGGTCCAGGGAGCCCGCTTCCAGTGGCTGCCTTTGCCAGAACTGCTGTCTGGGGTCCAGATGTCAGGGTTTCTCAGGTCTCTGCCCACCCCAGAGATTCCAACCAGAGAGTGCTTAGTTTTTCAAGCCCAAGCTGGTAGTATTCAGACTCTCAGTTGGTCCTAGAGACCAGTTGCTAGTGCCTGCACAGAGGTCTCTCAGGTGCCAGTGGGGAGCGCAGTTCAGACCCCAGTTGTGCAGTACATGCAGAGCACAAAAGGCTGTGGTTCTTGAGAGCCCTGGCTGGCGCTCACATCAGAGTCCTTCATGGGCACAGGTGGGAGTATGCTTAGCCCAGCGCTGGTGCAAGCAGCAGAAAGCTGGAGGCTCAGGGACCATGGCCTAAAGGCATCGCCATACTCTCTCTGGCACAATTGGTTTCCAGCAACAGCTGTCCTGTGTCCATGGGCTTAGGCCGGTGCCATGACTGCTTGATCCACCAGTTTCCCCTTAAGATCTTTTGCTCTTTTTGAGTGCTTCTAACCAGACTCCAAGTTAACGCTGGTCCCCAATCACAAGGCACTTTCATATTGGGTTATTACTTTCCAGTGGGTCAGTTCTGGTGACCCCCCTTTCTGTTTAACCTCTGATATCAGTCCAATAATTCCCACTCTGCTTTACGTCTCCACTGGAGTCTTCTGCCTCTGTAGAGATCCAGAGGTGTATAATCTTACATCTCAGGCTGATTGCATGGGTGTTCAGGGTGTTCTGGTAGATAGTTAGCTCACTTTAGGGGACCGGTTGAAACAAGGTCTCCTATTTCTCTACCATCTTGCCCCTCCTCCCAACTTTAAGTACTTTTGCCCCATTCCCACCCATAGTCCTCCATATACACATCATCAACCTTTTAAATATCAAGAGTTATTGTCAAACTTTAAACCTAGTTACCTGTATGCCTGAACCTGACCATTGTACTTCTCTATAGAGCCCAGATTTAAGATGCTCCTGTTAAAAATACAAATGACAACAGTTGGTTTACTGATGACAATAAATATCAAGAGTTATATCAATGAAGACTAACTTATCCCAAATATAACAAAAACAAATAATAATAGTAATAATAATGATAATAACAGCAATAATAATAATAATATGTGAATAGAAAAAAGAAAAGAAAAGAAAAAAAATCCCTGAATGACAGTGCATTCTTTTTAAGATTGTATTTATTTATTTGAGAGAGAAAGAAGGAAATAGCAGTGGGGGAAGGCAGAGGAAGAGGGAGAAGAAGGCTTTATATATTTATTTATTTATTTATTTATTTATTTGAGAAGGCTTCTCACTGAGCAGGGAGCCTGAAACTGGTCTCCTCCCAATTCCCTGGGATTGGCAGCCACCCAACTGTCTGAGCCACCCAGGTATTACCCTCCCCTTTTTCTTAAAATATTTTATGTATTTAGACAGTTAGTTTTAAGAGTATACATAAACTGTGTTATTAGACTGAACTTCATTTGCTAAAGGCAATGTTAGGATAAACTACAGGCCTAGTTGCCATAAAACATTCACTCAGTCTCTCAATCAATTGGTAGCTTCTAGTGTATTAATTCTTCTCTGCCTCATTGTATATTAACTCCACAACTGACCACATATTGACCTGAATGACAGAAGAAATACACATACATATATTTTTATTTAAGACAGCCACAACATCTATTATGACTATCATAATCAAGTTTTGAGTCCAACATTTTAAATAGAAGTTTAACAGTTTCTACTTCATAATTATGCAAAACAAAGAAATACCTGTTATCTTTATGATGTATCAAAGTTATACTACACAGGAAAAAACGAAATAAAAAGAAAAGATCAATGGTTAAGTGACACCAAATCTTTTTGATCAAAGGACAAAGGGGACGTGACTAACCTATTCAAAAGCGCTCATTAAAAGATGAGTTTCCATGTGTGCACTAAGATACTGCAGAAAAGGATCCTGGTAATGAAATTAGTGTCACCTTGACCCTAATAGTTTCCACTTCCTTTTCTTAAAACACTTATTCTTGGAGCTCTGAGCATTTATGCAATAAATATGATTACAGTGTTAGAGAATAAGAAGGGACCAAAATATTACACTGAGAGAGAGAAAAGCCCAGCTAAGCTCACCTGCCCCAACAACGTGCCAGACCTGTGATCAAAGCTATCTTGGACCGTCCAGATGAGATGAGACACTAGATGAGTATTAATGAATGACTTTATTCAAGCTAAAGGGAAAAGCAACATTATTTTACCAACTATGCCTTGTCTGATTTTTGACACATGAAAATTTTAGATATAATAAAAGGTGTGCTCTTTTAAAACACTAAAGTTGGGAGTAGTTGTTACACAGCAGTATATATATATATATGTGTGTGTGTGTATCTATATATAGATAGATAGAGATCTATCTATCTATATATAGATAGATATATATAGATATAGTAAATATATATATCTATATATAGATATATATATAGATATAGTAAATATCGTATATATTTACACTATATCACATATATTATATTATCATATATATTTACACTATATCATATATATTATATTATATTATATTATATCATATATATTTACATATATGTGTGTATATATATATGTGTGTGTGTATCTATATATATGATGTTAAAATGACAAATCTGTTACTCATGGGTATTTAGGTAAAGTAACATCATGCCTATGACTTAACTTACCTTCACCTGTTACATATAATCACTTTTTTTCATGCCAAATGGCAAAGGACTGCTACTTAAATAAAGATATCTATTTGTCCTGTTGGAAAGTTCATTATTTCCATTTTTAAACTAACCAAGAAGTTTGCAGGAAAGATCAGAGATAAAAGTAGTATTTGTGAAATAAAAATAAATACCACAGGGGCACCTGGGTGGCTCAGTGGGTTAAGCCTCTGCCTTCGGCTCAGGTCATGATCCCAAGGTCCTAGGATCGAGCCCCGCATTGGGCTCTTTGCTCAGCGGGAAGCCTGCTTCCTCCTCTCTCTCTGCCTACTTGTAATCTCTACCAAATAAATAAATAAAATCTTTAAAAAAATAAAAATAAAAAAAACCCACAATATCAGCCATATCACACTATTTCTGAAAATGAGAGAGTTTATCTTTGGAGAAAAAAGACTGTTAAACTAAAAAGTCACATATGTCATTAA
Organism: Martes martes; assembly: GCF_963455335.1. NCBI lineage: Eukaryota > Metazoa > Chordata > Mammalia > Carnivora > Mustelidae > Martes > Martes martes. The sequence continues at coordinate 70,420,957 of NC_137897.1, forward strand.
ATAGGTGTAGGCTTTAAGAACACATGAGTTAGATAATATGTCTAGTTTCCTCATACATAATATTATGACTTCATTGTAAATACGTACCATAGAAAAGAAAACTTTTTATTAGAAAGTCTAAGCCCTTTAGGTGTGAATGCCATTAACTTGAACAAGGGAACATGTATTTTTAGAAAAAGTATATTCTAAAATTAAAATTATTTTGATTTCATTTTCGAGTTAATCTTAATTTATTTTTAATTTCAAATAGCATTAAAAGAACGTATGAGATTGATGTTTAGTAAATGGAAGTTGTGCTTAAAATTTTTGAATCATTGTTATGTAGATATTTGTGATTAGATAGTAGAAATGTTTTTACTTTGAATGCTTTGAAATACTTTGAAAATTGTTAAAGCTAGCATGCTTATGAATTAATGCCCTTCTAGATGGTGATTTACCAAAAAACTTTCCTTCTCCAATTTGGTGAGGTGGAAAGATCTCTGTACTAAGAATTAGTAGATCTGGCATTTAGTCTTTCTTTTGTCACTAATGAGCACTTAGAACATAGGTAAGTTACTTTTTCTCCCTTAGTTTTCCTTTAGTTTCTCTTTAGTTTACTAAGTTTTGAAATAGGACATTTTCATAAAAAGATCTTTAAGGTCTATTCCGGGTGTAATACTTTTTTTATTATAATTTCCTCTTTAGTCTTGCTGAAGTCCTCATATTATTTGTTCCTTTAAGTAAAAACACTGAGTTCTTTATTAAAAGACAAATACTGTGTGAGAAGAGTTGCACATTAAGCCATTAATAATCATTAAAACCCCAAATTGATTCAGTTTATTAAATTAGCTATCAGGCAATTGAGGGAATAGGAAAAAAGGGAAGTTTGACATGAAGGGTAATGGGCAGAAAACTAATTGCAATGTGCCCTAACAAGCCAAGTGTTATCATATAGATATTGGGCACTAGTCTAGACAACATCAAAGTTTGCCTAAAGGAGTTCTTAGTGATATGCTCATGGGTATTATGAAATAATGTCAAGTACATACCCTAATTGAGACCCCATTGTATATGAAAAATGGACTTATTTAATAACTTCGGTCCCAGATATTTTATTCTGGATCTGCTTTCTCAAAAATAGCAAGTGACTTACCATCATTTTGTGGTGGATTAAATACCTAACTAGAAAAGAAAAATATTGGTGTCCTGCTCCATGGCAAAGTGAACTATAATAAGAACTAAATTTTTAGGTCTGTCACAGTAAATGAACGCTTTCCAGGTTGTAGTAGTTGTATGCTTTTGTAAAATGATGTGAAAGTTTTCAGCAGCCCTAAATTATATCTGCATCAAGAATGATAAAAAGAAGTATGAGTCTCACCTTCTGTTTATTTATTTATTTTAAAAATATTTTTTAAATTTATTTGTCAAAGAGAGTGAGAGCTAGCACAAACAGGGGAAACAGAAGGCAGAGGGAGAAGCAGGCTCCCCGCTGAGCAAGGAGTCCAATATGTGACACAATCCCAGGACCCCAGCACCACAATCTGAGCCGAAGGCAGATGCTTAACCAACTGAACCACTCAGGCATTCCTCACCCTCTTATTTAAAGAGATTTTCCAAAACACTCACACTAAATTTATACATAAATCTAATTGATCAGATGTTAGCCACTTACCCATACATAACCATAAGAGATTCCTGGAAACAATGCTTAATCTGGGTACAGAGGATCATATATCTTGGAGGTCAATAGTAATCTGGGCCACAATATGCACTATCACAGAGTCTGAGATCCTTACATACTACTTTTATTGAGGATGGAAAGTCTTCAGCTAAAAATGAAAATTAATTTTCAGAGAAGCCTTAAAGTTTGAAAGATTTTACTACCATAATTATCTAAATAAATAGTAATAACAGACTAGAATCCCAGAAAAGTATAAATATTATTGGAAGATAAAGCCTCTAATGTTAATAGAATACAGTAAAAATAAAGGTAATGATAAATAACATGTTGAAGTACAATTTCTGTCTTGGATTATACACAATTATGCCTCTGAAAGAGTAGAACATATTCAAATTAGGAACTAAAGGATTAGAAATAACTGTCACAGGATGCCTAGGTGGTTCAGTCAGTTAAGTGTCTGCTTTCAGCTCAGATCATGATCCCAGAACCCTGGCCATGAGCCACGCATCAGGCTTCCTGCTCAGTGGGGAGCCTGTTTCTTCCTCTCCCTTTGCCTGTTGCTCCCCCTTGCTTGTGCTCTTTCTCTTGTCAAATAAATAAGATCTTTAAAAAAAGAAATATCTTTCACTATAATGACTCGTACAGAATGAGCATTTTTTTAAGATTTTATTTATTTATTTGACAGACAGAGATCACAAGTAGGCAGAGAGGCAGATAGAGAGAGGAGGAAGCAGGCCCCCCGGTGAGCAGAGAGCCAGATACGGGACTCAATCCCAGGACCCTGGGATCATGACCTGAGCTGAAGGCAGAGGCTTTAACCCACTGAGCCACCCAGGTGTCCCCAGAATGAGCATATTAAAGTCACCAAAGTTCAGGAAACAAGATGCTTTCCAGATAAATAAATAGAAACAGGCATAGAAAAAAAAATAACTAAACTTCTAGAATTTTCTACCTCTTCTACCTCTAGAACTTTCTACCTTGTCAGTATCGTCCAAAAACTTTTAAGACCAAAAATATATTTCATTAAGGGATTAATTGTTTTTGAATCTTAATTTAAAAAAGCAGTTTTTAGGTGTCATTTTTATCTATTGAACAAATACCAAAAAGAAACATCCGTCATCCATTCAATGTTGTTTCATAAGTTAACCTAGAGCATTTTATATTATTGCTAATTTGTTCATACATTCTATCTGTTAGATTAATAAGGAAAGTGTATCTAAAGAATTTAGAACAGAGGGGCATATAGTATTGTTTTGTTTTCAAAAATAATCATTCTGGGACCATAAGAATCATGGACCACTACAAAAATAACAGAAGAGACCTACTGGTGTGCTGCAATTTGAGGTGACTCATTTTGAACAAAGGTTTCACAAAATCTATGAGGCAAACAGAGGATGGGCCACAGCAATGATAGGCCTGGAAAAATATAATTATAACTGTATAACAAACCAAAGGACAAATGGAATAAGAGAAGCAGAGTATTGCAAGTTACTCACATGGTGCCATGTTAGGGACACTAGAAAAACATATATGTCTTCCCAGCTAACCCAGACATGGATCCTGAAATTCAAGATCAAATGCAATATGAATTACCAAGAAGGTAACATAATAATCTGTTATCAATCATTAATACCAAATCACAGATTTATTTATCATTCTAGCACTCAGTAGGATTCTGAGTAGAAGAGGTACTGGAAAGGTAGGTTTGATGTTAAGAAGGTAGTTAGTAAAAGTATGAAGCAAAGAAGTGCTGGCAGGGTTAGATGGATGACTGGGAGGAAAAAGATCACAGGGACATTTTCTAGATAGCAGGAGACAAGACTCTAGGAAGTTAATACAACACATAAAACTAACAAGTAAATAAAAATAAGTGATGATCTTAGGAAGATGGTGGCAAAGTAGGTGGACCCTAAGCTCACCTTGTCCCCCAAATACAACTAGATAACTATCAAATTATCACAAATATAACAATAATTGATCTGAAGACAGGCAGAACAAACTCTGCAACTAAAGGTAGACTAGAGGCCTCCAAAGAAGGAGGAAGTATGGAGATATGGTTTGGAAGAGAAACAAACTGTGCTGCAGTGGGGAGGGAGGGAGCCAGTACAGAGAAGGATGAGAGACAGAATAACACAGAGAGGAGTGCACAGGGAAAACAAATTGCCATAGAATTGGTTTAGAAAACAAGAGGGATCAAATTTTGTGACTCCTGGCAACCAATGGGACTTAAAGCATGGAGTTCAAAAGTCAGCAGGATTGGCTGGGATAGAGCTCCGAGGTCATTGCACTGCTCTTAGAAAGTAGGCAGGCAAACAAACTATGGACATACAATGTGGATACAGTGACCGAAAGAGTGCCTGCAACATGGAGTAAGAGGTTATTTGCTCTTTTTAGAATATATCTTAGAGATGTGGCATTCAGGGAGACAATGCTCTGGGAGCAAAGAAATTGGCTGGTACTATTTCCCTTCCTCACCATTCAGCTTGAGCACAGGACTACCCGCAGGAACAAGAAAAGCATTGACAGTTGTTACCTAACTTGTTTATTCCAAGCCTCACCTTCCACTCTGCACATAGGTGAAACTCCCTTGCCTAGCCTCTGTCCCACATGTCAGGAACCATCTCCCAGAAGATTGATCCAAACATCTGCTCACACCATATCTTCTGATTCAGGAATATTGGGGAACTTTTGTTCTGGTACTAGTGGTGACAAGACTCATTTCACAGGCAGATCACAGCATAGTTACTTAAAATGCACCACACTCAAGCTAGGGACCAAACACTACCCAAAACAGACAAAGAGAGTTTCTGGAGATGACTGGACTGAAGGATAAAAAAAAAAAAAGTCAGAGTGCAACAGTATACATTGTAGATACTTGTTGAAGTCCTAGGCCCTGGAAACAGGGACATTACATGACAGTATTGGGATCTTGTCTGTCTGTCTGGTTGGAGCTCCAGGGTATTTTCCACCGGGGAGAAGCTGGACGCAGCCATGCTCCCCAGGGCTGGAGTGGATGCGGGGACACCCCATCCCTCTGCTGGTAGATGGTCGGGGGGTACGAGTCCCCCTGAGTGGTCGGGGGGTTTGAGTCCCCCTAGATGGTTGGGGGGTACGAGTCTCCCTGGGCAGTTGGGGGGTATGGGTCCCCCTAGGCGGTCGGGGGATAAAGAAAGCTCCCACCAGTGGCAGGTTCTGGGTAAGAATCGTTGGGTCTGCAGTTGTTTTTGCCTGGTTCTTTTGTTGTCTGTTGTGTGGTTTGTTGTGTTTGTAGGGGACCAAGAAAGTCGCCACCAGCAGCAGGCTCTGGATAGGGATCGCTGGGTCTGCAGTTGTCTTTGCCTGGTTCTTTTGTTGTCTGTTGTGTTGTTTGTTGTATTTGGAGGAATGGGACGAACAGGGAGTAAGGGACCTGTGACACCCCTAGGCCTTGTTCTTGAACATTTCAAGGATTTTCAAGGTAAAGCCATTCAGTCAGGTGACAAGGTTTACCCGGGAAAACTAAAAACACTCTGCCAGTTAGAATGGCCCACTTTCTCCACAGGGTGGCTGCCAGAAGGAACGTTTGCCTTGGCTCAGATCTATTCTACCCTGAGCGAGGTCTTTGATCTACATCGAGACCAGATACCGTACATTGTGGCCTGGCGATATCTGATAGAAGAGCCGCCATCATGGCTCAAGTCCCACCTTCCCCCTGCTAGCAAAACCATCTCTCTCCCTCTAAGGCAGGTCAAAGCACCAGAACCAGAACAGACAGATGAGGGGAAACCAGGAAAGAAGATCGTTCTCCCTCCATCGGATATGGAGGATGTGGAATTTCCCTCCCCTTATTTGTCCTCTAAATCTGACTCTTGGTCTCGAAATGCCTTTACTAGTCCACCTCATACACGGTCGGGGTCCACCTATGGGACCACCAAGCAGAGAGACCGCCCTGATCCTACCCCTTCCCCCTCTCCCCTTCTGCCTCCCTTTACCTCACCGGTACTGTCTGCGCCAATGCTGCCTCTTCGTGAGGTTGCTCTACCAGATGGGAGAGGGCGCCCCCACCTAAGCTATATCCCTTTCTCCTCTTCTGACATCTATAACTGGAAAACCCAACACAAATCCTTTTCTGTCTACCCTCAGGATTTAATTAGCCTCTTGGAGACTGTCTTTCTTACTCACCAACCTACCTGGGTGGATATTCAACAGCTCCTTATGGCTCTTTTTAATGGGGAAGAGTGGGATCGCATCATGCGAGAAACCCATAAGGTAATAAGCGAGAGACTTGGCAGGGACTTCGATCCCCGCCAAATGGAGGACTACTGCCCGAGGGAACCCCCCGACTGGGATCCAAACTCTGATGAAGGTAAGGAGAGCTTACGTTTCTACCGCCAGGCTCTACTGGGAGGCCTCCGTGCAGCTGCAAGGAGACCCATAAATTTATCTAAAATAAGTACGGTGACTCAGGGTAAGAATGAGTCTCCAGGAGCTTTCTTAGAAAGGCTAATTGAAGCCTACAAAATGTATAGCCCGATCGACCCTGAGGCACCCGAGAATCAGAGGGCAGTGAATCTTGCGTTTGTCAGTCAGTCAGCCCCAGATATAAGGAGAAAACTTCAGAGAATTGAACGATTCAAAGGGAAGAACTTGACTGAGTTAGTGGGAATAGCAGAAAAGGTGTTTAACAACAGGGATGCACAGGAGGATGAAAAACAGACAAAAAAACTGGTTAAGGTTTTGGCATTGCATCAGGCGGGGAGAAGACGGGTAAGGGATAGTAAATGGAAGGAAAAGCCTAAGCACAGAGAAGGCAGGTGGGAAGACTTAGGTTCAGATCAGTGCGCTTACTGTAAGGAAAAAGGACATTGGGCCAAGGAGTGCCCCAAAAGGAAGACAGCAATGCTTGCCACCAGAGACTGAAGGGGCCATGGTTCGGAGCCCCTCCCCGAACCTCGGGTAAAAATTGAAGTGGAGGGGAAATCAGTTGATTTTTTGGTGGACACGGGAGCCCAATTTTCATCATTACTTAAACCTATGGAAAAACTGTCTGGAGAGGAAGTTTGGGTACAGGGAGCAAATGGCACAGAGAGACATAAATGGACAACAGAAAGGACTTTAAATTTGGCCTCGGGAGTAGTTAAGCATCGATTTTTGGTCCTCCCTAATGCCCCATATAACTTGATGGGAAGAGATCTCCTCCACAAGTTAAGAGCTGGCATTCAGTTCTCGGAAGGAGACATGACTGTAACCTTGAGACAACCCACTGTACAGGTGTTTATGGCAGCAGTACATGAATATCTCCTTCACGAGCCAGTCTCAAAACCAGAGGAGACAAAGGAGGGGAGTCTTCTCCAAATCCTACAGGACGAGTTTCCCCAGGTCTGGGCAGAAGGGAAGCCCCCTGGCTTGGCCAAGGAACAACTGCCAGTGGTGGTACAATTAAAGGCAACAGCTATGGCTGTTCGTGTTTGGCAGTACCCCCTTCCCTGGGAAGCAAAGGAAGGGATCAGAAAACACATTAACCGCCTTCGAGGAGACGGGATTCTAGTTCCTTGCAAATCTCCATGGAACACACCTTTGCTGCCTGTCAAAAAGGCCGAGACTGGGGAGTACCGACCCGTCTTTTACCGATCCGACAGGATCTTTTCTTCATAAAGTCATTGCCCTCAAGGACAGGAGACATAGCTGATTTTCTTAACAGGAAACAGGTAAAATGAAACAAAATGAGAAGACAGAGATATTTATTCCAAATGAAATAATAGGACAAGGTCACAGAGATCTAAGTGAAAAAAATATAAGTAATATTCCTGATGGAATATTCAAAGCAATGGCTATAAGGCTATTCACTGGATTTGAGAAAAAAGCAATAGACATCAGTGAGACCCTTAACAGATAATAAAGAACCAATCAGAGATGAAGAATGCAATAAATGGCATTAGAAAAAATGTTTCATGCAATAAACAGCAAGCTGGAAGAAAGAGGGGAGAAAATTAATGACCTAGAAGATGGAGTAATGGAAAAATAATCAAGATGAACAAAAAAGAGAAAATGCAAAATGAGAATAGATTTAGGGAACTCAGTGACTCCATCAAATTAGTAATATTCGCATTAGAGGAGTCCCAGAAGAAGAAAGAGAAAAGGGGGAAGGAAAGTTACTTGAAGAAATAATAACTAATAACTTCTCAAATGTGGGGAAGGAAGCATATATCCATATCCAGGAGACACAAATTCTCCCCAAAAAAAACAACAAAAGAGATACACACCAAGACATATTGTAGTTAACTTGGCAAAATATAGTGATAAAGAAAAAAAAAAAGTTTAAAAACAGCTAGACAAAGAAGATGGTAACATATAAGGAAAAGCCCATAAGGTTAGTAGGGTATTTTTCACAAAAAAACTTCCAGCCAGAAGGAACTGGCATGATATATTGAAAGTGGTGAATGAGAAAAATCGGCAGCCAGCAGTGCTCTATCTAGCAAGCCTATTATTCAGAATAGGAGAAATAATTTCCCAGACAAACAAAAGTTAAAGGAATTTGTGACTGATAAACCAGCCCTGCAAGAAATATTAAAGGGGACACTTTGAGTAGAAAAGAGAGACCAAAAGTAACAATACAAAGGTAGGAAACACAAAAGCAGTAAAGATGAATATTCTTGTAAAACATCAGTCAAGGAACTCACAAAATAAAAGGATTAAAATATAACAACATAGACCTAAAATGTGGGGAAGGAAAGGAAAAAAAGAATGGGTTAAAATTTAAACAACCATCAGTGAAATATAGACTGCTATATGCAGAACAGGTTATATACAAACTTAATGGTAACCATATACCAAAATCCAAAAATAGTAAAATATAAAGAAAAAGAAATATAAATACATCACTAAAGAAAACCAGCAAAACATGAAAGACAAAAAAGATCAGGGAAAATCTTCAGAACAACCACAAAAACTAAAAATGACAATAAAACGTATCTATCAATAATTACTTTATATGTAAATGGACTAAATTTTCCAATAAAAAAACCATAGAGTGATAGGATTAAAACAAAACAAAACAAAACAAACCACAAAGAAGAACAAAAACAACACCCATGTATATGTTGCCTAAAAAAGGCTTATTTAGACCTAAAGACACTAGCATATTGAAAGTGAGGGAATGGAGAAACATATAATGCAGATATGTCAAAAGAAAGCCAGAGCCATATTTATAAAAGAAGTGAAATCTGACCAAATTGAAATCTAAAAGGTTATTAATAAGGTGCAATAAAAAATTGATGCTTTAACTGCTACAATAAATGAGACAGAAGAAAGAATTAATGAAATAGAAGACCAAATAATGGAGAATAAAGAAACTGAGAAAAAGAGAGACAAACAACTACTGGATTATGATGGAAGAACACAAGAGCTAAGTGACACCATAAAATGAAAAAAATATTAGAATAATTGGAATCCCAGAAAAAGAAGAGAGAGGCAGAATGTATATTAGAGCAAATTATACCAGAGAATGTTCCAAATTCGGAGAAGAAAACAGGCATCAAAATTCAGGAGACACAGAGAACCCAACTCAAAATCAATAAAAATAGGTCAGTACCCTATCATTTAATAGTAAACTTACAAGTCTTAGAGACAAAGTGAAAATACTAAAAGTAGCTCAGCCAAAAATACAATGTCCAGCTAGGCTGCCATTGGAAATAGAAGGGGGGATAAAAAGTTTCCAGGACAAACAAAAATTAAGAGAATTTGCCAACACCAAACCAGCCCTACAGGAAGTACTGAAAGGGGTCCTCTAAGCAGAGAGAGCCTTAAAGTAACATAGACCAGAAAAGAACAGACAATATACAGTAACAGTCACCTTACAGGCAAAACTATGACAGTACATTCATATCTTTATATAGTTACCCTGAATGTAAATGAGCTACATGTCCCAACCAAAAGACACAGAATATCAGACTGGATTAAAAAAAAAAAAAAAAAAACAAGATCTGTCAATATGCTGTCTGCAAGAGACTCGTTTTAGACCCAAAGGCACCTGCAGATTAAAAGTGAGGGAGTAGAAAACAATTTACCACGCTAATGGACATCAGAAGAAAGCTGGGGTAGCAATCCTTATATCAGACAAATTAGAATTTAAACTAAAGATTATAGTAAGAGATGAGGAAGGACACTTTTCTTACTCAAAGTGTCTCTCCAACAAGAAGATCTAACAATTTTAAATATCTATGCCCTAACATGGGAGCAGTCAATTTTATAACCCAAATAATAACAAAATAAAAGAAACACATTGGCAATAATACAATAATAGTAGAGGACTTTAACACCCCCCCCTCACTAAAATGGATAGGTCATCTAAGCAAAAGATCCACAAGGAAATAAAGGCTTTAAATGACACACTCGACCAGATGGATTTCACAGATATACTCAGAACATTTCATCCCAAAGCAACAGAATACACATTCTTCTTGAATGAATGTAAAACATTCTCCAGAACAGATCACATTCTGGGTCACAAATGAGGTCTCAGTAATACCAAAAGACTGGGATCATTCCCTGCATATTTTCAGACCACAATGCTCTGAAGCTAGAACTCAGTCACAAGAGGAAACTTGGAAAGAACTCAAATACATGGAGGCTAAAGAGCATACTACTAAAGAATGAATGGGTTAACCAGGAATTTAAAGAAGATTTTCAAAAAATCATGGAAACAAATGAAAATGAAAACAAAACTCATCAAAATCTTTAGGATGCAGCAAAGACAACCCTAAGAGGAAAATATATAGCAATACAAGGCTTCTCAAGGAAAAAGAAAGGTCTCAAATACACAACCTAACCCTACTGCTAAAGGAGATTGAGAAATAGCAAATAAAGTGTAAATTGATCAGGAGAAGAGAAATAATAAAGATCAGAGTAGAAAACAATGAAATAGAAACCAAAAGAAGAGTAGAATAGATCACTGAAACTAGTAACTGGTTCTTTGAAAGATTAATAAACCTCTGGCCAGACATACCCCCCCCCAAAAAAAGAGGGAGAGGTAGAGAGAGAGAGAGAGAGAGCAAGCGAGAGAGTCAAATTAATACAATCATGAATGAAAGAGGTGAGATCACAACAAACGCCAAAGAAACACAAACAATTATAAGAACATATTATGAGCAACTATATGCCAGCTGTATGCCAGCAACTATATGCCAGTTAGACAATCTGGAAGAAATGGATGCATTCATAGAGATGTAAACTACCAAAACTGATCCAGGAAGAAATAGAAGACCTGAACAGTCCTATAACCAGTAAGATAACTGAAGCAGTAATAAAAGAACAAACAAACAAACTCCCAACAAACATGATGCCAGGACCAGATGGCTTCCCAAAGGAGTTCCACAAAACATGTTTTTAAAAGATTTTATTTATTTATTTGACAGACAGAGATCACAAGCAGGCAGAAAGGCAGGCAGAGAGAGAGAGGAGGAAGCAGGCTCCCTGCTGAGCAGAGAGCCCGATGTGGGGCTGGATCCCAGGTACCTGGGATCATGACCTGAGCCAAGGGCAGAGGTTTTAACCCACTGAGCCACCCAGGCACTCTCTACAAAACATTTTAAGAATTAATACCTATTCTCCTGAAACTATTTCAAAAAATAGAAATTGAAGGAAAACTTCCAAACTCATTGTATGAAGACAGAATTACCTTAATCCCAAAACCAGACAAAGACCCCATCAAAAAGGAAAATTACAGACCAATATCCCTGATGAATATGGGTGCAAAATTCTCACCAAAATGCTAGCCAATAGGATCCAAAAGTACATTAAAAAGATTGTCCATCAGGAACAACGGGGATTTTTTTCTGACTGCAAGTTTGGTTCAAAATCCACAAATCAGTCAATGCGATATAATACATTAATAAAAGGACAAAAACAATATGACACTCTCAATAGGTGCAGAAAATCATTTGACAAAGCACAACAGCCTTTCTTGATTAAAATTCTTCAGAGTGTAGTGATAGAGGGTACATACCTCAATATCCTAAAAGCCATCTATGAAAACTCCACAGTGAATATCATTCTCAATGGGCAAAAACTGAAAGCATTTCCCCTAAGGTTAGGAACACAGTCACTACCACCATTGTTGTTGAACATAGTAGTAGAAGTCCTAGGCTCAGCAATCAGACAACAAAAAGAAATACACGTAATCCAAATTGGCAAATAAGTCAAACTCTCTTTCTTTGCAGATGATATGATACTTTATATGTAAAATCCTAGATTCCAACCCAACATTGCTTGAATTCATACAGGAATTCAGCAAAGAAGAATATAAAATCAATTCATAGAAATCAGTTTTATTTGTATACACAAACAACAAGACAGAATTAAGAGAATTTAAGGAGTTGTTCCATTTACAATTGCACCCAAAACCACAAGATACCTAGGAATAAATCTAAACAAAGGCAAAGAATCTGTACTCAGAAAACTAAAGAATATTCATGAAAGAAATTGAGGAAGAGATGAAAAATGGAAATAATTTCCATGCTAATGGATTGGAAGTACAAATATTGTGAAAATGTCTGCACTACCTAGAGCAATCTACACATTCATTGCATTGCCTTTCAATATACCATCAACTTTTTTTTTTCACAGAACTGAAAAAATAATCCTAAAATTTATATGGAACAGAAAAGACCCCAAATAGCCAGAGGAATGTTGAAAAAGAAAACCAAACCCGGAGACATCCCAATTCCAGACTTCAAGCACTATTACAAAGCTGTAATAATCAAGACAGCACGGTAGTGACACACACAAAAAATACATATAGATCAATGGAATAGAATAGAGAGCACAGAAATGGACCCTCTACTCTATGGTTAACTAATCTTTGACAAAGCAGGAAAGAATGTCCAATGGAAAAAAAAAGACAGTCTTTTCTACAAATGGTGTTGGGAAATTGGAAAGCCAGAGGTAGAAGAATGAAACTGGACCATTTCCTTACACCACACACAAAAATGGACTCAAAATGGATGAAAGACCTCAGTGTGAGACAGGGATCTACCAGCATCCTAGAAGAGAACACAGGCAACAACCACTTCAACCTCAGCCACAGCAACTTCTTCCTAGAAACATTTCCAAAGTCAAGGGAAGCAAGGTCAAAAATGAACTACTGGGGCATCATCAAGATCAAAATCTTTTGCACAGCAAAGGAAACAGTCAACAAAACCAAAAGACGACTGACAGAATGGGAGAATATATTTGCAAATGACCTATAAGATAAAGGGTAGCATCTGAAATCTATAAAGAATTTATCAAACTCAACACCTAAAGAACAAATAATCCAATCAAGAAATGGGCAGAAGACATGAACAGACATTTCTACAAAGAATACATCCAAACGGTCAATAGACACCTGAAAAAGTTCTCAGCATAACTCAGCATCAGGGAAATAGAAATCAAAACCACAATGAGATACCACCTCATGCTTGTCAGAATGGGTCAAATTAACTACACAGGAAACGAAAGATGCTTGCATGAATGCAGAGAAAGGGGAACACTCTTACACTGTTGGTGGGAATGCAAACTGGTGCAGCAACTCTGGAAAACAGTATGGGGGTTTCTCAAAAATTTAAAAATAGAAATATCCTATGCCCCAGCAATCACACTATTAGGTATTTACCCACAAGAGCCAAAAAACTGTGATTTGAAGAGCTATATGAACCCTAATGTTTATTGCAGCATTATCAATGATAGCCAAATTATGGAAAGAGGCCAAATGTCCATCAACTGATGAATGTATAAAGAAGGTGTGGTATGTATATATAGTGGTATATTACTCAGCTACTGAAAATAATGAAATCTTGATATTTGCTCTGATGTGAATGGAGCTAAAGTGCATTATGCTAAACAAAATATGTCTTTCAGAGAAAAAGAAACACCATATGCTTTCACTCATATGTATTTAATAAACAGAGCAGATGAGCAAAGGGAAAAGGAAAAAAATAGAGGGAAGAAAAACTTAAGAGACTCTTAACTATAGAGAAGAAATGGGGGCTTGATGGAGAGGAGGTGGGTGGGGGATGGGCTAAATGCGTGCTGGGTATTGAGGAGGACACTTGTGTTGAGCACTGGATGTTAGACATAAATGATGATTCACTAAATTCTACTCCTGAAACCAATATTACACTATATGGTGACTAGTACATACGTACATAAGTACTTATGTATGCATGCATGTATGTATGTATTTGGGTGGAAATACAAAACATTTTTTAATTAAATTTTATTTTTTCAGTGTTCCAAGAGTCATTGTTTATGCACCACACCCAGTATTAGTATTTAAATAAAGATTTGGAAAAAAAAGGAAAAATTCCAGACAATCTACAAATTCATACACACACACACAAACTTTTGACCCATCAAAGTTTTATGGCTATATGGCAACAAAAATCACCCAAAGTCTAAGGAGCTAGAGGTGACTTCAAGGAGGGATTATATTTAAATATGTATTTAAACATTTATTTACCTGCAAAAGATGCCACTAAAGCTATACTATCCAATAAGAATATTTTTTCCTGGTGATGGGTATTAAGGAGGGCATAGATTGCATGGAGCACTGGGTGTTATATGCAAACAATGAATCATGGAGCACCACATCAAAAACTAATGATGTATGGTATGATAACCAATGTAACACAATAAAAATAAATAAAAAAGAGTAGTAGGAAAACATGTAACCCCTTTAGCTATTAATCCTTTATTGATAAAACAATTAAATGCTTAATAGAAAAAACAATAAAGATGAAATGTTCTGAAAAAATATTTTTTTCTTGAATTTTAAATGCATATCTAAATTCTGAGTGAGAACTATATATTTTTTTAAAGATTTTATTTATTTATTTGACAGAGAGAGATCACAATTAGGCAGAGAGGCAGGCAGGGCGGGGGGAGGGGCAGAAGCAGGCTCCCTGCCGAGCAGAGAGCCCAATGTGGGGCTCGATCCCAGGACCCTGGGATCATGACTTGAGCTGAAGGCAGAGGCTTTAACCCACTGAGCCACCCAGGCGCCCAAGAACTATATTGATAATATAATATAATCCGGGAAATTTAGACAAAGGGAGAATTCACACCCACTTGTAAACTGCCATGGACCTAATTGGGTGCTCACCAAAAAAACTGGGAACAAGACAAGTTTCCTGAGAAAATTTCCCTCATAGTGCAGATCTATGAGCAAAAAACTTTTGTCTCTGTGGGAAAATTGTGACGTTAAACCTGTGTCAATTTCCTATCTTCTCTATGAAACAAACCCCTTAAGGCACTAGGGAAAAAGCATCCTATTGTAGTAAAGACATTAAGTGAAGATACATTGTAACAGGTGGGGAGGAAAAAGGAAAAAGAAAACAAACAAACAAAAAAGAAAACAAACAAACAAAAAACAAAAAAGCCTCTCTTCTTGAAGAAGAGCTGGGATTCATCTTGGACCCAGACCATTTAAGGTCTGCTACAGATACAGATGGAGGTATCAAGATCATGGAGAAGGTACCCACCCCGGAGACCCAGGGACATAGGACCTGCTCTGAAAGAGTATAAATATAAACAACAGAGAGCACACTGGTAATACCTTACCACATTATCTATAAGTGCCAAGTAATAAGTGATAGAATATACTTCTGGAAAATAAGCAAATCTATCAGAGAGACACTAACTGAGATACAGACCAAAATAGAAAACATACACTGATGGTGAAGTAGACAATGAGGAAAAACAGTAGCAAACCAGTACCACATTTATAGCAGGTAATAAAAGAAGATTTAAAGTCTGTGGTATGTTAAGGCTAACATAGCAACCACAAAATTCAAATCCAATGTAATAAGCAGAATTCAAAAGGTGTCTTTCCTAGATTCTCATCCCTTTGTTGACCAGTCAAACCCTAATCTAGTAACTTCTATGCAGGGAATTTGACTTATTATTATGATTATGGACTTTATGATTGGAAGAATTTTATGTCTTATGTAGTTCTGTCCAATCTAATCACTTGAACACATTAAAGCAGATAATTCTTTTCCTGGCTGGAGGCAGAGAGGTGTAGCAGAAGAGGTAAGCAGAGAAAATGAAGCAGAAAGGGAGTTCAGAATGATTCAAAGAGTAGGAAGGACTTGATTTACCATTGCTGACCTTGATGATGGAGTAATAGAACCATGGGACAAGGAATGTGGGTGACTTCTACAAGTTTAGAAGATCCCCGGCTGTGAGTAAGCAAGGAAATAAGACCTTAATCCTACCAACATGTGGGAATAAATTATTTCAACAATCTGAATGAGCTAGGAAGTACAATTGACCCCTAGATAACTTGCTTCCAGATAAGAACTAACAGTGTTTTCAGCCTTGTGAAACCCTCAGTGGAGAGGTCAGTCAAGTTCAGTGAACTTCTGACCTACAGCAGGGTAACATATTATATATATATATACACATATATATATGTGTATATATATATATATATGTATATGTATATGTATATGTATATGTATATGTATATATGTATATATATATATACACACACACATATATATGTATATATATATGTGTGTGTATATATATATATATACATATATATATACATATATATGTGTGTGTGTGTGTGTGTGTGTGTGTATATATATATATATATATATATATATATATAATCTCCAATGGAAAAAAGACAGTCTCTTCAATAAATGGTCCTGGGAAAATTAGGCAGCTAAAAACAGAAGAATGAAACTGAATCATTCTCTTACCTCATACACAAAGATAAAATGAAAATGGATGAAAAACCTCAATGTGAGATAGTAATATATCCAATTCCTAGAAGAGAGCATAGCCAGAAACCTCTTTGACATCAGCCACAATAACGTCTTTCAGGACATGTCTCCAAAAGCAAGGGAAAGAAACAAAAGCAAAAATGAACTTTTGGGACTTTGTCAATATAGAAATCTTCTGTGCAGCAAATGAAATGTCAACAAAGCTAAGAGGGAACCCATGGAATGGGAGAAGATGTTTGCAAATAACATTACATTTAAAGGGCTGATATCCAGGATCTATAAAGAACTTCTCAAACTCAACACCCAAAAAACCAATAACCCAGTCAACAAATGGGTAGAAGACATGAGCAGACACTTCTCCAAAGAAGACATGGAAAGGGCTAACAGACACATGAAAAAATGTTCAACATCACTAGCTGTCAGGGAAATTCAAATCAAAACCATAATGAGATACCACCTTACAGCAGTTACAATGGCAAAAATTAACAAGACAGGAAAATACAAGTGTTGTCAAGGATGTGGAGAAAGGGGAACCCTTGTACACCAATGTTGGTGGGAATGCAAGCTAGTACAGCCACTTTGGAGAACAGTATGTGGGTTCCTCAAAAAGTTAAAAATAGAATTACCCTTATGACCCAGCAATTGCACTAGTGGGTATTAACCCCAAAGATACATAGGTAGTGAACAGAAGGGACACGTGCACCCCAATGTTCATAGCAACAACGTCCACAATAGCCAAACTGTGGAAGGAGCCAATCTCAGCCCTTCAACTGATGAATGGATAAGGAAGATGTGGTATATGTATATACAATGGCATATTACTCCGCCATCAGAAAGGATCAATACCCACCGTGTGCATTGACATGGTTGGGACTGGAGGGGATTATGGTAAGTGAAATAAGACAGGCAGAGACATTTATGACATTTATGACATTTATCATATAGTTTCTCTCATATGTGGAACACAAGGAATAGCACAGAGGACCATAGGGGAAGGGAAGTAAACCTGAAGGGGAAGAAATCAGAGAGGGAGACTCCTGAAAACAAAGTGAGGGTTTCAGAATGGAGAAGCGTGGACAGATGGGGTAGCCAGATGATGGGTATTAAGAAAGGCACTTGTTGTGATGAGCGCTAGGTATTATACACAACCAATGAATCATTGAACAGTACATCAAAAACTAATGATGTACTATACATTGGCTAACTGAACATATTAAAAGAAATAAATTTTTAAAAAATGTTTGGTAGAATTTCCATGTGAGCCAATTGGATCATGGACTTTTGAGTGTTGGGATTTTTTCTTTATTATTGATTCATTTTTTTTTTAACCAGTAATTTTTCTGTTCAGATTTTCTATGTCTTTCCGATTCAGTTTTGGAAGATTGTATGTTCCTAGGAATTTCTTCATTTCTTCCAGGTTGTCCTATTTGTTGGCATTCAATTTTTTTGTAGTAGTTTCCTATAATCTTTTGTATTTCTGTGGTATCAGAAGTTACTTTTCTTGTTTCATTTCTGACTTTATTTATTTGACTCCTTTTACTCCTCTTTCTTTTTTTCTTGATGAGTTTGGCTAAAAGATTATCAATTTTGTTTATTTTCTCAAAAATCCATCTCTTGGTTTTATTGATCTTATTTAGTTAGTTAATCTCTATTTCATTTATTTCTGGCATGATCTTTATAATCCCCTTCCTTCCACTAACTCTAGGCTTTGCTCTTCTTTTTATTCCTCCATTAATTTAATGTTAGATTGCTTGAGATTTTTCTTGTTTTCTTGATGTATGCCTGTATCACCATAACATTTTCTTACATCCACTTTTACTGCCTCCCAAAGATTTTGGACCATTTTATTTTCATTTGCATTTGTCATCATAATCTTTTTTAGATTTTCTCTTTGATTTCTTGGTTGATCCATTGGTTCTTTAGGAACATGTTGTTAAGCTACCACCTTTTTGTGTTTTTTCCATTTTTAAATTATACTTAATTTGTTATTTTATACTGTTTGTGGTCAGAAAAAATGCTTGATATGATTTCAGTCTTCTTAGTTATTAACGTTTGTTTTATCACCTAACGTGAAATCTATTCTGGAGAATTATCTATGCTGTACTTGAAAATAATGTGTATTCCATTTTGGGATGGGATGTTCTGTATGTATTTGTTAAGTCCATGTGTTCTAATGTGCCATAGAAAGCCAATGTTTCCTTGTTGATTTTCTATCTGGGTGATCTGTCCATTGACATAAATAAAGTCCCCTACTATTACTGTATCACTAAAATTTTTTCTATGTCTGTTAACATTTGCTTTATGAACTTAGGTGCTCTTACATTGGATGCATAGTTATTTACAACTACAATATCCTTTTGTTGGATTGGTCACTTTATAATTATAATTATGTAGTGTCATTCTTTGTCTCTTGTTATAGTCTTTGCTTTATTTTATTTTATTTTTAAATTTAAATTCAATTAATTTACATAGAATGTGTTATTAGTTTCAGAGTTCAGTGATTCATCAGTCTTATATAACACCCAGTACTCATTATACCCTGTGCCCCGCCTTAATGGCCATCCTCCATTTACCCCATTCCCCTACCCCCTCCCTCCAGGAACCCTCAGTTTGTTTCCTATGATTAAGAGTCCTTATGGCTTGTGTCCCTCTCTGATTTTGTTTTGTTTTAATTTTCCCTCCCTTTCCCCATGCCCCTCTGTTTTGTTTCTTAAATTCTACATATGTGTGAGATCATATAATAATTGCCTTTCTGTGATTGACTCACTTTACTTGGCATAATACACTCTATTTCCATCTACATCATTGCAAATGGCAAGATTTCATTTTTTAAAAAAAGATTTTATTTATTTATTTGATAGAGGGAGACACAGAGAGAGAATACAAGCATAGGGAGTGGGAGAGGGAGAAGCAGGCTTCCCACTGAGTAGGCAGCCTGAAACAGGGCTTGATCCCAGGACCCTGGGATCATGACCTGAGCTGAAGGGGCAGATGCTTAATGACTGAGCCTCCCAGGCACCCCAGGATTTTTGTTTTTTTGCTGGCTGAGTAATATATGTGTGTGTGTGTGTGTGTATATATATATATATATATATATATATATATATATATATGTATACACACACACACATATTACATCTTCTTTATCTACTCATCTGTCAATGGACATCTCGGTTCATATCATAGTTTAGCTATTGTGGACATTGTTGCTATAAACATTGGAGTGCAGATGACCCTTCAGATCACTACATCTGTATCTTTGTGGTAAATACCTAGTAGTGCAATTTCTGGACCATAGGGTAACTCTATTTTCAACTTTGTGAGGAACCTTTATACTATTTTCCAATGTGGCTGTACCAGCTTACATTTCTACCAACAAAGTGAGAGGGTTCCCCTTTCTCTGCATCCTTGCCAACATCTATAGTTTTCTCACTTGTTAATTTTAGCAATTCTGATTGGTATGAGGTGGTATCTCATCATGGTTTTGATTCGTATTTCCCTGATGCTGAGTGATGGTGAGCATTTTTTCATGTGTTTGTTGGCCATTTGTATGTCTTCTTTGGAGAAGTGTCTGTTCATGCCTTCAGTCCATTTCTTGATTGGATTATTTGCTCTGTGGGTATTGAGTTTGATAAATACCTTGTATATTTTGGATAGTAACTCTTTATCTGATAAGACATTTGCAAATATCTTCTCCCATTCTGTCACTTGTCTTTTGGTTTTGCCGGCTGTTTCCTTTGTTGTGCAAAAGCTTTTTATTTTGATGAAGTCCCAATAGTTCATTTTTGCCTTTGTTTCCCTTGCCTTTGGAGACATGTCTAGTAAGAAGTTGCTGTGGCTGAGGTCAAAGAGGTTGCTGCCTGTGTCCTCCTCTAGGCTTTTGATGGATTCCTTTCTTACATTACGGTCTTTAATCCACTTTGAGTCTATTTTTGTGTGTGGCATAAGAAAATGATCCAGTATCATTGTTCTGCATGTGGCTGTCCCATTCTCCCAACACCATTTGTTAAAGAGAACTTTTTTCCCCCCCATTGGATATTCTTTCTTGCTTTGTGAAAGATTAGTTGACCAAAGAATTCAGGGTCCATTCTTGGGTTCTCTATTCTGTTCCATTGATCTGTGTATCTGTTTTTGTGCACATGCAATGCTGTCTTGATGATTACAGCTTTGTAATTTAGCTTGATGTCTGGAACTGTGGTGCCACCAATTTTGGTTTTCTTTTTCAACATTCCTTTGGCTATTCAGGGTCTTTTCTGGTTCCATACAAATTTTAGGATTATTTGTTCCAGCTCTGTGAAAAACGTTGATGATATTTTATAGGGATTGCTTTGAATATATAGATTGCTCTAGGAAACATAGACATTTTAAAAATATTTCTTCTTCCAGTCCATGAGCATGGAATGTTTTTCCATTTTGCTATGTCTTTCTCAATTTGTTTCATGAGTGTTCTATAGTTTTCAGAGTACAGATCCTTTGCCTCTTTGGTTAGGTTTTTTTTTTTTTTTTTTCCCCAGGTATCTTATTGTTTTTGGTACAGTTTTAAAAGTTTGACTTCTTAATTTCCCTTTCTTCAGCCTCATTGTTAGTGTATAGAAGTGCAAATGATTTCTTCGCATTGATTTTATCTCCTGCCACTTTGCTGAATTCCTGTATGAGTTCTAGGAATTTGGGGGTAGAGTTTTTGGTTTTCCACATAGAGTATCATGTCATCTATGAGTCATCTATCATCTGAGAGTTTTACTTCTTTGCTGGTATGGATGCTTTTTGTTTCCTTTGGTTGTCTGATTGCTGAGGCTAGGACTTTAGTAATATGTTGAACAACAGTGGTGAAAGTGGACATCTTTGTCCTATTCCTGACTTAGGGGAAAAGGTCTCAGTTTTTCCCCACCGAGAATGATATTCTCTGTGAGCTTTTCATAAATGGCTTTTATGATATTGAAGTATGTTCCATCTATCCCTACACTGTGAGAAGTTTTATTCAAGAAAGAATGCTGTATTTTGTCATTTGCTTTTTCTGCATCTATTAAGAGGATCCATATGCTTCTTGTCCTTCCTTTTATTAATGTGTTGAATCAGGGGTGCCTGGATGGTTCAGTTATTAAGCATCTGCCTTCAGCTCAGGTCATGATATCAGGGTCCTGGGATGGAGCCCCACAGTGGGCTTCCTGCTCAACGGGAAGCCTGCTTCTCCCTCTCTCAATCCTCTTGCTTGTGGTCCCTCTCTTGCTGTGTCTCTCTCTATCAAATAAATAAATAAAATCTTTTTAAAAATGTGCTGGATCATATTGATTGATTTGCAGATGTTCAACCACCCTTGCAGCCCACAAACAAATCTCACTTTGTCGCAATGAATAATCCTTTTGATGTCCTGTTGGATCCTACTGGCTAGTATCTTGGTGAGAATTTTTGCATCCATGCTCATCAGGCTTATTGGTTTGCGATTCTCCTTTTCAGTGGAGTCTTTGGTTTTGGAATGAAGGTAACACTGGCCTCATAGAACAAGTTTGGAATTTCTCCTTCAATTTCTACTTTTTGAAATAGCTCCAGAATAGGAGACCTTTCTTATTTCTTGAGAAAGGCTTGTTTTACTATATACTTCCTCTTTAGGACTGCCTTTGCTAAATCCCAAAGCTTTTAAACAGTTGTGTTTTAATTTTCATTTGTTTCCATGAATTTTTTTTAAAAATCCATGATTTTTTTTTAAAACAAATACTCTTCTTAGTTTTCTGCGTGACCCACCCATTCTTTAATAGGATCCTCTTTAGTCTCCCTGTATTTGAGTTATTTCCAAATTTTCTCTTGTGATTGAGTTCAAGTTTCAAAGCATTGTGATCTGAAAATATGTAAGCAATAATCCCAAATTTTTGGTTGCAGTTGAGACCTGATTTTTGACCCAGTGTGTGATCTATTCTGGAGAATGTTCCATGTGCACTTGAGAAGAATGCCTATTTTGTTACTTTGGAATGGAATGTTCTGTATATATCTGTGAAGTCCATCTGGTCCAGGGTGTCATTCAAAGCCCTTGTTTCCTTGTTGGTCTTCTTCTTATATGATCTGTCCATTGCTGTGAGGTGTTAATGTCCCCTACTATCATTGTATTATTATCAATGTGTTTCTTTAATTTTGTTAATAATTGGTTTATATAATTGGCTGTTCCCATGTTACAGCATAAATATTTAGAATTGTTAGATCTTCTTATTGGATAGACCCTTTTATTATGATATAGTGTCCTTCCTCACCTCTTATTGCAGTCTTTGCTTTAAAATCTAATTTGTCTGATATAAGGATTGTCATCTCAGCTTTCTTTTGATGTTCATTAGCATGATAAGTGGTTCTCCTCCCCTCACTTTCATTCTGGAGATGTCTTTGGGTCTAAATGTGTCTCCTGTAGATGCATATTGATGGATCTTGATTTTTATCCAGTCTGATAGCCTGTGTCTTTTCATTGGGATATTTAGCCTATTACATTCAGAGTATTATTGGAATATATGAATGTAGGCCATTGTATTACCTATAAAGTCACTGTTTCTGTAGATTGTCTCTATTCCTTTCTGGTCTATGCTACTTTTGGCTTCTTTCTTTGCTTATAGGATTCCCTTTAATATTTCTTGCAGGGCTGGTGTAGTGATCACAAATTCTTTTGGTTTCTGTTTGTCCTGGAAGCTCTTTATCTCTCCTTCTATTCTGAATAACAGCCTTGTTTGATAAAGTATTCTTGACTGCATATTTTTCTCATTTAACAGCCTGTATATATCATGCCAGTCCTTTCTGGCCTACCAGGTCTCTGTGGATAGGTCTGCTGTCAGTCTTATGTTTCTATTGTTGTAGGCTATGGACCTCTTTTCCTGAACTGCTTTTAGGATTTTCTCTTTGTGCCTGAAAATTGCAAGCTTCATTATTACATGTCAAAGTGTCTACCTATTTTTTTGATTTTGTGGGGAGTGCTCTGTCCCTCCTGGACTTGAATGCCTGTTTCCTTCCCGAGATTAGAGAAATTCTCAGGTATAATTTGCTCAAATATACCTTCTTCTCCTCTCTCCCTTTCTTCTTCTCAGATCCCAATATTCTAATACCTTTTTACTTCATGGTATCACTTACCTCTGAAATTCTCCCCTCATTATCCTGTAGTTGTTTCTCTTTTTCTCACTTTCTTTATTCTCTATCATTTCAACTTCTATATCATTGACTCTCTCTTCTGCCTCATTTATCCTAGCAGCTAGAGCCTACATTTTTTATTGCATCTTATTAATAATATTTTTTTATTTTGACTTGATTATATTTTAGTTCTTTTATTTTTCCAAAAAGGGATTGTCTAGTGTTTTCTAGACATTTTTTTCAAGCCCATATAGCATCTTTATAATCATTATTCTGAACTCTAGTTCCATCAACTTACTGATATCCATACTGATTAGGTCTGTGGCAGACCAAAACTATGGTCTCTTACTCCTCCACCATCTCCCCCTTCTCATGTCAGGCTTTGTTTTAAAGATTGTTTTTTGTTTGTTTTTGTTTTGTTTTGTCGATATAAGTATTTCTATCCTGGCACTTTTTCCCCTCACTTCCATTTGCATGGGACATCTTTTTCCATCCCTTCACTTTCAATCCCTATGTATCTTTAGGTCTAAAACAAGTAGCTGGTAGTATATCAGTGGCCTTTTTTGAGGGGAATTTTTCCATCTTATCATTCTTCCCAGAGTGAATAGATAAAAGAGAGAACAAAAATGCTAAAACACAAACACTGACCCCAGAAAATTATACACTAAACAAATCAGAAGAGACCAGAAACCATAAACAGTAACAACAACAAAGGGGAGAATGTACTCAGACAGTTGAACAAAACAAAAAATTATGCTAGATACACTAGATCCTGAGTGTGTTTTTGTCTGTTAGAAAACTAGATGTCAAAATTAAAAGAAAAACACATTATACATACATATATATGTGTAATTATATATATATATTACATATGTAATATGTATATATATACATATGTATATACATACATATATACATATATACATACATATATATGTATATACATATACATGTATATGTATATACATACATATATAGGTATATACGCATATACATATACATGTATATGTATATACATATATATGTATATATACATTTAATTTTTAATTTTCATTTTACAGTTACATTCTAACCTTTCATTGTATTTAATTACATATATATGTATCTATATGTGTATATATGTGTATATATATAAATACATATATATATATGTAATTAAATACAATGAAAGGTTAGAATGTAACTGTAAAATGAAAATTAAAAATTAAGAGGGACTTATAAAAAATAAGAAAAGAAGATATAATAAGACAGGTGAGCAGAACAGAGCAATACACTGGATTCTGGGTGTATTTTGATCTGTTTATTAGAAGAAACTACATCCCAAAGTTGTAAAGAAAGAAAAAAAATATATTTATACACAGAAAATAGGTACAATGAAATAATAGAATATAATGTAAAGATGAAAATCAAAAAAAGTCTTTAAAAAGAGAAAAAATGTAAGACAGTTAAACAGAACAGAGCAATACACTCAATTCTGGCTTTATTTTGGTCTGTTTGTTAGAAGAAACTACTTCCCAAAATTATAAAGAAAGAAAAACTTACATATATACAAAAATAAAATTAAATGCAATGATAGGATAGAATCTAACTGGAAAATGAAAAATTAAAAAAAAAGACTTAAAAAATGAAGATATAATCAGACAGGTGAACAGAAAGGAGCAATACACTTGATTCTGGGTATATTTTGGTTGTTTATTAGAAGAAACTACATCCCAAAATTTTAAAGAAAAAAAAATCTTATATATATACAAAAATAAAATCAAATGCAGTGCAAGGATAGAATGTAACTGGAAAAATGAAAACTAAAAAGGGATTAAAAAAAGAAAAGAAAAAAAAGAAAGAATATAATCAAACAGGTGAACAGAACAGAACAATGCACTTGACTCTAGATGTATTTTGGTCTCTTTGTTAGAAGAAACTATATCCCAAAATTATAAAGAAAGAAAGAAAAAATATATATATATATAAAAACTTTATATATATAATTTTATAATATATATTATAATATATATAAACTTTATATATTTAAATACAACAAAATGATAGAATGTAACTGTAAAAAAGAAAATTAAAAAAGACTTAAAAATGTTGATAAAATAAGAAATTAGTTGAAAAGGAAAAAGAAAAAAAATTAGAATTGAAAGACTAAAGAATCATAAAAAAAAAAAAACAAATTTTATACACTATTTCCTCCTAGGGCTGGAGTTTTATACCAAGTTTTACAAGTAAACTTGGTGTCAGCTAAATGTTCTTGATGATCTTCTGGGAGAGGGCACTGATTCTCAGGTGTCTTTGCCTGGGTGAAATTGCACCACCTCTTGCCAGGGCTGGGTCAACTTAAGAGGCTCAGTGTATGTGGCTCCAGATTGCTCTATGTGGCTTTTGTTCCCTGAAGGATTTCTGTGCTGTTTTGAGGCTGAAAATTAAATGGTGGCCCAGAGTTGTAAGATCGTCGCCTCTACTCTTCAAAGAAGCCTCAGGGAAAAGGAGTCAATCACTTTTTTTCCCCAGATTTCCATGTGCACTCTGTGTCTACCAGCCTGTGATCAAATATTTATTTGAGTCTCCAAACTTTGCAGACTCCTATGGCACACAACGACACCCCTCTTCCTGGGGGAAGGAGGAGGGTATTGTCATGGTTCTGCTGCTGCTGGGCCTCTGCTCAGAGAGGAGTCCCCAAACTTAGCTGCAGGTCATGGCTTATGGCAACACTGAGCTGAAAGCTCACTCCTGCGTTCACTGATTGCAGCAGGCTTCCCCGCTCTGATATGTGTGAACTCTGCCACACTCAGGCAACATTGTTCTTTCTGTGACCCTGGGGATCCTGAGACCCCACTGTTCTACATGGGATTCTGCCCTACTTTGCCACCTTATCACCTTTCAGGTGGGGATGTCCCTTACGAGAGCAGACTTATAAAAGTTCTGATTTTGTGCTCTGCTGCTAAATCACTTTCCTGTAGTTGGCTTACAGAAGCTTTCTCTCCCTGCAGTTTATCTGACATTTCACCTTAGATTCACTTCTTTGCACCTCCTACCTTGCAAAAAGTGGTCACTTTACTACTTACAGAATTGTAACAATTCTTTTCTTAGATCTCCAGTTGATTGCACAAGTGTTCAGAATGATTTGATAGCTATATAGCCAAATTCCAGGACAAGACAAAACTGTGGTCCCTTACTCCTCCACCATGTTCCCCTTCCTTGCCAGTCTTTGTATTAAAGGTTGTTTTTGTTTATTTGTTTGTTTGTTTTTGTTTTTTGTTTTGTTTTGTCAGCTATAAGTATTGCTACCTTGGCGCCTTCCCCCCCACTCCCACTTCCATTTGCATGGAATATCTTTTTCCCTCCCTTCACTTTCAGTCTCTGTGTGTCTTTAGGTCTGAAACAAGTCTCTTGTAGTATATCAATGAGCTTTTTAAAAATCTATTTAGTCATCCTATATCTTTGGATTGGGCATTTAGTCCATTTACACTTAAAATAATTATTGACAAAGTAATTCTCAGTTCCTTTCTTCTCTTGTTTTCTTCTGTTGTGATTGATGATTTTCTTTAATGTTATGCTTGGAATTCTTTCTTTTTATTTTATGTGATTTAATATAGGTTTTTGGATTTTGGCTACTGTATGGTTCATATATAACATCTGTATTGTATGAATGGAGATTTCTGCAATTTGTCCTGCATAAGCAACTATCCCAACTTGCATGTACACAGGCAGGCTAAAGAATGGTGTTGTAAGACTTGTGCTGCATTAGTGACCTTGGGAGCTTGATAAGTTGACATTAGTTGGCCTCCAGGTCAGGATTTGCCCTTCTGGTCAGGAGACCAAGAGCTATAAATTTTGCCTTTCATCCCCTCTGGCTCCAGGCTGGGCTAACTCCCCAGAATGGAATTTGGGAGGGGAGGCAAACACACCTAGCCCAGGTGCCTTGAACATGTAAAGACATGATAATATGGGAATGCAACTCACTTAAAACTGCATGTAGGCAAACAAATGTTTAACTTCAGGCCTTGTCATTTGTCCCAAAAATATGGCTTTTATGGGAATGATCTGTTGGAAGTCTCACCTGACGGGAGGACCCTCCGTCCAGGCCTCTCAATCATGACTCTAACCTGGCTGTCTCCACAGGGCTTCCCCAGCTAATGAGGTTGGATGTTGTACCTGATTTGATGTAACTTTATCTTATTCTCTTTTACTGCTTACTATTGCCCTCACATATGTGCAGATTTTCCTTTTCTTCTTTCTGTTTCTATTAGATTTTTATAATAATAATAAGTGTTTTTCCCCTTCAAAAATGGTAGTAAGGTTGTTGTGAATCTTTTCTTTAGAACAATATCCTGAGTATATAGCACTCTATCTTAAGTTGATAGTTGTTTAACTTTGAGCATATTCTAAAAGTATTACATTTTTACTCAACCTCTCCATGTTTATGTGTATAATCTCATATTTTACATCATTTTATATTTTGAGTCCCTTAACTAATTTTTAGTTGTAATTGATTTTGCTACTTTTGCCTTTTAACATTAATACTAACTTTATAAGGAATTGATCTACTATATGCTTGCTTTGACTTGTGAATTTTTTTCCTTTCATATTTTTCTTATACCAGTTATGACTTTTTTTTCCCACTTAAAGAAGTCCCTTTAACATTTCTTGAAAAGCTGGTTTAGAAGTGCT
This sequence comes from Martes martes, assembly GCF_963455335.1. Lineage (NCBI taxonomy): Eukaryota > Metazoa > Chordata > Mammalia > Carnivora > Mustelidae > Martes > Martes martes. Next base: position 70,449,133 of record NC_137897.1, read on the forward strand.
AAACTCCTTTAATTTTTGTTTGTCTGGGAAACTCTATCTCTCCTTCAATTCTAAATAATCTTACCATGTAGAGTATGCTGGATTGTAAATTTTTTTTCTTTTAGTATTTGGATATATTATGCCACACTATTCTGGCCTGTAAAATTTCTGCTAAAAATTGAGCTGATAGCCTCATGGGGTCCCTTTGTATGTAACTAATTGCTTTCCTCTTGCTGCTTTTAAGATTCTCCCTTTATCATCATCATCATCATCATCTTCTTCTTCTTCTTCTTTTTAAGAGAGAGAGAGAGAGAGTGCGAGCACAGTTGGTGGTGGAGGGGCAGAAGGAAAGGGAGAGAGAGAATCTTAAGCAAGCTCCATGCCCAGTGTGGAGCCCAGTGTAGTTCTTGATGTCACAACCCTGAGATCATGACCTGAGCTGAAGGCAGAGGCTTAACCCACTGAGCCACCCAGCCAACCCAGTGAGCATATTTTTGAATATTACTTTGAACTCTATCAGGTAAACTTCTTATGTTCATTTCATTTAGTTCTTTTCCTGGAGTTTTGTCTTGTTCTCTTGTTTGGGGGATATTCCTCTATCTTACCATTTTGTCTGAGTTTCTTTGTTTCTATGAATTAGATGGAATGGGTGTTCTCTTAATCTTAAAGGAATGGCCTTGTGTAGGAACATTATTTGTGTAGACTGTTTGCCTAGCAGCTTTGGCTGGTGGTCTGGAGCTGCAGCACGTATGTTCTGTGTGTCACAGGGTACACTGCACCAGGTTCCTCTGTTGGGACAGCTAGAAGTGAAGTAAGAACAGGTCAGGGCTCTCGGAGTACCCCATGCAGAAGACAACCTGGTAGGATGGCTAATGATGAAGTGCATGCAGGCCCTGGATCTTGGGGCATTCTGTATGGGGGAACTCTGTGATATAGCTGGAGTTAAAGCAAGTGGGGGCTGGGGAGGGTCAAAGAGTACTCTGTGCAGGGAGTTCCTGGAAGGATGGCGGGAGCTGAACCAGGAACAGTCTTGATAGTTCTGGGACATTCCATGCAAAATTCACTCTAGTGGGTTGGGTGGAGCTGAAGTGAGGCAGGTGGGGAGGTCTTGGTATGCTTCTTGCAGGGAGTGTCCTGCAAAGTTGTCTGGAACTGAAACAGGTATGTGTCTTGCATGATCAAGGTGCTTTGTACCTGTGTTTCCTAACTGATGTGGCTGGAAATGTAGTGGGTGCTTCTCAGGATTGTCCTGGTGTGAGCCATGCTGGGACCACCTTGGTGGGACAGCTCAAACTTGGGGGTCAGGAGACTCTTTGGGGGATGGCTGGGGCTTGTGTGACCTGGTGACTTGGGGTTTACTAAAGCAGCTGGCTGGTCAAGGTGCTTGTACCCTGTGCGATCTCTGCTATCAAGGTTGAGAAGAAGCATAAACAATGGTGCTTGCCAGCCCCTCTGAACCCAGAGAGTGTTCTCCCAGATCCTATAAGGCTGTTTTCTTTATATTTTAGGTTTTTTTTTAAAAATTAACTTCAGCTTTTTTTTCTGTGTCCCAGAGTGGCTAAGTCTGGTGTGCTTGGACAGCTAGAGTATTTGGACCCAGCTCCTGTCTGTGCCATCAAGGTGGAGAGGAAACATAAACAATGATACTCACCAGGCCCTATGACCCTGAATAGTGTTCCCATAGCTCCTCTAGTGCTGCTTCCTTTATATTCTAGTTCTTTTACACTGCAGCTTTTTCCCCATGTCTCCAGGCATCTATGACTGATGTAGTCTAGGGGCTTGAAGTGGCAGGCCAGCTAGGATGCCCAGACCCTGCTCTATCTGCACTATCAAGGTAGAGGAGAAGCATGAATAATGACACTTGCCAGCCACTCTGACTCTGGAAAGCGTTTTGCAGGTACCCTATCTTTGGCAGACACTCAAAAGTTAGTTCCTTTAAATTCTAGTTGTCCTTTTAATCATTTTTTTCTGTGTCCCAGAGTGGACAAATTTGCCCAAGGTCCCTCAATATTATCTTTCTTTTTGTAGATCTTGGCCTTGGAGATGGCATTTGGGTTGTCACCTTGTCTCCATCTCTCCTATTCTTTAAGTGTCTATCCTTCATCGTGTAGAAGCTGTTAGCCCTGTTTTTCTTCAGGGCGATTTAGTCCACTTGTAGGTGTAGATTTTGTGTGTCCTTGGGATGAGGGGAGTTTAGGATCTTTCTACATTGCCATCTTGGATCCTTTCCCAGACCATTCAGGATTTTAATTTAGACTCCGGGTTACCAGTAGTGTGACCTGGGGGGATTACTTAACCTCTTTGAGTCTTATCTGTATGAAATGAGGATAATAGATAACTTAAAGTTTGCTGCAAGAAAGAAATGAAACAATGGCATATAGTTAGCATTAAAATGAATAGCTCTTTAGCTTATCTTAGAACACAGTATCTGTAGGCTATGAAAGATACCAGTGCAGGCAAGCAGTTATCTTTTTTTTTTTAAGATTTTATTTATTTATTTGACAGAGAGAGAGAGACAGAGATCACAAGCAGGCAGAGAGGCAGGCAGAGAGAGAGGGGGGAGCAGGCTCCCTGCTGAGCAGAGAGCCCGATGATGGGCTCGATCCCAGGACCCTGAGATCATGACCTGAGCCGAAGGCAGCGGCTTAACCCACTGAGCCACCCAGGCGCCCCAAGCAGTTATCTTCATAGCTAAAGGGTGACTTTGCCAGCTTAATTGAATAAGTGGTGGAGAGAAAGGAGGCCCTGAGGGTGGAAGGAACAGCACAATCAAAGGAATAATTGTGTAATAAAAAAGGAGTTTCTTCAACCAGATTTAAAAACAAACAACAACAACAACAACAACAACAAAACCAAAACAAAATGAGAATTGTAAGTAATCTCTTTCTCATGCAGGCAAATCCCAAGGAAAAGAAACTCTTTTAAAAAAAATTAACCTACAGATGTTACATTTTATGTTTACCATTCCTATTTCCAGAAGCCTGATTAAGTTGGAAGTAGAATCAGTTTTCTTAAGAAATGATATGAATGTTAATTAGAGTGGTGTGAAACTAGCAGGTTTCAAGTATCCATGGGGTCAATGGAAGCTTTACTTACTGCAACTTTGAGAGCATCTCAAACCAAGAAGTCTGAAAACTTTTTAAGGAAGCCTACTAACTGCAGAACCAGCTAATAAAAGGACTACCATTAGCAACACTTCAGACAGTGGGAGAATTGGGGAATAGAATCATTCAAAAACCACCACCGGTAGCCCCAAGGGAGAAGGAAAAGGAAAATATGACATACTTTGTTATTTGAATACACCTATGCAGTGTTGGTTTAGTTTTTCATTACATCCTAAGATGCATGTTAATATTTTAAAAGCCCTCTGGAATATAATGTTGTTGGTGAGTATAGACAGAGGGAACTTAATAATAGAATCACACCCCCAATATCTCCCTATTCATACCTGTAATAATCATTAAGCATTCTTTTGACTTGGAATTTTGATGGTCCCTGGTAAGTTGCTTGTGGCTTTGGAGGGATAATGTATTACGCTATGAAGTGCTGTTATACCTTAAGTGAAAATTAACTGATCAGATCCTTTCCAACAAAATAATCTGTTGGAAGGAGGTTTTCTAAGAAAGAATATAGGAAATTATCTGGTGGGATTGAATTTAATTGGAAAGTGTTAGGGCATATAGCATAAAGATATTGTAGGGATGCTCTAAAGACCACTTTTAGGCAAATAAGTTTGAGGGATGGAATGCAGAAAGGGTCACAGTGACCACCTGTCTGAATATGGACAGGTCCATCAGGTGACCAACCTCAAAATATCCATAGACCTTAACTGACCAATGGGCTACTTATAACTAGGCACAGTTACCAAAAAAGGGAAGATTCCATATGTCACCATATCTCCTCATTGTTCTCTTTTAAAAACAGCACCACCTACTGACTCATTTCAGACACCCTCTCCTCTGCTATCCTGCCCACAGCTTCCTTGCAATGTATTCAATAAACTTCTATCTCCTTTGTTCTGCTTCAGGTGAATTCTCTCACATCTCTTACGACTGGCTTCCACTCAATCATTGTCCCTCATTTGGGGGTTCCCATCTGACCAAGAGACACCCTATTTAGACATCACAGTCAGCTGGATGATAGTGCAGAAATATCTGTGAGTAGGGAAAGAAAGCTGAAAGAAGAAATATAAAAAACTGAAAGAAGTTCCAGGGGAAATTTTAGCAAGAGACTACTATGTGCTGAGCATTAGGTCAGGCACACTCACATTTAGCCTTTTTTCTTATATGCTGAAGTTGAGCATTACTTATTTCACAGTTTTGCCTAAAGGCAGCTATGCATGTAGCTCTAGCTATTATTTCAAGAATTTGTTTACTTATATCTATAAGATTTGATTCAGTTTCAATTCATAGTTCTTATATTTGTTTTTTCAACTGTGACAACCAGTACAAAATAAGAGAAACTTTCTTAATAAACACTGGTAGCTTTCCTTTGGAAAGGGGGTTATACAATATTTAGTCAGTTGTACACTGATGAAAAGGAGGCATTGCACTGTATTTTTTTTCCGGCTTTTTTAAAAAGGTCTTTCGAATCTTTAATGTCCTCCTAACTTATCTCTAAGGTATGAAGAGAATTATGGATGTTATATTCCAACCTAAGCTTACATTTTAGTGAAAATTTAGGTTCGGTAATGAGTCCTTACAGTAGAAATACTAATTCTGCTCCTTCAACCTGTGCTTGTGTATTTGGTGGTAGAGAAATGATGGAGGAACTTTTGGTTTTGTAAAACAGACAAATGACAAATTTTATTTTGGGCAAAGATTTCTTTTAAACTTAGTGCTTTAATGATCAAAGCTGCACTCAGAACAATTGATTTTCATTTTATTTCACTTTTCTCTAGAGCACAACACCCCAGTAAATAGAAACAAATAAGGAAAATGATTTAGTTTTATATGTATTAGAGTGGGATGTTAGCCTCAGAAATGCAGCCTTCTGGGCTGTTTTCTCACCTGGATCTCTTCTAATGTGTGGTACTAGTGTACTATATGCTCACAAATCCACAAATCTGGATTAGTTAAGATCTGCATATATGAGCTTATAGAAAATATACACAGAAAATACAGTAAAGTGTGTACTTACACCAAATACGTTAACTGTGTATACTCATAACTATGATATCAGTTTGACACTTGAAAATTAGCAATTCTGTGCCAAGTAGTAACAAAAGAACATTGTGTTGGGTGCTGGGGGAGTAAATATGTTTATCTTAAGACTTGTATATGCCATCAAACTCATTTCAACTAAGTGCAATTATGTATGACCTGCATAGCACCATTTGGAAGTGATTTTAATAATTTGTTTTCAAATAAATCAGCTTAATGGACTTAGTTGATGATGAGTAGTTCATAATTCATAATTTAAACTGGAAATAATTGTTGAAATTGTATTCTCAGGCAATTAAAATTTTCATTAACTGAAAAAAATAGAACGTTACAAATAGACTATAAAGTGAAAAGGAACAGGAAAGAAGAAAGTAAAAGGAAGAAAAAGAAGAAGAAGAAGAAGAAGAAGAAGAAGAACAAGAAGAACCACCTCCCAGTATGCTGTAATAGGTGCTGTCTTTGAAATATATGCTTTGAGAAAAGAGCAAAAGACCCAAAGGAATAAAAATGTAAAATTCTGATGTGAACACTTTTGGGAATTTTGTGTATGAGCAATCCCTTAATATCATGTCTTAGTATGCTGAAATTTGGGGAAATGAGGTTTTTGAGGCCAAAATATACAGAAAAGTAATGATCATCAGGAGAAAACTTAAATTCTAAACCTCTAGAAATAATATTATCTTCATTTTCATTATGAAAAGTTAGTAGGGAGACAAGAATCCAATACTGACACAAGCCTTAACTATGAAATCTTGAAAAGATAATGAATTGCATTAGTTTCCTGCACTGCACAGGATTTTAGTGGGAGACATTGAGTAGCAAATTTGCTTGTTGCACAGCTGAAATTGGGGGTCTCTTGAGTTAGCATGCCAAAACAAAAGCACTTACATGAAAGCCTAACTATTACTGAAATAAGAAGTGAATGACTGTATTTCTCTTTATCTGGCTTTTTAAAAAGATTTCATTTATTCATTTGACAGACAGGGATCACAAGTAGGCAGAGAGGCAGGCAGAGAGAGAGGAAGGGAAGCAGGCTCCCTGCTGAGCAGAGAGCCCGACATGGGGCTCGATCCCAGGACCCTGAGATCATGACCTGAGCTGAAGGCAGAAGCTTTAACCCACTGAGACAGCCAGGTGCCCCTCTTTATCTGGCTTTTAAATATAATTTAACTAAGTTGCTTTATATTAAAATATCTCTTTCAAAAGAATATTTGGGAACTAACAACAACAATAGGAGATAAACTTTATTGAATTTTACTAGGAGTTGATTTCTGTCTTGAGATGATTTCTGTTGGATTTCTGTTTTGTAATTTGAAGATTGATGGAAGTTCTATACTATTTCTTAATGGCATAATTTATAGTTCCCCACTCCCAAAGACATGTTATTATTTATAACAAAAAAACTTCTTGGGAAGCCTGGCTGGCTCAGTCAGTTAAGTGTTTGCCTTTAGTTCAGGTCATGATCCCAGGGTCCTGGGATCAAGTTCCACATTGGGCTCCTTGCTCAGCAGGGAGCCTGCTTTTTCCTCTGCCTGCTGCTATCCCTGCTTGTACTCTCTCTCTCTGACAAATAAATAAATAAAATATGCAACTAACTAACTAAATAAATAAATAAAAACTTCTTTTGAGTGCATGAGAGTGCTTTATAACAGTAATAAGTAAAATTGAAAAATCTACCCTTCTGAAAAATATGGAACATGTTTATTGTTTCTGCCTCAAGGAAAAAAATAGTTTTATAAAAATGGGAGAAATTATAATTTATACAGCATAAAATATGTCTTTTTATATAATCTTTCTAAACAACATTAGAGTAAAAAAGGAAAAAAACAAAATAAAAAAAAGTTGGAGCAGGGTCGCCTGGGTGGCTTAGTGGTTACGTGGCTGCCATGATCAGCTCAGGCCATGATCTCAGGGTCCTGGGATCGAGACCCACATCCGGCTCTCTGCTCAGCGGGGAGCCTGCTTCTCCCTCTCCATCTGCCTGCCTCTCTGCCTCTTGTGCTCTCTCTCTCTGTCAAATAAACAAATAAAAATCTTTAAAAAAAAAGTTGGAGCAAAGACCTACTGCAGTAGGTCTATGCAATTATTTTGCTGCCATAAAAAAATTAACATATAATCTTAAACAAATTTCAGCCTGTTTATTTACTTGAATAAGCACATATCTTTGGGAAGGACATATATAGCAAAGTGAGGAAAGAAGAGGTAGTTATCTGTTTAGGTAGCTAGATGTCTAGAATCAGCCCTGGTGACCACTGTGGTAAGAGCCAGATTCCATTCAATCCACCTGACTATAAAATATGACAGTATTATTAGAGGAGTGTTATTCATGTACAAAATAATGTGTGAAATCCATAAGTTTACATGTGTCTGAGAATGTTTTCCTAAAATGATGGCAATGTGTATGGTTATTATACATATGTTCACATTTCAGAAAGATTTAAAGTCATTGAAATAGAACAAATTTATCATCTTTATTTAATAATATATTTTAATATTAATATGGAGAATTTGTGTTTCTGACAAGTTATAGCATAACTATTTTGGCATCCCTCGAGTTTATATTTTGGGCCTAGACCTCTCCACAAAATTTCAATTCTGTATAGTCATCTCTCTACTGGGTGTCTATACCTGCAAGTCCTACTGACCCATAAAATAAACACCTCCAAAATGGCAATCATGTGTTTTTCTACACAATCTTGTTTTCTTCTCTTTTCCAGCTGTGGTGGAGATCCAGACTTTTACATTCAATTTGAAACCACTTCCTAATAATGATACCTCCTTAGCACTTTTCATATTTGATACCTCCTCTACATTCTCACTGAGTTCAGTCTCTGTGCATCTCTTCTAGCTTTTCTTTTTGTTTTAAGTCTTGCATTCTTCAAAACTATCTGTCTACACTACTGCCTGAGTCATCTTTTTATCAATGTATATCTGACTACTTTACTCCCCTAACTAAATTAATTTAATGGGATTTTTACATTAAAAAAAAAAAAAACATTTGTTTAACTGTGCCACTTCTTGAAGCCCATAAAGCAAGGATATAAAAGCAATTAAAAATGTGTAAAACTGGGGCGCCTGGGTGGCTCAGTGGGTTGAGCCTCTGCCTTCGGCTCAGGTCATGATCTCAGGGTCCTGGGATTGAGCCCTGCATCGGGCTCTATGCTCAGTGGGGAGCCTGCTTCCTCCCCACCCCTCTCTGCCTACTTGCGATCTCTCTCTCTGTCAAATAAATAAATAAAGTCTTTAAAAAAATAAAAAAAAATTTTAAAAATGTGTAAAAATACTAGGATAAAGAAAGTGGGAGCAGAAACCCAGAAGACTAGACATATCTACTAGATAGAAAGCAAACAGATGAGTAGAAATTTATGTAACCAAGTAGAAAGAGATAAAACTTAAACATCTGCAGGGGGAGATTGGTTAAAATCTGGATAAGTAGTTCAATTCCCAGTTCCCTAAAGAAACTTATTTCCTTTCAGTTAGAGAACAATTTTGGAGTAGAAGATAACATGTTTCTTAAAAGTTCTTTAATGCCTTAAAATATACAAAATATAGGTATGATTATATTTGTATGATTTCATTTTAATATGCACAAAACATAATCATTTGATAGTCTGGACAGTTGTGATTCTTTACTACACTTGTTTTCTTGTAAGTTTTATGCATGCCTTTCAGGCAACACTGTTGAAAGTAGAAAGTAGGTTTTTGATAAACACAGAAATGAATTTCAGTGAACCAAGTTTGCAATTTGGCTTTCTTGCCAAAGTGGGGTTTATAGGATAGGGGATTTCTAGAACCTGTAACCTGAAAAATCTTGTATCTTTATTGAGGGGGTATTTGAGATCTTATTGTATTGTAATAATAGGTGTTTAAGAAGAAGCAGCAGATGGAAACCACATATAAGGGGTGAAAATGAAGAGACCTGGGAGAGGTGACGAACATACACTGTGGAATTACACAGTAAATTTACAATCTGCCTTGTATTTTGGTAGGCTGAAGAGAATGCCCAGTGCATCATGGAGACAGGATACAGAAAATCCAGTCTTTGGGGAAGGGAAAGATAATAAAACTGAGATAAAGGGTAGGTAAGCTATAAAATAGGATGAGATTATGTTTCATATGAGCATGGTGTGTGTTGTAATTTTGAATCTTTGTCAATTTTCATTTCTCTCTAGCACAAACTTGGGAGGCATATTTTCATGAATGAATTGGAGAGTTGAAAGCATACTAGAAACTGTCATGGTATAATTTGGGTCTAGTGAAGATGTAAATCATAATTTTTTTGTTTTTTTGCTCAAGAATCTCTGAAATAGACCTCCAAATACAGCTGAGGAATAAGCACTGTTACGACTTCTTTATGGATCAGTAAACTGATGGAATGTGGCGAAGCTATATGAGTGGACCAAAGAGGTACCAGAAGACATGTTTTGAGCAGAAAATAAATTTGAGTTCTGCTTCTCAATTCTTTTTTTTTAGACTTTCCATTTGTTTATTTTTTTAATTTTTTATTTCTTTTCAGGGTAACAGTATTCATTGTTTTTGTACCACACCCAGTGCTCCATGCAATCCGTGCCCTCCCTAATACCCACCACCTGGTCTGCTTCTCAATTCTTAATTTAAGCAGAGACAGTTATGTCCCAAACAGCATGAGGGAATTATGAAGTAAAATCTGATGAGAATTTTTCCTGTAATATTACAACTGTCATTCCCAGGGCCCTAGTCCTGAGATAATGGTAGTTTAAGATATTAAATTATATTTTTCTGGTAACTTTTCATAGACTGTTGCCATATCAATGGCAATACAGACAGAAGCACAGTGATTTTAAAGAACACACTGATCAGGGGCACCTGGGTGGCTCAGTGGTTTAAGCCTCTGCCTTCGGCTCGGGTCATGATCTCAGGGTTCTGGGATCGAGCCCCACATCGGGCTCTCTGCTCAGCAGGAGCCTGCTTCCCCCTCTCTCTGTCTGCCTCTCTGCCTAGCTCTGATTTCTCTCTGTCAAATAAATAAAATCTTAAAAAAAAAAAAAAAAAAAAAAAAAAAAGAACACACTGATCAGAGTATCCTCTGCATAGTACAACTACACTCTAGAGCAGTTAAAAATGTTTGTCTGAATTCTTTATTATTTTTCCAAATGACTACCATTTTCTGACATAATCTTTCTTTTTTATGGAAAAAATATCAGTGGCACATATTTTAACTATGCTTTTGTATCCTAACTTTTGTCCTAAAGATCAAAACATTAAGATGGCCCAAAAGAAAAAAAAAGTGATATAAAAGTGGATATAAATCAAGTATTTTTAAATTGAAAAGCTGATATCCTGTTTCTCTCTCTCTCTTTCTTGTTTTTATGTATTAAGCATCATCTCATATGGTCATGAACATAAATTGTGACCTGTTTACTGAGTAAGATTATGATCAAAAGGACATATAATGATATATTTATCTTTCCTTTCTTGTTTTTGTATTTAATTTTCAGAGATATTCATGTCTGTGTAGAACCTTGAAAGTGTCTACTAGAAGCAGAGACCCATGCACATTTAACAGAAAAGACAGTAGAGGGGAACGTGATGTACAAGAAAGGATATGTTGGACAGTATAGACAGGGACATAATACATTGGAGAAAGAAGGAAGCAGGTTCTCAAAGGGAGACAGAGTAAGAACCTTTGTTTGATGAAGAAACACATCCCATAGATGAGAAACTGCCTTTTGATTGTCTTCTCTATATACCTAAGGGAGATGCTTTTAAATGGATTCATTTAAGGTTTTTTCATTATAGCTTTAATAATGGTCATGCTAACATATGGAAGGGTAACCACAGTTTGGGAGACTCTCCCCAGTATGAGTGCCACTTCCCCAGTATACCTCTGCTAAGCTCTGGGTGTTGTTGGGTGGGGGGATGAAATGTTCTGAATATAATACTAGAGGTAAATATTTTCCCTGGTACTATTCTTTTTGTACAACAAAGTAACTAAAAGTTTTCAGTGTTTTAAAAAATTAAATGGATATGTATTCTTATGAAATTGATAATTAGGAAAAATAGATACCAATAATAAATGCAATAAGTTTTAAAAATTTACTGAGTAATGGCAACAGCGATGTAACTATCAACACATATAGTACTTCCTATGTTGTGGGCACTTTTATAACTACCTTACATGTATCATCGCATATAGCACTCTAAGAAACCTATGATATAGGTATTAATACCATTTTCATTTTACAGAGGAGGCAGATTTGAGGTTTAATCACAGGTAAGGAGGTTTCAGATTCTGTGTCCTTTATTGCTATGCAGTACTGCCTCCCATATAACAAGGCAGTTTTTGGACTTGCCTTTATGACAGGATCACACTTAGGCAAATTTGTGATCAGGTAAAATTTGTGTCTGACTCAGCTCAGTTTTCCCTTTTTCTGCCCTTTCCTATCTTTTGTAACTGCCCACCTCCACACAGTGTCCCATACTTACCTGTTTCCCTACATTTTTGTTCTAATAAGAAATCACACGATAAAATATATTCTCTGAAGTATATATTATGTTATCCCTCCAAAAAGTATATTCTTTCAAATATATAAGACATTAACTCTCCCAGAAATATTTGCATTTTTAGAAAGGAAGCATGGGGAAAAGATTGGGAAAATATTGAGTAGGTAAGATTTCTAAGAGCTCCTCAAATTGTGAAAGGGTAGATAATTACATACTTCTCCTACCTTTATGGGCAGTCTAGCATTACGGTGCTAGCAGCACTTTCTTGTCAGATGCAAAGGTCATAAGAAATTGGATAGTTTTCATTTCATTTTGGAGTCTCCTGCCTCCTCTATTCACCCTGAATTCATTAGTACCATCTGAATTTCTGTGGGAAGGAAAGATCCTTATCATTATGGTGCAATAAGGATTGATTTCTGACTCATTCAGTTTCCAGGGTTAGCAAATATAAATGTATAACTTCAATGCAAATTTGAATTTCATATAATGAATAAATTTTAATATAAATGCATCCAATGCAATATTTGGGACATACATATACAAACGTTTGCTGTTTACCTGAAATGAAACTTTTTTGGATACCTTGTATTTTATCAGGTAACCATAATCATGGTGTATTTCAATTGTCTCTAAGGAGGGAAAACTCCTAATTATGTATATTTTAGTAATCTAAGTATTAGATGTTAAAAACATGAAGGAAATTTGTAGTTGTGGTGAAAGGAACAAATCTGTACAGACAATGGAAGAAGAATAAATAAAATGTGCTAATTGCTTATCTGTGAGGAGTTGATGAGCAATATTGTTGAAAAATATCCCAGGTGTCCTGAATAAAAAGTTACACATAGCAAAGCAAAAGTCAATATAAATGAATAAGTCTGGAAATTGAGGGAGCTTCATTCGTTTTGGGGGAGAAAACCTGTTGTATAAATTAACCAGAGAGAATAGGTTGAGCCCAGGAAGTTGAATAAGATTTGGGAGATGTAACAAAATTTAGATGTTATTTCAGGCAATGATCCAGAAACCAAAGTCAGTTACTTTGCTGTTGAATATTTAACAACTAGAAATAGCAAAGAGAAAGCATTAATTTTTTGACATTATATAGTCATGTTCTGATTTGAATAAAGAATATTACTTATATTTAACATTTTAGTTAAGATGATTGGGTAAAAGGAGAAGCTGGTGGAACAGTAGGAGGACCCTAGGCTCATCTCATTCTCCAAATACAATTACATAACTGTCAAATCACTCTAAATATCCAGAAACCAAACTGAAGACTGAGAGAAAAAAAAATCCCACAATTAAAGTGAGAGAAGAAGCCACATTAACAAAAAAAAAAGTAGGAAGCGTGGAGATGTGGTTCAGGGGAGAAACAGATTATAGATGCTACAGAGGAGAAGGAGCTGTGGTTGCAGAGAAGAGCCAGGGAGAGAGAGGAACACACAGGTGAACACATAAGGAGAATATTTACCCAAAGCCATTGACTTGGAAAATGAGGGGTTAAATTTTGTGAGTTCTTGGAACCAGCAGGTCGTAAAGCTTGGAGTTTTAAAGGCCTGTGAGCTTGGCTGAGGTAGATCCCTGAGGGCATTGCCCTGTTCCTAGAAAGAAGGCAGGCAAATAATCAGGGGGCAGAAGGCAAGGAAACAGTAGTTTGAAGAATGTCTGGGGGCACACTGGGAGGGTATCACTCCCTGTTTTTGGAGCATATCCCTGAGAGGCAGCAGAGAAACCTTTCCAGGGACAGAGTAGCTTGGGGGAGACACCTCCCACTCCCTCCCCTTGGCATAAACACAGAATTACACCACGAAGGGAGGGTAGCACCAACACTGACTGCCTAACTTGCTTATACCAGGTCCCATAACCCTGCGTTCTGGCAGGACTGCCCTTCTTCTTTTTTTTTTTTAACTTTTTTTTCATTTCTTTTCAGTGTAACAGTATTCATTGTTTTTGCACAACACCCAGTGCTCCATGCAATATGTGCACTCTTCAATACCCACCACCTGGTTCCCCCAACCTCCCACCCCCCGCCCCTTCAAAACCCTCAGGTTGTTTTTCAGTGTCCATAGTCTCTCACGGTTCACCTCCCCTTCCAATTTCCCTCAACTCCCTTCTCCTCTCCATCTCCCCATGTCCTCCAAGTTATTTGTTATGCTCCACAAATAAGTGAAACCATATGATGCCCTTCTTAGACAAGCTTTCCTCAGTCTCAGCACAGCAGGCCCCTTCTCAAACAAAAAAACAAAAACAAAACAGCAGAAATGTCTGCTCACAGAACATCTTCCTTCCAGAGAGTTCTGCAGACTTCAGTTCTAGTGGGTAGTATAAGGTCTCATTTAACAAACAGAACACAGATAATTAAAAGTCCTCACATTCTGGTCCAGGACCAAACACTGCCCACTGCCAGAAAGGAGAACCTCTGTAGGTGACTGTCCTGAAGAACAGAGCAGCCAAAACACAACATAGTACACACAGCACATGTCAGAAATACTCCCTGAAGTGTCAGGTCCTGAACACAACACAACCTCAACTTCACAAAGCTATTACTCTCAGGAGCAGGAAACATCATGGCCTTTTCCAAAACAGAGAAGAAGGCAGATACTTAAACAAAATCCAAGATGGAGGAATTCTCCCAAGTGAAGGAACAAGGTAAAGCCATGTCTAGTGATCTAAGTGAAAGAGATATAAGTAACATGCCTGATGGAGAATTTAAAGCAACAACCATAAGGATACTAGCTGGGCTTGAGAAAAGAATGGAACTTAAGAAATACCCTCACCACAGAGATAAAAGAGTTAAAAAAGAACCAGACAGAAATGAAAAAATGCAATAACTGACTTTGGAAATATGCTTTAGGTGATAAACACAAGGCTGGAAGAAGCAGAGGAATTAATAAATGATACTGAAGAAAAAATAATGTAAAATAATAAAGATCCACAAAAGAGGGAAAGAATATGAAATATTTGAATAGGCTTAGGGAACTCAGTGATTCCATCAAACATAATATTTGCATTATAAGAGTCACAGAAGAAGAGAGAGAAAAAGGGGACAGAACACATACTTGAAGAAATAATAGCTGAAAACTTCCTAAGATGGGGAAAGAAATAGACATTAAGATATAGGAGGCACATAAAACACCCATCAAAATCAACAAAAGCAGGACTGTACCAAGACATATTGTAAGTTGCAAAATATAGTAATAAAAAAATGTTAAAAGCAGACAGACAAAAGAAGTCCTTAACTTACAAAAAAGAAACCCCATGAGGGCAGGACACCTGAGTGGCTCAGTGGGTTAAGCCTCTGCCTTTAGCTCAGGTCATGATCCCAGGGTTCTGGGATCAAGTCCCGCATCGGGCTCTCTGCTCCTCGGAGAGCCTGCTTCCCCCCTCTCTCTCTGACTGCCTCCCTGCCTACTTGTGATCTCTGTCTGTCAAATAAATAAACAAAATCTTAAAAAAAAAGAAAGAAAGAAAGAAAAGAAAACCCATGAGGATAGCTGAATATTTCTCAACAGTTGACAAGCCAGAAGGGAGGGGCATGATATAGTCAAAGTGCTGAATGGGAAAAATCTGCAGCCAAGAATACTTTATCCAGTGAGGAAAAAGAAGGAGCAAAAAAAAGGAGCCCAGGCAAACAAAACCTAAAGGAGTTTAGGATCACTAAATCAACTCTGCAAGAAATACTACAGGAGAATCCTTGAGTGGAAAGGTAAGACCAAAAGTGACAAGGACAAGAAAATAACAGAAAAAAATCTCAAGAAACAAGGACAAAACAAGTAATAAAATGACAGTAACTACAGATCTATCAATAATTCCTCTGGATGTAAATGGTCTAAATGCTCCAATCAAAAGAGAAAGGATATCAGAAAGGATAAAAAAATAAGACCATCTATATGCTGCTTACAAGAGACTTATTTATTTATTTATTTATTTGAGATGGAGAGAAACAGAGTGTGAGTGGGGTGAAGGGTTGAGAGAGTGGGAGATAGAAATCTTAAGCGGGTTCAATGCCCAGCACTGAGCCCAGTGCAGGGCTTGGTCTCATGACCTTGAGATCATGACCTGAGCCAAAATTAAGAGTTCAAGAGTTAACTGACTGAGCACCCCTATTAACAAAACCCAGTTTAGACCTAAAGACACCTTCAGATCGAAAGTGAAGGGATGGAGAAACATTTATCATGCAAATAGATGTCAAAAGAAAGCCAGAGTAAAATACTTACATCAGAAAAACTAGACTTTAAAACAAAACCTGTAATAAGAGACGAGGGTCACTATTTCATAAGAAAGGCCACAATTCAGCAGGATGATCTCACAATTGTAAGTATTTATGCCCCCAACATGGGAGAACCTAAATATATAAAACAATAACAAACTTAAGGAACTCATTGGTAATAATACAATAATAGTAGGGCACTTTACCACTCCACTTACATCAATGGACAGATCATCTAAATAGAAAAATACAAGGTTTTGAAAAATACCCTGGACCAGATGGACTTAACAGATATATTCAGAACATTCCATCCTAAAGCAGTATAATACACATTGTTTTCAGGAGCACATGGAACATTCTCCAGAATAGATCACACATTAGGTCACAAATCAGGCCTCAACAAATACAAAAAGCCTAAAGTCATACCACACACCTTTTCTGAACCCAATGCTATGAAACTAGAAATGAATCACAAGAAAATATTTGAAGAGACCACAAATACATGGAGGTAAAACATGCAACAAAACAATGAATGGATCAACCATGAATCAAAGAAATAATTTTAAAAAATACATGGAAACAACTGAAAATGAAAATACAATGACCTAAAACCTTTGGGATGCAAGCAAAAGTGGCCCTAAGAGGGAGGTATATAGCAACACAAGCCTACATTATGAAGCAAGAAAAATCTCAAATAAAAAACCTGACCTAACATCTAAAGGAGCTAGAAGGGGGTGTCCGGGTGGATCAGTCCATTAAATGCCTAACTCTCAATCTCAGCTCAGGTCTTGTTCTCAGGGTCAATTCAAGCTCCATGTTGGGGTTCATGCTCAGCATGAAGTCTACTTTAAAAAAAAGATTAAAGGAGCTAGAAAGTGGACAACAAAACAAGTCTAAATAATAAAGATTAGAGCAGAAATAAATGATATAGTAACTAAATAAACCAGTAGAACAGATCAATGAACCAGGAGCTGATTCTTTGAAAAAATAAAATTGATAAACCTCTACCCAGACTTAAAAAGAAAATAGAAAGCCCCTCCAAATAATACCTAATAATGACCAACAAAACAATAATAAAAACAATAATGATATTATAAAAAATTATATGCCCCCAAATTGGACAACCTGGGAGAACAGGATAACTTCCCAGAATCATATAAACTACCAAAACTGAGACAGGAAGAAATTGAAAACTTGAAGAGACCAAAAACCAGCAAGAAAACTAAATCCGTAATAAAAAATCTCCCAAAAAACGAAAGTCCAAGACCAGATACTTTCCAAGGGAAATTCTACCAAATATTTAAAAAAGAGTTAATATCATTCTTCTCAAACTATTCCATAAAAATAGAAAAGGAAATAAAACTTCCAAATTCATTCTCTGAGGTCAGCATTACCTTGATACCAAAACCACTTAAAGACTCCACTAAAAAAGAGAATTACAGGCCAATATCGCTGATGAACATGGATGCAAAAGTTCATAATAAAATACTAGCAAATTGAATCCAGCAGTACGTTAAAAGAATGATTCCCCACAGTCAAGTGAGATTTATTCCTGGGTTGCAAGGGTTGTTCAATATTTGCAACTCAATCAACATGATACACCATGTTAATTAAAGAAAAGTAAGAACCATATGATCATTTCACTGGATACAGAAAAAAAATATTTCACAAAGCACAACGTCCATTCATGATAAAAACCCTCAGCAAAACAGAGACACAGGGAGCATACCTCAATATCAAAAAGGCCATTGCCAAAAACAGCTAACATCATCCTCAATAAGGAAAACCTGAGAGATTTTCCTCTATAGTCAGGAACAAGATGGGCGAATCCGCTCTCACCACTGTGATTTAACATGGTACTGGAAGTCCTAGTCACAGAAATCAGACAATAAAAAACAATAAAAAAAATCCAAATCAGCAAGGAAGAAATAAAACATATACTACTTGCAGATGACATGATATTTTATATAGAAAATTGGACTCTACCAAATAATTACTAGAACTGATACATGAATTCAGTGAAGTCCAAGATACAAAATCAATGTACATAAATCTGTTGCATTTCTGTATACCAATAGTGAAGTATTAGAAACAGTAATTAAGGAATCGATGTCATTTACATTTGTACCAAAACAAACGATACCAAAGAATAAAGCTAACGAAAAAGGTGAAAATCTTGTTCTGAAAACTATAAAACACTTATGAAAGAAATGGAAGAGGACACAAAGTAATGGAAAAACATTCCATGCCCATGGGAAGGAAGAACAAATATTGTTAAAATAACTACACTACCAAAGCAATCTACACATTTATTGCAATGCCTATTGAAATACCAACAGCATTTTTCACAGAACTAGAACGAAATATCCTAAAATTTGTTGGAACCACAAAAGACCCCAAATGGCCAAAGTAATCCTGAAAAAGAGAAGCAAAGCTGGAGTCATCACAATTCTGTACTTCAAGTTATATGACAAAGCTATAGTGACCAACACAGTGGTACCCTCTCACACATAGACCAATGAAACAGAATATAGTAGCCAGAAACTAACCCCAAACTATATGATCAATTAATCTTTAACAAGGCAAGAAAAATATCCAATGGGAAAAGACAGTCTCTTCAACAAATTGTGTTGGGAAAACTGGTCAGCAACATGCTGAAGAATGACACTGGACCACTTTCTTACACCACACACAAAAATAAATTCAAAATGGTGAAATACATGAATGTGAGACAGGAAACCACTAAAACCCTAGAGAAGAACATAGGCAGTAACCTCTTTGACATCAGCTTTAACATTTCCTTACCAGTATGTCTGCTGGGTCAAGGGAAAGAAAAGCAAAAATAAAATATTGGGACTTAATAAAAATAAAAACGTTCTTCAAAGAGAGGGAAAAATAATCAACAAAACTAAAACCCAACCTACAGAATAGGGGAAGATATTTGTAAATGTCATATCTGGTAAAAGATTACTATATAAAATATATAAATAACTAAAAAACTGAACACACAGAAAATGAATAATCCAATTAAAAATGGGCAGAAGACATGAATAAATACTTTTATTTTTTTCCCAAAGAAGACATGCAGATGGCCAACAGACACATGAAAATTTGATCAACGTTACTCAGAACGTCAGAATGACTACAATCAACACCAGAAGAAACAGCAGGTGTTGGCAAGGATTTGGAGAATGGGGAATGCTCTTGCACTGTTGGTAGGAAAGCAAATGGGTGTAGCCACTGTGGAAAATAGTATGGACGTTTCTCAAAAAATTAAAAATACAAATTCTCTATGAACATCAATTGTACTACTAGGTATTTATCCAAAGAGTAGAAAAATTCTAAATCAAAGGGATATATGCAGCCCTGTGTTTATAGCAATATTTTTTAAAATAGCCAAATTATAGAAACAACCCACTGGTGAATGGGTAAAGAATATTTGGTATATATATTCAATGGAATATTACTCAGCCATAAAAAGAGTGAAATCTTGACATCTGCAACAACGTGGATGGAACTAGAGTGTATTATGATAAACAAATATGTCAGGAAGAGGATGACAAATACCGTATGATTTTACTTATACATAGAATTTAAAAAAGAAAACAGAAGAGCATAGGAAAAAAAAAAAGGGAGAGGTAAACCAAGAAACAGACTCTTAACTATAGAGAACAAACTGGTGGTTACCAGTGGGGAGGTGATTGAGGGAATGAGTGAAATAGGTGATGGGGATTAAGGACTATCTTGGAGGTGATGAGCACCAGGTATTGTATGTAAGTGTTGGATCACATATTGTGTACTGAAATTAATATTATACTGTATGTTAGTTAACTGTAATTTAAATAAAAACTTAAAAAATCATTGGAAAAAGTATTTGACTGGTTACAACAAAAACCAAAACTGCAAAATGTCACACAGAGTCTCTTCTGGAAAAATTCTAAACATTTGATAGCTATTTTCTGATGTCACAAACTACCTCAAGAATAAAAGATAATCCAAGTTCATTTCCCACTGGGTCAATACTTTGCTCCTGCTTCAGAAGATGATTCTTCAAAGAGTAGAAAACAACTAGTGGATAATTTAGGAAATACAAGTTTGATTTATAGAAATGCTTCGTAACAGGAATCTTATTTTCTGTTCTAGCTAGAATTCCCATTAGTTATTTTGATTTATTTAATTTTAGTTTTATTTCAAAAATTAATAAATCATTGTTCATATGGTAAGGTGAATACTTAGTCAGGTAGCTCTCACAAGATGTTGATATTGAGAGTTGTAATAGAGTGAAAAAAGAGATTTTAAATGTACAGACAGTGTTGTGGGGCATACACAGTAGGGGAAGAGCAGGGTTGCCATGGGAACCGTAATCCTAAATTTCATGACTTGCTTTGTGTGATTACACATTTAATGCTGTAGGAGGATTGTATGACCTTTTCCTTTATTTTGAGGGTGATTTATTTGTGAATAATCAGGAAAGGATTAGGCTTAGATGTCACCTGAATCTGCCCACTGTAAGGATCCTGTATCTTTTAGGGAAATGGCAGGAATAAAGAAGCAGTAAGGGAGGGTAATCTCTTCAAAAGTACATGAGTTCAACACTACATGGTTCACTATGAAAAAAGACAGAGAACAATTTTGCTCTTTGACTTCATTTGCAGCTGAGGATTTCCAAAATGCTTTGAAATGGACACAGGAGCTTTACAATGGTTCTTAAAATAGTCATGACAATGAATGCGCTTCAGGAGATGGAATGCAGCTGAAGCTGGCAAAAGAAAATAAGAAAGAGGGTTCCTGGGTGGTTCAGTGGGTTAAAGCCTCTGCCTTTGGCTCAGGTCATGATCCCAGAGTCCTGGGATTGAGCCCTTCATAGGACTTTCTGCTCAGTAGGGAGCCTGCTTCCCCCTCTCTCTCTGCCTGCCTCTCTGCCTAATTGTGATCTCTCTCTGTCAAATAAACAAATAAAAATCTTAAAAAAAAGAAAATAAGAAAGTCTACAGGAATATACTTTGCATGGATTTACTGAAATACAACTTAAAACAACAAACCATAACTATAATTGTCTGAGAAAGAACAGCAGCAGACAGGCAAAATGTGTAGCAGTTGCTGTATGATTTGTCTTGTTCTTAAAAGAGGTCTGGAGTCAAATATGAGTATCAGATTGCATGCATACTTACATATTCACATCATGCATTTTGTTGTAAAAGGAAGTTCACAGTCAACTAATAGCATCTTTTTAAAGTTATGAAATGTATGGACATCAAAGTGTTGGACATTTGACACACT
This sequence comes from Martes martes, assembly GCF_963455335.1. NCBI lineage: Eukaryota > Metazoa > Chordata > Mammalia > Carnivora > Mustelidae > Martes > Martes martes. The sequence continues at coordinate 70,470,244 of NC_137897.1, forward strand.
TTATATATTGATTAGCTAATTTTATTTGGATATTGCCAGAGACAATATGTTTTGAGGGTAGGCCTATTTAGGCAACAGATATTCCAAATAATAACCTTTACTCTGTTCAGTGTGTATAAAACAATTTTGATAAGGCACAAAGTACACATCAGTAGAGAGATCATGTAAACATTAAGTTATTTTTTGTTCCTTTAGGAGAATAATTTAATATAAACGCTGCTGCCTAAACTAATTTAACTAAAATCAATATGCCAAATTGTATTAATGCTAATACTTATACTTTCTGGCTTCATCTATTTTCAGTTCAAGAATGTGATATTCCTAAAGTCAATGTAAGCTCCTGAAGACAGTAAATGCAGTATGTATTCTACAGAAAAAAAAAAGTAAAATTACTGCTATAGATGATAAATAAGGAAGCAAATGATGAATGGAATATAATTTTAGAGTAAGAAAGAATAAATAGGGGCGCCTGGGTGGCTCAGTGGTTTAAAGCCTCTGCCTTCGGCTCGGGTCATGATCTCAGGGTCCTGGGATCGAGCCCCACATCGGGCTCTCTGCTCGGCGGTGAGCCTGCTTCCTCCTCTCTCCCTCTCTGCCTGCCTCTCTGCCTACTTGTGATCTCTGTCTGTCAAATAAATAAATAAAATCTTTAAAAAAAAAGAAAGAATAAATAAATAAAAGTAAATTAAATGAAATTTGCCCTTCAAGTCATGGAGTACCAAACATATCATCAAAGAAAGAGACTACTTAATGGAGGGGGAAAAAAAAAACTATTAAAATATGAAAGAGTTGAAAGAGTTCTAAGAATCACTATAAAGACACAATTTTGAATTTGTCAAAAGAGAATATCAGTGAAAAATAAACACTCCAATCTTTTATAAGAAAGTGTTCAGAAAAATTATCATCCTGGTTTCAGTAAACTTGTTATCAAAGTCTGTTAGATGCACAATCTTCAAAAAAAGTACTTTCAATCCAAACCTAGAAATATATTAGCAATATTATACACCACAACCAAGTGAGATTTATTTCATGAATATAAAGATTGTTCAACATGAGATAAGCAATCAGTGTAATATACTACATTAATATAATGGAGGAAAAAAAAACATGGTCATCTTAATTGATGCAATAAAAGAATTTACCAAAATTGAACACTCTTTCATCATAAGAACACTCAACACACTAGGAAGAGGAGATATACATCTCAATATGATGAAGAACATTCATGAAAAATCCACAGATAACATTGTAATCAATTGTGAAAGCCTGAAAACTTTCTCTTGAAGTTCAGGAACAGGACTCAGATGGATGCTTTCACCATTGCTATTCAGCATTTTATTGGAAGTCCTAACTGGAGCAATTAAGCAACAAGGAATTAAAATCTTCAAAAATGGAAAAGAAATAAAAGTATTTCTATTTGTAGATAATACAATCCTATATATAGGAAATCTCAAGGAGTCTACAAAACAAAACAAAAACAAAAAACCCAAAACCATACTTGTTATACCTTGAATTGTGTCCTCAAAGAATATGTTTAAGTCTGAGGTATACCTAGTATGTCAGAATTTTACATTATTTGGAAATAGGGCCATTGAAAATGTAATTAGTTAAGATGAGGTCATACTAGAGTAGGATTGGCATTTAATCCAATGTAACTGGTGTCCTTTAAGGAGAGATAAAGAGACAGATATACAAAAGACTATCATATGATGACTGACACAAATATTGGAAATACATCTACAAGCTAAGGAATGCCAAAGATTGTCAGACTACTAAGAGCTGGACTACTCAAGGAAGGACTCTTCCACAGAGGCTTTGGAAGCCACATAGCCATGCAAACACCTTATTTTTAGATTTCTGGACTCCAAACTGTGAGAGAATAAATTTCTGTTTAAAGTCACCTATTTAGTGGTAATTCTTATGGGAATCTACTATTATTCTACTATCTACTACTATATCTACTATTATATCTACTAATTCTTATTAGGAATCTACTACAGATTGTGGTATCAGAGAGTGGAGTACTGCTCTAGCACATGTTTAACAATGTGGAGTGGGTTTGGAGTTAATATACGGAAACTAGAAGAATTTTGAGGTGCTTGACAGAAAAATCAGATGTCTTGATGGTAGAAATATGAACAAACATACTTCTGATGAGTCCATAGAAATTATAAAAACGTTTTGGACACTGGAGGAGACATGATACTTGTCAGTAATAGAGTCTTGACTGAATTATGTTCTATCATTGGGAGAAAAGTGGAATTTATAAACAGTGAACTTGGATATTTAGCCAAGGAGATTTCTAAGTGAAGTATAGAAGCTTCTAACTAGTCTTTGTTTGATGCTTATAATAAAATATAAAAGGAAAGATAATTTGAGGAATGAACTGTTAAGCACAATTGGATGAGCATTTGATGATATGGATAACACTCTGCTTATGTAGATAGTGTGCTCTGGGATCACGGCCAAGTGTGTGACTGGACAACAATTTGCTAAGAAATTAGGCATATGACTTCTGGATTCAATCAACTATCTCAGCAAAAAGCCAGGATAAGAGATGTTGTCTAGGAAGTATCAGTGGAGAACATTCTTATCCAATGGCTCGGGCTCCTATAAATTGGGTGTAGACCAACAATGTTTTGAAAATGTTTTTTTTTTTTTAAAGATTTTATTTATTTATTTAACAGACAGAGATCACAAGTAGGCAGAGAGGCAGGAAGAGAGAGAGGAGGAAGCAGGCTCCCTGTTGAGCAGAGAGCCCCATGCGGGACTCGATCCCAGGATCCTGGGATCATGACCTGAGCCAAAAGCAGAGGCTTTAACCCACTGAGCCACCCAGGTTCCCTTGAAAATGTTTTACAAACAAAAATGCTGCTAGCTTGGACTAAAAGGGACAGAGATGGGACAAAATGAAGGAAAATTAATTCCAAGTGTAGAACCATGGATGCAAGGACAGAACTTGAAGCCACAGAAGATTATCCTCAGGTCTTGAAATCTAATGGAATTTTCCTTGCTGGGTTTTGGACTTGCTTGGAACTTGTGGCCCACTTTTTTTCTATATTTCTCCTTCTCAGAATGGGACTGCTTATCCTATGCCTGTCTCACAATTGTATTTTGGAAAAAGATAACTTGTTTTCTGGTTTCACAGGTCCACAGATGGAGAAGAATTTTTCTGCAGGACTGACCATATAGAGTCTCACTTATTGATTGACTTATTTAGATGAGAATTTGGGCTTCAACAAAATTAAAAACTTGTGAATAAAGGATAGTATCAATAAAGTAAAAAAGACAATCTACAAAATAGAAATATTTATAAAACATATATCTGTTAAACATTTAGTATTCAGGATATATAAATAACACTGACAACCGAAGAACAGAAAGATGAACTACTCAGTTTAAAAATGGGCAATGGAGGGCACCTGGGTGGCTCAGTGGGTTAAAGCCTCTACCTTCGGCTCAGGTCATGATCCCAGGGTCCTGGGATCGAGTCCCACATCGGGCTCTCTCCTCAGCAGGGAGCCTGCTTCTCCATCTCTCTCTGTCTGCCTCTCTGCCTACTTATGATCTCTGTTTGTCAAATAAATAAATAAAATCTTTAAAATAAATAAATAAATAAAAAATAAAAATGGGCAATGGAATTTAATAGGCTAAAAACCACTGAATTGTACACTTAAGACTGTAAATTTGTGGAATATGAATTATATCCATAAAGTTGTTGTGTTTAAAGAAAGAAAATTTAAGAGAAATGAGTAGGGGCTATGATATTGGATTAGTTAGCTATTTCTTAGATGTGTTTCTTAAGCACAAGGAACAGAATAAAAAATAAATAAATTGCATTTCATCAAAATTAAAAACTTTTGTACAAAAGACACCAAAAGACAATGAAAAAAAACCCCACAGAATGGGAAAAAATAATTGTAAATCATATATTTGAAAAAAGTCTAGTATCTAGAATACATAAAGAAATGTTACAACTAAATGATAAAAGTATATCCAATTGAAAAAATGGGCAAAGGGTCTGAATAGACATTTCTCTAAAAACATAAAAATGGCCAATAAGCACCAGAAAAGACAGAAAAAAAAACAGAAAATGTTTAGCAACATTAGCCATCACAGAATGTAATTAATTACAAACCCAAATCACAATGAGATGCCACTGCACATCCACTGGATGTTTATCATAAAAAGAAAAACAACAAATGTTCATGATGTGGAAAACTTGAAACCTCATACATTGCAGGTGGCAATGTGAAATGGTGCAGCCACGTGGAAAGATGTTTGGCAGTTCCTCAACAAATTAATAAAAAATTATCATATGATCCAGCAATTCCTTTCCTAGGTATATACCCAAGAGAAATGAAAACATATGTCGACACAAAAATGTGCAAACAAATGCTTATTGCACCATTATTAATAATAGTCCCAAAGTGGAAACAACCCAAATACCTTCAACTGATAAACAGGCAAACAAAATATGGTATATCCCTTTAATGGAATAATATTAGGTAATAAAAAAGAATGAAGTAGTGATACATGAAACAACACTGAAGATCACTGAAAACATTATGCTAAGTGAGAGAAACCAATCACAGAGGAAAACATTTTGAATGATTTATATGAAATGTCAAGGGTAGGCAAAGCTATAGAAAAAGGAAACAGATATTATGAGGTTATTGGTTGTTTAGGGTTGGGGTGCTATGAAAGAATGGACAGTGTCTGATCAGAGGTACTGATCAGTGTACTGATTAGAGGTACACCACTTTTGGTGGTGATGAAATGTTCTAAAATTAGACTGTAGTGATGATTGCATACCTCTGTGAGTATACAAAAAAAAACACCCTTGAATTATACAGTTTAAAAATGTGAATTATGGATTTCTAGGGAAGATGACAGAGTAGGAGGACTGTGTGGTGCATTCTGATTGGGTGGGGGCCGGAAACGTGGATCTTGAAAGAATTCACACAACCCAGAACAAAGGAGAAGTTTATTGAATACACTACAAGGGAGCAGCAGGCAGGAGAGTGAAGGAGAGATTGTCTGCCATGAGGTGGTGGTAGGGGGTTCTAATTATAGGGCAGAGTGAAGAAATATGGGAACCTGTGGAATATTCCCTTTTTTGGTAACTGTGCCTGGTTATAAGTAGCCCATTGGTTAGTTAGGGCCTATGGCCATTTTGAAGTGGGTCACTTATTAAGTCTGTTTGCATTCAGCTCAGTGGTCACTATGGGCCCTTTTGCCTTGCTCGAGTTTCCATTGCTCAAGCCTGTTGCCAAAAAGCAGCCTCTATAGACCCCAAGGTCACCTCATTTCATGGAAAAAACTAGAGAACACTCATAGCAGTGTAACTCAGAAAATGACCTGAGACAGGCAGAATAAACTTCACACCTATATGTAGAGATAAGGCCACATGAAAAAGGATAGGGAGGGCAGAGACATAGCTGGGAGCTAAACGACATATAGGACTTTCTTTGGGTGGGTTGTGCCATGGACATCTGAAGGGGGGAGAAAAGGACCTCTGTACTGGAATGTCTGGAAGGAGAAGACAAATCCTCATAGTTGGCTTTGAAAACCAGAGCAGCTGGATTTCAAAAGTTCTTACAGCCAGAGAGACATAAAACCTTGAACTTAAACAAGATCAGTGGGATCCACTCTGGAAGAGCTGGGAAGTGAGAGGAAACAGAGTCCCTCCACTTAAAAGAGACAACAAAACAAATAGCCCATGGTGGTACAGTATATAAGCAGCAGTTTGAAAAGGAGGGTCATACAGGAGGGAGTTACTTACTCATCTCAGAGCCTGTCCCAGAGGGACAGAAATTGCTGAGAACTCCTCCAGGAACAAAATAAACAGCAGGCATCATTTATGTCCCCACCCACCGAGTTTAAGTACATAGGCACCTGAGGTACTGGTTACCTAACTTGCTAGCACTGCAGCCCCTCCCCCACACAATGCTTCCACAGAGCCAGACAGGCCACTTCAGTTCTGGCACAGGAGGTCCCCTCTGGCAGAGGAACAAGGAGCACAAAACTTCCTAGCACTGCTGCCTCATCACCCCAACCCCCTTCACTATACTCCTAAGGACCCACCTCTCCAGAGAGTTCCTCAGTCCCAGGGCTGCAGGGCCCCATTTATAGAGGACATGAGGCACAGAAAACTTGCTAGCATTAGTGCTCCACCACCCTGCCCCCTGCACTGGGCTCCTGCAAACCCTGATAGGCCTATTCAGTCCTGGTGCTGTAAGGCTCCTTCCAAGTGTACAAAGCTTGCTAACACTGCCACCCCACAGCACCACCCCTGTGTTGTGCTTTGGGGGACCCACTTTCTCCAATACGTTCTTGGCCAGAGCCTGTACAGAGATAAGGCAGTCCTGGATAGTGTGGAAGCAGCCCCTACAATGGCCAGCACTACTCCAAAGTGACTCCTCCTTCAGAGAGAGTGGAAGATAATCACACATATTAATCAGACAGATGCCCTAGCAATGGGCTGGAGGCAGATAATTTTTCTAACTTTGGGCACTGCTCACAAATGAAAGCTTCTCAAGTAAGAACACTGAGAAAGCATCCTGCAGCTTTTTGTTGTTGTTGTTACTCCATGTCTGGGAAACACATGGTCTGACTCCACTCAAGCCCAAGGTGTCCCCAGACTGATCCCTAACACCACAGGGAACAAAAACAGCTCATAATAGGCAAAGAGAGCCAATGCGGATGACTGGACTTCAGGAAAAAACTCACCCACAACAGCAGGGCACATGAATCACACATAGGAGACATCTCTGAAGTGCCAGATTCTGGTGAACAGGGGACATTACATAGCAGAGCACTATAGGACCTCTTCTTCATAAGGTCCCTACTTTCCAGGACAGGAGATGTAGCTTTCTTTGCTAACACACAGAAACAGACATAGTTAGACAAAATGAGAATACAGAGGAATATGTTCCAAATGGGGGGAAAAAAAACAGGAAAAATCACAGCAAGAAACATAAGTGAAATGGATATAAGCAATATGCCTGATAGAGAATTTAAACGAGTGATCATAAAGATACATGACTTGAGAAGAGAGTGGAGGGCATCGGTGACACCCTTAAAAAATGATGGAAAACATAAATAAAGAACCAATTAGAAATGAAGAAATAATAAACGAAATTAAAAATAGACTTGATAGAATAAATAGAAGGCTAGAAGAAGCAGAGGAATGAATTGGTGACCCGGAAGACAGTGTAATAGAAATTAATCAAGGTGAACAAATGAGAAAAAAAGAAGAAATATGCAAAACAAAAATAGACTTAGACAATTCAGTGACTCCATCAAGTGTAGTAATATTCAATTATAAGGACACAATAAGAAGAAAAAGAAAGAAAATGGGTCAGAAAATTTATTTGAAGAAATAATAGCTGAAAACTTTCTTAATATGAAGAAGGAAATAGACACCCAGAAACAGGAAGCACAAAGATTCCCCCCCAACAAAATCAACCCAAGGAGATTCACACTGAGACATACAGAATTTAAAATGGAAAAAAAAGGGGGGTGCCTGGGTGGCTCAGTCATTAAGTGTCTGCCTTTCGAGCCCCCTGTTGGGCTCCCTGCTCAGTGGGGAAACTGCTACTCCCTTTTCCAGTCTCCCTGCTTGTATTCCCTCTCTTGTTGTCCCTTTCTCTGGCAAATAAACAAGTAAAACCTCTAAAAAAAAAAAAACAAAAAAAACACGTAAAGATAAAGAGAAAAAATAAAAGCATCAAGAGCAAAGAAGTCAGTTACATAAAAGAGAAAACCCATAAGGCTATCAGCGGAATTTTTTTGCAGAAATTTTGCAGGCCAGAAGAACGTGGCATGATATATTCAAAGTACTAGAAGGAAAAAATATGTGGCCAAGAATACTCTACCCTGCAAGGCCATCATTCAGAATAGGAGAGACAGTTTCCCAGACAAACAAAAACTAAAGGAGTTCATCACCACTTAAACTAGCCCTGCAAGAAATATTAAATGGGATTCTTTGAGTAGAAAGGAAAGACCATAAATAAGACTATGAAATATAAGTATATATATATAAATCAGTCAAGAAATTCACAAAGAAAAGAATGTAAAATATGACATCATATACCTAAAAAGTGTGGGAGTAGAGAGGAGTAAAAATTGGATTCAAATTTAAGTGATTATGCAGTTAATATAGACTTCTGTATACAGAAATATTTATATACAAACCTAATGGTAACCATAAACAAAAAAAAAACAGTAGTAGATGCAAAGAATGAAGAGAAAGGAATCCATGTATATCACTAGGAAAAAGCCAGCAAACCATGAAAGAGAGCAAGAGAAGAAAGGATCAGGAAAACAAAAGAAAACAACTAAAGAAACAACCATAAAACAAATAACAAAATAGCAATGAATGCATATCTATCAATAATTACTTCGAATATAAATGGACTAAATGCTCCACTCAAAAAACACAGCATGACAGAATGGGTAAAAAAAGAAGAGCCATCTATATGCTGCCTATGAGACTCATTCCAGACCAAAAGTCACTGGCAAATTGAAAGTGAGGGGATGGAGAAATATTTATCATGCAAATGGAAGACAAAAGAAAACCTGAGTAACAATACTTGTATTGGAAAAAGTACATGTGAAAACAAAAGCTGTTAACAAGAGACAAACAGGTATGCTATATAATAATAAAAGGAGACAATCCAACAAAAACATACAACAATTGTAAATATTTATGCACCCAATATAGGAGCACATACATACATAAAACAGTTAATCACAAATGTAAAGGAAGTAATCTTTTCTACTACAATAATAGTAAGGGACTTTAATAGCCCACATGCATCAATGGACAAATCATCTAAACAGAAAATTAACAAGGAATGGATGGCTTTGAATGACACACTGGACCAGATAGATTTAACAGACATATTTGGAATATTCCATCCTATAACAGAAGAATACACATTATTTTCAAGTGCACATGGAACATTCTCCAGAATAGATCACATATCAGGCCACAAAACAAGTCTTAACATATTAAAAAAGATGAAAGTCATAGTATGCAATTTTTTTCCCAAGTATTTTTATTTATTTTAGATAGAGGAAAGAGAGTGAGCAAATGGGGGGAGGGGCAGAAGGAGAGAAAGAATTCTGAAGTAGACTCCCCGCTGAGTGCAGTTCCTGATGTGGGGCTCAATCTCAGGGCCCTGAGATCATGATCTGAGCCAAAATCAAGAGTTGGCTGCCTAACAGACTGAGCCATCCAGGTGTCCCAGTATACAACTTTTCTGACCACAACTCTATGAAACTAGAAATCAATCACACGAAAAATGTCTGGAAATAGCACAAATACATGCAGGTGAAATAATATGCTACTAAACAGTTAATGGGTCAACCAAGAGATGAAAGAAGAAATAAACAATTACATGGAAAGAAATGAAAATGAAAACATAGCAGTCCACAATATTTGGGATTCAGCAAAAGCAGTTCTATGAGGGGAGTTTATGGCAATAAATGCTTATCTGAAGAAACAAGAAAAATCTCAAAAGAACAATCCTGTATTATAATGAGACAGAAAAAGAACAAACAAGATTCAAAATCAACAGAAAGAAAGGAATAATAAAAATTAAAACAGAAATAACTGATAAAGAAACTAAAAAAAAAAAAAACAGATCAATGAAACCAGGAGCTGGTTCTTTCATTAAAAAAATCAATAAAATTGATAAACCTCTATCTAGACTCAGAAAAAAAACAGAAATGACTCAGATTAAGAAAATCACAAATGAGAGAGGTGAAATAACAACCAATACCACAGAAATACAATTTTAAGAGAATATTATGAAAAATTATATGCCAACAAATTAGACAATGTACAAGAAATGGATAAATTCTTAGGAATGTATAATCTTCCAAAACTGAATTAGGAAGAAATAGAAAATTTGACCAGGCCAATTGCTATCAATGAAATTAAAACTGTAATAAAAAACTAATAAACTAAATTTTAGGACCAGATGGCCTCATAGGGAAATTCTACCAAACATTTAAGGAAGAGTTAATGCCTATTCTCAAGATATTCCAAAAACTAGAAGAGGAAGGAAAACTTCCAAATTCATTTTATGAAGCCAGCATTACCCTGATACAAAAATCAGGTAAAAGTACAACCAAAAAAGAGAACTACAGGCCAATATTACTGATGAACATAGATGTAAAAATACTCAACAAAATAATAGCAAACTGAAATCAATAATATATTTTAAAAAATCATTCATCATGATCAAGTGGGATTTACTCCCAGGATGTAAGGTGGCTTAATATTTGCAAATTAAATCGATGTGATATACCACATCAAGAAAAGAAAGGATAGAAACCACATGATCCTTTCAATAGATGTAGAAAAAGCATTTGGCAAAGTGAAACCTCCATTCCTGATAAAAACCTCCATTCCTGATAAAAGGTTTAAAGGGAACAGCTCAACACAGTAAAAGCTTTAAATGAAAAAACCAACAGGAGACATCACACTTAATGGGGAGAAACAGAGAAACCAGAAAACAGGTGAGAAAGAGAAAGGCCACTTACTGAGTGGGAGAAGATATTTGGAAATGACATGTCTGATAAATGGTTAGCATCCAAAATGAACAAAGAACTTATAAACTCAATACCCCAAAACCAAATAATCCAATTTAAAAATGTGCCAAATAGACATTTTTCCAAAGAAGACACACAGATGGACAATAGATACATGAAAAGATACTCACTATCACTGATCATCAGGGAAACACAAATCAAAACTTCAATGAAATATTACCTCACACCTGTCAGAATGACTAAAATCAACAACACAAGAAACAACAGGTATTGGCAAGCATATGGAGGAAGGGGAACCCTCTTGTACTACTGGTAGGAATGCAAACTCTTGTAGCCACTGCAAAATAGCATGGAGATTCTTTAAAAAGTTAAAAATAGAAATAACCAGTAATTATACTACTGCATATCTAACCCCAAAATTCAAAAACAGTAATTCAAAGGGATACAGGCACCCCAATGTTTATAGTAGCATTATTTTCAATAGCCAAATTATGGAAACAGCCCAAATAACCATCAATAGATGATTGGCTAAAGAAGTAATGTGTGTATATATAGTGCATATATGTGCATATGTACATTTACATACACACATTTACATACATATGTACATACATATGTATACACAATATAATAATGTGTATATATACATACATACCTTTATATATATAAATGTGGTGTATGTAGATAATGGAATATTATTATACTATATATAACATATTATTAATAATATTATATAAAATGGAGTATTATTGAGCCATAAGAAAGAATGATATATTGCCATTTGCAACAACATAGGTAGACCTAGAGAGTATCATACTAAGCAAAATAAATCAGTCAGAGAAAGACAAATACAATATGATTTCACTCCCATGTGGAATTAAATAAACAAGCAAGGGGAAAAGAAGAGACAAAGAAAAAAAAAAAACCACTCTTAACTATAGATAACAAACTGATGGTTACCTAGTTGAGATGGGTGGGGGATGGGTGAACTAGGTGATGGGGATTAAGGAGTGCATTTGTCATGATGGACATCCAGTGATGTTGAATCATGATATTGTACACCTGTGACACTGTATGTTAACTATCCTGGAATTAAAATAAAAATAAATTAAATTTATATGTTGAATAAAAATTAAACTAAAATAAAAGCTTAATTTTTTAAAAAAAGTATGTGAATTAAATCTCAACAGAGCTTTTTAAAACCTGGACTTGATTGATTTCAGGGGCTGTTTATCAAGAATGAGTCAAATTTGTGAATATGAGATTCCAATTGAAAGCCAATTATCAGTTATTAAAACACATTTATTCACTAAAATGAAAAATGTAAAGTAGTAATACCTGGAAAATTATTTTTACCTAACACTAGAAGATAGTTCTAGGACATATGGAGCATGTTTTTAAGTAATTTAATAGCCTCTTCAAGAACTGGAAATAGTATAGCAGCACCAGTATTCCAACACTAATACATACACCTAATCACACAGACCTATGCATTTTTATGTGTGAGGGTGGATATATGAAACTCATCTGAATAATTTTTCTGTAAGATGTATTTAGTGTAGGATGCTTCCAATACAAATAGGATATAAACCTAAAAAGTAATTTTTTAATTTATATAATCATGTTCTCCTAAAATCTGTGGTATAGGGCAGAGATTGTTAGCCATGATTCAATCCATAATTACTCCATACATGGTATAATGTGAAGAGTGCTTCAAATTTCTTTGTCCCACTGCACACAATTTAGAGCTTCAAATTCCCACCTACTCATTTAGGCTTATGTAGGAGCAACAGTGCCCTACATCTACAGTATATTACCATTTTCAATGTGTCTTTACATACATTATGTCACTGAATTCTCACAACAACTTTAAATTGGAGGCATTGTTATACAGCTTTTGTAGGCAGAGAAAACTAATGGTCAGTGAGGTTAATTTACTCACCTAACAAATGTAGGTCACAAAAAAGCTGTATCTTGAACATTGACAGTTCAATTTAAGCGCATTTTCCTGGTATCCAAACTTCTTTAAAAGTTGGATTCATCCAGAAGCATCTTCCAAATAACATTCTATAGGAGGAACATAGTGTTCCATTAGTCTCAGAAAACTATAGAATGGCTTACTTTCTCAGACTTGCTAGCTGTCATCCAGAACAGAGCTCCGAGTTATAGAAGTTGTTATGTGAGAGGCAGAGGATAGGGATTGAGGAGCAGATTTTTAAAGATTTTATTTATTTATTTGGTGCAGAGAGAGAGAGACAGAGATCACAAGTAGTCAGAGAGACAGGCAGAGAGAGGGGGGGAAGCAGGCTCCCCGCCGAGCAGAGAGACCGATGTGGGGCTTGAACCCAGGACCCCGAGATCATGACCTGAGCCGAAGGCAGAGGCTTTAACCCACTGAGCCACTCAGGCGCCCCGAGGAGCAGATTTTTAAAAAAATGTTAATTTAGAGTATAAAATAGACATTAAGGAAATATATGTTCATTAAATACAGTCAGTATTCCTAGAATATTTTACTAGCACAGAAAATAAATTTTAATTATAAATAATTAGAAATTTTATTTATTTTACACTGTTTTGTTTCAGTAATTTAGATGAGCCCCAGTTATGTATAAACATGTTAGGAAATTGAGTGTCTTCGTGGGTAGAACTCTAAATTGTTTTCTGTCCTATCCTTACCACAAAGAGTTTAGCCTTTGGATTCTTTGCTTCTGATTTTCTTTTGATAAAACATTGCTTTTCATTGTTTCCTTTCTTCTCCTTCTCCTTCTCCTTCTCCTTCTCCTTCTCCTTCTTCTTCTTCTTCTTCAAAATAACCCCATGATGTGGCCCTGTAACATCTTCTTTATCCATTTCTGCAAGTGAAATTGGTTTGCTTTAGGTCCCAATAAATTGTAGTTTTTCAATTATGAATCATAACTCTTCCTTATCCTGACTGCTTATGTAGCCCCTGCTTTAGAATACCTTTCTTCTTATTCTTTTAAAATGTTCTGTTCAGAGGACACTTCAGTGTTTAAAGACTGATACTCAACCAGTTTATTTTCTGCTACTGAAGAGGAACAATGTCCTGCTGCTTATCTGGTCTCATTTCTTTAGAGATATGTGTTAGAAAACAACCTGCTGCATTTTTCACTGTTACAGATAAACTAGTCTTACTTTTTCATTATATTGCATGCTGTCATTTTATTTCTCTTCTGGAAAGAAATGATATTTGGTGTTCTTGGACAACCTCAGTCTCCTGAATTCTGTTTTTAATTCTCTTTCCAATTCTATCTGGTCATTTCCATCAAATACTTCAGAGTAGGTGAGTGGGTGACTTGATTTTTTTTGTAACCTTCCCTTTATCTCTACTTGAAAATTAATAGGATAATGTTATTATATTATGTATTCAGGGATATAGGAAAAACAGTGAGAATTTCTATTAGTTAGCATATCTAAATTTTCATAAGTGCTAAAGGAGGTCCATAGTGTTTATATAACTTATGATTAAAGTTGAAACTTTACATGTATCTACATGTGCAAAATCAAATGAATACATAAATCTAATTAAATACCTCATGAAGTTAAACATAGCATTTTATACTTGAGAAATCACTTTCACATATACTATATTTAAAAAAATAATTTCATTAATTTATGCATTTCACATGTAGCCATATTCTGCTCTCAAAATGTACTCATATACAGCTTACAGAATTTTCATAATAGACCCAGGTAATTCAAGCAAAAGTGAATTATTTGGAAAAATTATCTCCATTTTCCACTTCAGATTGCATATAGACTTAAAGTATTTTTTTTTCTTTTTATTTAAGCTATGTTTTTGTCAAGTGTAGCCAATTTAAGTTTAATCTATCCTGGGTCTTTATAGTAGTTTGCCTTCCATTCTCAATTTGATATGAATATATAATTTCATATTGAATTGCTATTTGCTGTATGGAAAATTGCGTCACTAAGGTACTTACTTATTTTTCAGTGAGTTCCTTCCCAAGGCTGCCATAGCAGTTAGACAATGCCTTCAACATGAAGTAGGAGAAAACCAAGAGAAAAGTTGAATAAAAAAGGAAGAAATTTATTTCCCTCATTAAAGAAATTCAGAGTAGACAAATCCTGTGTAGGTCATTACATTGATTCAGTAACACCATCAGAAATCAGGTCCTTTCAATTTTTTGTTCTGATATCTTCAGTGTCCTTGTTTTGTCTTTGGGCTATTTTCCCTCATGGTCAAAGGATGACTACTCCAGAAAGGACAATATCCAATGAAATAAAGGAGAGTTTTTCCTTCCTTGTGTCTTTTTAAGAAGAAAGATTTATTTGTAATAAACCTCCAACAGATCTCTGTTTATGTCTCATTATGGCTCTTTATGAGCCAAAAGTGAATTACATGCTCACCTATAAGTCAAACATTTGTTGAAGTTAAGAGGTCACTGCAATTACATTACAATACTCAGGACTTACCCTTGGGACAAATGGTGGAAGGGTAGAATTCCTGTATTAAACTGTAGTTTTAGCAGCAAGTAAGAAGGAAATAGTAGCTATTAGGTAGATGATCCAAAGTTTCTGCTAGATCTGGGAATTGGCTACCTCCCTTTAGGCTTTTTCCTGGGAAACTTTCATGATGATTTTCCTAGCAGCCTGTTCACTTAATCTTTGCTAATGGAGTTTCTTTTGAGAATTTCCTATATTGCTTTTGAAAGTAGAACTAGGGCTAAAACAAGGCCCTGAACTTTTGTCTTTATGTCACATATATTTCTTGACTTGTATTGCTCATATGCATCTAATAAAAATATTCAGGTATAATTTACATACAATAACATATTCCCATCTTATTTTAATTTTAAGTATAATTAACATATAGTGTTATTTTAGTTTCAGGTGTACCATATGATTCAACAATTCAACACATTACTCAGTGCTCATAATAGTAAGTGTATTCTTAATAACTTCCACCTATTTCATCCATCCCCCATGACCTCCCCTCTGGCAATCACCAGATTGTTCCCCATATTTAAGAGTCTGCTTTTTTGTTTGTCACTTTTTTCTTTGCTTGTTCATTTTGTTTCCTAAATTCTGTTTGAGTGAAATCATATGACATTTGTCTTTATCTGACTGACTTTTGGTTTAGAATTATAACTTCTAAATCCATTCATGTTGTTGTAAGTAGAAAGATGCCATCCATTCTTTTTCATGGCAGAGTAATATTTCTATCTACCCCACCCATTTTTAAATTGGATTATTTAGGTTTTTTTTTTTGGTGTTGAGTTATGCAAGTTCTTTATGTATTTTGGATATGAATCCCTTACTGAAAATATCATTTGCAAATATCTTCTTCCATTTGGTGGGTTGTCTTTTTGTTTTGTGGATAATTTCCTTTGCTGTGAAAATTTTTTTTTTTTAATTTTGATACAGTCCCAATAGTTTAATCTTGCTTCTGTTTCCCTTGCCAAACGAGACCTATACCTAGAAAAATATCTCCATGGCTGATGTAAAAGAGATGACTGACTGCTTATGCTTTCTTCTAGGAATTCTGTGGCTTCAGTCTCACATTTATATCTTTAATCCACTTTGAGTTTATTTTTGTATATGATATAAGAACGTGTCCAAGTTTCATTCTTTTGCATGTAGTTGATCAGTTTTCCCACCATTTGTTGAAGAGACTTTTTCCCATTTTATGTTCATTCCTGCTTTCTGCTAGATTAATTGACTCTATAAGCATAAATTTATTTCTGGTCTCTCTGTTCTGTTCTATTCATCTATGTTAATTTTTGTCCCAATATCATACTGTTTTGATTATGATAGCTTTGTAGTATATCTTGAAATCTAAGATTGTGATATTTCCAGTTTTGTTTTATTTTTGAAGATTGTTTTGTATATTCAGAGTCTTTTGTGGTTCTATATAAATTTTAGGAACTTTTGTTCTACTTCTGTGAAAAATGCTGTTGGAAATTTATTAAAGATTGCATCAAATCTACAGATTGCTTTGGGTAGTGTGGCTATTTTAAAAATATTGATTCTCACAATCCAGGAACATCAAATATCTTTCCATTTATTTGTGTCTTCTTCAATTACTTTCAACAATATTTTATAATTTTGGGGGTATATCTCTTTTACTTTCTTGCTTAAGTGTATTCCTATGCATTTTATTCTTTCTGGTGCAATTGTAAATGTGACTGATTCCTTTTTTCTTTCTGCTGCTTCATTATTAGTGTACAGAAATGCAAAAGATTTCTGTACATTGGTTTTTGTATTTTACAACTTTATTGATCTCATTTTTCAATTCTAGTAGCTTTTTGGTGATCTTAAGGGTTTTCTTTATTTTTTAAGATTGTATTTATTTATTTGACAGACAGAGATCACAAGTAGACAGCGAGGCAGGCAGAGAGAGAGGAAGAGAAGCAGGCTCCCCGCTGAGCAGAGAGCCTGATGCGGGGCTCGATCCCAGGACCCTGAGATCATGACCTGAACCGAAGGCAGAGGCTTTAACCCACTGAGCCACCCAGGCACCCCAATCTTAAGGGTTTTCTATGTGCAGTATGAAGTCATCTGCGAATAGTCAAAATTTTATTTCATCCTTACCAATTTGAATACATTTATTCCCTTTTCTTGTCTTATTGCTGTGACTAGGACTTCCAGTACTATGTTGAATAAAAGTGGTGAAAGTGCACATCCTTGTCTTGTTCCAGATCTTAGGGGGAAAGCTCTCAGTTTTTCCCCATTGAGTGTGGTGTTTGTTGTGTGTTTTTCATATATAGCATTTATTATTTTGAGGTATGTTCTCTCTAAATATACTTTGTTGAAAATTTATATCATGAAGGAATGTACTATTTCATCAAATGCATTTTTTTACATCTTTTTTTTTTAGATAATCACATGTTTTTTATCCTTTCTCTTCTTGGTGTGCTGTGTCACACTGTTTGATTTGTAAATATTGAACCACCCTTGCATCACAGGAATAACTCCCACTTGATCATGGTAAATGATTTTGTGAATGCATTGGATTTGTTTGCTAATATTTTGTTGAGGACTTTTGCATCTATGTTCATCAGGGATATTGGCCTGTTGTTCTCTTTTGTTTTTTGCAGTATCCTTATCTGGTTTTGATATCAGAGTAGAGTTAGTTTCATTAAATGAATTAGAAAATTTCCTTTTCTCTTGTATTTTCAGAATAGTTTGAGAATAGGTATTAATTCTTCTTTAAATGGTAGATTCTCCTGTGAGGCCATCTGGTCCAGGGCTTTTGTTTGTTGGTTGTTTTTGATTATTGATATGATTCCATTGTTAGTAATTGGTCTGTTCAACTTTTTTATTACTTCTTGCTTCAGTTTTGGTAGTTTAGATGTTTCTAGGAATTTATCCAATTTTTTTGGTTGTCCAATTTGTTGACATATATTTTTTCATAATATGGTCTTATAATCCTTTTTATTTCTGTGGTGTTGGTTGTTATTTCTTATCTTTAATTCTTATTTATTTGAGTCCTTTTTGTCATTTTTGTTTTTTGATGATTCTGTGCAAAGGTTTTTCAACTTTATTTGTCTTTAAAAAATGTTTCTGGTTTTATGTATCTCTTTTATAGGTTTTTTTTTTAGTATTTTTCATTTCTTTCTGCTGTTATCTTTACTATTACTTTTTCTACTTACTTTGGGCTTTGTTCTTTTTTTCTAGTTCCTTTTGGTTAAGGTTAGGATATTTATTTGAGATTTTTCTTGATTTTTGATGTAGGCCTGTATTGCCATAATTGTCCCTTTAAGAACAGCTTTTGCTACATCCCAAGACTTAGGACTGTTGGGTTTTCATTTTCATTTGTTGCCATGTATTTTTTTAACTCCTCATTAATTTCTTCGATAAGCCACTCATTGTTTAGTAGCATTTTATTTAATCTCCATGTATTTGTGGTCTTTCTAGATTTTTTTCTTGTGACTGATTTCTAGTTTCATACTGCTGTGGCCAGAAGATCTGCATCTTAAAACTTCCATCTTTTTGAATTTGTTGAGACATGCTTTGTGGCCTAATATGTGACAGTCTGGAGACTGTTCTGTGAGCTCATGAAAAGAATGTGTATTTTGCTGTTTTAGGATGGGATGTTCTGAATGTATCTGTTAGAGCTATCTGGTCCAATGTGTTTTTCAAAATGAGTTTTCTTTTTAATTTTCTGACTGGATGATTTATCCCTTTATGTATATGGGATGTTAAAGTCCCCTATGATTATTGTACTACTGTTTTTTTTTTTTTTAAGATTTTTATTTATTTATTTATTTGTCAGAGAGAGAGAGAGAGATCAAGAGAGACAGCACAAGCAGAGGGAGTGGCAGGAAGAGGGAGAAGCAGGCTCTTCACTGAATAAGGAGCTAGATGGGGAACTTGATCCTAGGATCCTGGGATCATGATCTGAACTGAAAGGCAGAGGTTTAACTGACTGAATCACCCTCAGCGGCATCCCTATTGCATTATTCTTGATTAGTTTCTTCATGTTTGTTAATAATTGCTTTATATATTTGGGTGCTCCAGTGTTTTATGCAAAAATACTTACAATTGTTATATATATATTTTGATTGTTTCCTTTATGATTATGTAGTATTTATCTTTGTTTCTTCTTACAGTCTTTTTCTCAAAGTCTACTTTTTTGTATAAATATTGCTACCTCAAATATCTTTTTGTTTCCGTTGGAATGATAAATGTTTTTCTATTGCTTTACTTTTAATCTGCATTGTCTTTATTTCTGAAATGAGTCTATTGCAAGAAGCATATTGGTGTGTTTTGCTTTTTACCCATTCAGTTACACTAAGTCTTTTAATTAGACCATTTAGTCCATTTAAATACAAAGTAATTATTTATAAGTATGTAGCTATTGTTATGCTGTTACTTCATTTACAGTTTTCATACTTCTACTCTGCTCCTTTCTTCTATTAATCTATTTCCTTGTGGTTAGATGACATTTTTTATTGATATGCTTGGATTCCTTTCAGTTTATTATTTTGCATCTTTTATATGTTTTTCAATTTGTGGTTACCATAGGGTTTATATATAATGTTCCATGCATATAAAAGTTTATATTAGGGGGCACCTGGGTGGCTCAGTAGGTTAAAGCCTCCGCCTTCGGCTCCGGTCATGATCCCAGGGTCCTGGGATCGAGCCCCACATCGGGCTCTCTGCTCCGCGGAGAGCCTGCTTCCCCCTCTCTCTCTGTCTGCCTCTCTGCCTACTTGTGATCTCTGTCTGTCAAATAAATAAATTTAAAAAAAAAGTTTACATTAGGTTAATCATTGTTTAAGTATGAACCCACTATAAGAACAATACATTTTATTGATGTTTTTTGACATTTTATGTTTATGGTGTCATATTTTTCATCCTTTTATTTTGTGAATTTCTTGACTGATATTTTTTACTCTATTTCAAAATGTATATTAAAAATATTTGAGAGGGGCGCCTACGTGGCTCAGTGGGTTAAAGCCGCTGCCTTCAGCTCAGGTCATGATCCAAGCGTCCTGGGATCCAGCCCCGCATCGGGCTCTCTGTTCAGCAGGGAGCCTGCTTCCTGCTTCCTCCCTTCTCTCTCTGCCTGCCTCTCTGCCTACTTGTGATCTGTCTGTCAAGTAAATAAATAAAATCTTTAAAAAATATATATATAGGGGCGCCTGGGTGGCTCAGTGGTTTAAGCCTCTGCCTTCGGCTGGGGTCATGATCCCAGCGTCCTGGGATCGAGCCCCACCTGGGGCTCTCTGCTCAGCGGGGAGCCTGCTTCCTCCTCTCTCTCTCTGCCTGCCTCTCTGCCTACTTGTGATCTGTCTGTCAAATAAGTAAATAAAAATAAATAAATAAATAAATATATATATATATATATATATTTGAGAAACCTAATTTTTTAACATTTTTATTTAAATTCTTCTTCGTTAACATACAGTGTAATATTAGTTTCAGGTATACAATTAATGATTCAACGCTTACAATATCTAGTGCTCATACCAGAAACTGTACTCAGTAATCCCCATCACCTATTTATTTATTTATTTATTTTAAATTTTTAAATTTTTTTATAAACGTATAATGTATTATTAGGCCCAGGGGTATAGGTCTGTCAATCGCCAGGCTTACACACTTCACAGCACCCACCATAGCACATACCCTCCCCAATGTCCATAACCCCAACATTGTCTCCCTACCCTCCTCCCCCCAATCCCCCTCAGTTTGTTTTGTGACATTAAAAGTCTCTTATGATTTGTCTCCCTCCCAATCCCATCTTGTTTCATTTATTCTTTTCCTACCCCTCAAAGCCCCCAAGTTGCATATCCATTTCCTCATATCAGGGAAATCATATGATAGTTATCTTTCTCCGATTGACTTAATTCACTAAGTATAATACCCTCTAGTTCCATCCACATCGTCGCAAATGACAAGATTTCATTTCTTTGAAGGTTGCATAGTATTCCATTGTATATATATACCATTTCTTCTTTATCCATTCATCTGTTGAAGGACATCTAAGTTCTTTCCATACTTTGGCTATTGTGGACATTACTGCTATAAACATTCGGGTGCATGTGCCCCTTTGGATCACTACGTTTGTATCTTTAGGGTGAACACCCAGCAGTTCAATTGCTGGGTTATGGGGTAGCTCTATTTTCAACTTTTTGAGGAACCTCTATGCTGTTTTCCAGAGGGGTTGCACCAGCTTTCATTCCCACCAGTAGTGTAGGAGAGTTCCCCTTTCTCTGCATCCTCGCCAGCATCTGTCATTTTCTGACTTGTTAATTTTAGCCATTCTGTCTGGTGTGAGGTGGTAGCTCATTGTGGTTTCGATTTGTATTTCCCTGATGCCGAGTGATGTGGAGCACTTTTTCATGTGTCTGTTGGCCATCTGGATGTCTTCTTTGCAGAAATGTCTGCTCATGTCCTCTGCCCATTTCTTGATTGGATTATTTGTTCTTTGGGTATCGAGTCTGATAAGCTCCTTATTGATTTTGGATACTAGCCCTTTAACTGATATGTCGTTTGCAAATATCTTCTCCCATTCTGTCAGTTGTCTTTTGGTTTTGTTAACTGTTTCCTTTGCTGTGCAAAAGCTTTTGATCTTGATGAAGTCCCAATACTTCATTTTTGCCCTTGCTTTCCTTGCCTTTGGTGAAGTTACTAAGAAGTAGTTGCTGTGGCTGAGGTGGAAGAAGTTGCTGCCTGTGTTCTCCTCAAGGATTTTGATGGATTCCTTTCTCATATTGAGGTCCTTCATCCATTTTGAGTCTATTTTCATGTATGGTGTAAGGAAATGGTCCAATTTCATTTTTCTGCATGTGGCCATCCAATTTTCCCAAAACTATTTGTTGAAGAGGTTGTCATTTTTCCACTGGACATTCTTTTTTGCTTTGTTGAAGATTAGTTGACCATAGAGTTGAGGGCCTATTTCTGGGCTCTCTAGTCTGTTCCACTGATCTATGTGTCTGTTTTTGTGCCAGTACCATACTGTCTTGATGATGACAGCTTTGTAATAGAGCTTGAAGTCCGGAATTGTGATGCCACCAACTTTGGCTTTCTTTTTCAACATTCCTTTGGCTATTAGAGGTCTTTTCTGGCTCCATATAAATTTTAGGATTATTTGTTCCATTTCTTTGAAAAAAAAATGGATGGGATTTTGATAGGGATTGCATTAAATGTGTAGATTGCTTTAGGTAGAATAGACATTTTCACAATATTTGTTCTTCCAATCCATGAGCATGGAATATTTTTCCATTTCTTTGTGTCTTCCTCCATTTCTTTTATGAGTACTCTACAGTTTTCTGAGTATAGATTCTTTGCCTCTTTGGTTAGGTTTATTCCTAGGTATTTTATGGTTTTGGGTGCAATTGTAAATGGGATTGACTCCTTAATTTCGCTTTCTTCTGTCTTGTTGTTGGTGTAAAGAAATGCAACTGCTTTCTGTGCATTGATTTTATATCCTGACACTTTACTGAATTCCTGTACAAGTTCTAGCAGATTTGGAGTGGAGTCTTTCGGTTTTTCCACATATAGTATCATATCACCTGCAAAGAGTGATACTTTGACTTCTTCTTTGCCAATTTGGATGCCTTTAATTTCTTTCTGTTGTCTGATTGCTGAGGCTAGGACTTCTAGTACTATGTTGAATAGCAGTGGTGATAATAGACATCCCTCCCGTGTTCCTGACCTTAGCGGAAAAGCTCTCAATTTTTCTCCATTGAGAATGATATTTGCAGTGGGTATTACATAGATGGCTTTGATAATATTGAGGTATGTGGCCTCTATCCTTACACTTTGAAGAGTTTTGATTTTGAAGGGATGGTATACTTTGTCAAATGCTTTTTCAGTATCTATTGAGAGTATCATATGGTTCTTGTTCTTTGTTTTATTAATGTATTGTGTCATATTGATTGATTTGCGGATCTAGAACCATCCTTAAGGACCAGGAATAAATCCCACTTGGTCATGGTGAATAATCCTTTTAATGTACTGTTGGATCCTATTGGCCAGTATTTTGGTGAGAATTTTCGCATCTATGTTCATCAAGAATATTGGTGTGTAATTCTCTTTTTTTATGGGATCCTTGTCTGGTTTTGGGATCAAGGTGATGCTGGCCTCATAAAATGAGTTTGGAAGTTTTCCTTCCATTTCTATTTTTTGGAACAGTTTCAGGAGAATAGGAATTAATTCTTTAAATGTTTGGTAGAATTCCCTTGGGAAGCCATCTGGACCTGGGCTTGTGTTTGTTGGGAGATTTTTGAGGACTGTTTCAGTCTCCTTACTGGTTATGGGTCTGTTCAGGTTATCTGTTTCTTCCTGGTTCAGTTATGGTAGTTTATATGTCTCTAGAAATGCATCCATTTCTTCCAGATCGTCAAATTTGTTGGTGTAGAGTTGCTCATAACATGTTCTTATAATTGTTTGTATTACTTTGGTGTTGGTTGTGATCTCTCCTCTTTCATTCATAATTTTATTTATTTGGGTCCTTTCTCTTTCCTTTTTGATAAGTCTATCCGGGGGTTTATCAATCTTATTAATTCTTTCAAAGAACCAGCTCCTAGTTTTGTTGATTTGTTCTATTGTTTTTATGGTTTCTATTTCATTGATTTCTCCTCTGATCTTTATAATTTCTCTTCCCCTGTTGGGTTTAGGCTTTTTTTGTTGTTCTTTCTCCAGCTGCTTTAGGTGTAGGGTTAGGTTGTATATTTGAGACCTTTCTTGTTTCTTGAGAAAGGCTTGTATCACTATATATTTTCCTCTCAGAACTGTCTTTGCCGTGTCCCACAGACTTTGAACCATTGTGTTTTCATAACCATTTGTTTCCATGAATTTTTTCCATTCCTCTTTAATTTCCTGGTGGACCCAGTCATTCTTTGAAAGGATGCTCTTTAGTCTCCATGTATTTGGGTTATTTACAGATTTCCTCTTGTGATTGAGTTCTAGCTTCAGAGCATTGTGGTCTGACAATATGCAGGGAATGATCCCAATCTTTTGTTACCGGTTGAGACCTGATTAATGACCCAGGATGTAATATATTCTGGAGAATGTTCCATGTGTGCTAGAGAAGAATGTGTATTCTGTTGCTCTGGGATGGAATGTTCTGAATATATCTGTGATGTCCATCTGGCCCAGTGTGTCATTTTAAGCCTTTATTTCCTTGTTGATCTTTTGCTTGGATAATCTGTCCATTTCAGTGAGGGGAGTGTTAAAGTCCCCTACTATTATTATATTATTGTCTATGTGTTTCTCTCATTTTGTTATTAGTTGGTTTATATAGTTGGCTGCTCCCATTTTAGGGGCATAGGTATTTAAAATTGTTAGCTCTTCTTGTTGGACAGACCCTTTGAGTATGATATAGTGTCCTTCCTCATCTCTTATTATAGTCTTTGGCTTAAAATCTAATTGATCTGATATAAGGATTGCCACCCCAGCTTTCTTTTGATGTCCATTAGCATGGTCAATTGTTTTCCACCCCCTCACTTTAAATCTGGAGGTGTCTTTGGGTCTAAAATGAGTTTCTTGTAGGCAGCATATTGATGAGTTTTGTTTTTTTATCCATTCTGATACCCTGTGTCTTTTGATTGGGGTGTTTAGCCCATTAACATTCAGGGTAACTATTGAGAGATATGAATTTAGTGCCATTGTACTCCTTGTAAGGTGACTGTTACTGTATATTGTCTCTGTTTCTTTCTGATCTACTACTTTTAGGGTCTCTCTTTGCTTAGAGGCCCTCTTTCAATATTTCCTGTAGAGGTGGTTTGGTGTTTGCAAATTCTTTCAGTTTTTGTTTGTCCTGGAAGCTTTTTATCTCTCTTTCTATTTTCAATGATAGCCTAGCTGGATACAGTATTCTTGGCTGCATGTTTTTCTCGTTTAGTGCTCAGAATACAAAATGCCAGTTTTTTTCTGTCCTGCTAGGTCTCTGTGGATAAGTCTGCTGCAAATCTAATATTTTTACTATTGTATGTTACAGACTTCTTGTCCTCGGCTGCTCTGAGGATTTTCTCTTTGTTGCTAAGACTTATAAATTTTACTATTAGATGATGGGGTGTGGACTTATTCTTATTGATTTTGAGGGGGGTTCTCTGTACCTCCTTGATTTTGATGCTTGTTCCCTTTGTGATATTTGGGAAATTCTCTACAATAATTCTCTCCCATATACCTTTTACTTCCCTCTCTCTTTCTTCTTCTTCTGGAATCCCAGTTTTTCTAATGTTGTTTCATCTTATGGTATCACTTATCTCTCTAATTCTCCCCTCGTGATCCAGTAGTTGTTTGTCTCTCTTTTGCTCAGCTTCTTTATTCTCTGTCCTTTGGTCTTCTATATCACTAATTCTTTCTTCTGCTTCATTTATCCTAGCAGTAAGAGCCTCCATTTTTTATTGCACCTCATTAATAGATTTTTTTTTTATTTCAAATTGGTTAGATTTTAGTTCTTTCATTTCTCCAGAAAGGGTTTTTATTTCTCCTGACAGGATTTCTCTAATATCTTCCATGCCTTTTTCAAGCCTGGCTAGATTCTTGAGAATCATCATTCTGAACTCTTGATCTGACATATTACCAATGTCCATATTGATTAAGTCCCTAGCCTTTGGTACTGCCTCTTGTTCTTTTTTTTGTGGTGAGTTTTTCCACCTTGTCATTTTGTCCAGATAAGAATATATGAAGGAGCAAATAAAATACTAAAAGGGTGGCAAAGACCCCAGGAAAATGTTCTTTAACCAAATCAAAAGAGTCCCCAAATTGTGGGGGGTAGGAATGGGGTAAAAGGAAGTTCAAAAAAAATAAAAAATGAAAACAAATAAAGAAAAATATAAATAAGAAAAAAATATATATATATATTAGACTGGTGACTAGAACAGGGTCACCCACTTAATTTTGGGAGTATTTTGATCTCTTAGAAGAAACTACCTCCCCAAATTTTAAAAAAATGAAAAACATATATAAGGGTGAACACAATGAAGGGATGAAATATGACTATAAACATGAAAAAATTTTTTTTAATTTCTAAAAAAAATATAAAGAAGTTGATAAGGTTGATAAGGTAAGTTGGTTGGGAGAATAAAGAAAAAGAAAGTGGAGAGGCTTTGCTGGGTCTGGAGACTAGAACAAGCCTGGTGTTAGCTTTAGGTTGTATTTTGATCTATTAGAAGATAGACCTCAAATTTTTTAGAAGAAAAAACCCTACGTGTACACAAAAAATAATGTTAGATACAATGAAGGATAAAATATGACTATAATAATGAAGGTTCCAAAAAGATTTTTTTGTTTTTATGAAAGGTATTGTTAAGATAAACTAGTTAAAAAACGTTAAAGGAGGAAAGGGTAAAAGTTTAAAAAAATTAGCAGAAGAAAGAAAGTAAAATAAAAAAAATGATTAACTTTTCAAGACTAAAAATTCATGGGGAGAAAGCTATGAATTCCATGCTTTGCTTTCTCCTCCTCTGGAATTCCGCTGTTCTCCTTGGTAAGTGAATTCGGTCTTGGCTGGATTTCTTGTTGATCTTCTGGGGGAGGAGCCTGTTGTAGTGATTCTCAAGTGTCTTTGCCCGAGGCGGAATTGCACCACCCTTACCAGGGGCCAGGCTAAGTAGTCTGTTTGGGTCGCTTTCGCTTTTGGGAGCTTTTGTTCCCTGAACGCTTTCTGTAGAGTTCTGGAGGACAGGAATGAAAATGATGGCCTCCAAATCTCTGGCCCAGAGATTTGCCGAGAGCTCGGGGCCCCACTCCTCAGTGTGCCTCAGAGAAAAGCACTCAATCACTCCCGTCTCCCTGGCCTCCAGCTGTGCTCCGAGCTCACCTAGCCTGTGACCAAGCGCCTCCATCTCTGGCACACAGCTCCGCCTGGAGTCTCCGAACCCCCCAGATCCCTGAGCTCTTCCAGGTGGGGTCTCCCCGGATCTTGTGGGGACCCCACTCACAAAGCAGTGGCCTGTGTCATGGATTATGGTTCAAGGTAACCCGGAGTTGAGAGCTCACTCCTTGACTCCATCTCTGTAGCCAGCTTCCCCACTCTAATACCTGCAAGCTCTGTGACACTCAGACACCCCCAATCATTCTGTGACCCCACGGGACCTGGGGCCACGTTGTCCCCATGTGGACTTCAGCCTGGTTTAGCCTCTGGAGCGATGTCCCTCCGTGGAGCAGACTTTTAAAAATTCTGATTTTGTGCTCCGTTGTTCTGCTGCTTGCTGGGAGGCGGCCCCTCCCCCTGTGGTCTATCTTCCCATATCTTTGGATTCACTTCTCCACCGGTCCTACCTTTCAGAAAGTGGTCGATTTTCTGTTTCTAGAATTGTTGCTCTTCTTTTCTTCGATCTCCTTTTGGATTTGTAGCTGTTTGGAATGGTTTGATAAGCTATCTACCTGATCTCCTTCTACCTGATGTTGTCTCAGCCTGCTACTGCGCCATCTTGACTCCTATCCCCATCACCTATTTAACCCATTACCCCACATACCTTCCCTCTGGTAATGATCAGTTAGTTCCCTGTAGTTATGAATCTTTTTCTTGGCTTGACTCTCTTTTTCATTTTTCCCCTATGCTTGTTTTGTTTTTTTGTTGTTTGTTTGTTTGTTTGTTTCTTAAATTCCACATATAAGCAAAATCATAAAGTATATGTCCTTCTCTGACTTATTTTATTAGCATAATAATCTCTAGTTCATATATATATATGATATATATGTCCACATATATACATATATGAACTAGAGATTATTATGTTAATTTTATATATATATCTGTGTGTATATATATCCTACATCTTATTTCTCCATTTCTCCATTCATCAGTCAATGGACATTTGTGGATATTTGGGCTCTTTCTGTAATTTGGTATTGTTCATAATGCTACTATAAACATCAGGGTGCATGCATCCCTTCAAATTAGTATTTTTGTATTCTTTGGTAAATACCTAGTAGTGGAATTGCTAGATTATAGGAGAGTTCCATTTTTTACTTTTTGTGGAAACTCCATACTCTTTCCCACAGCAGCTATACAAATTTCCATTCCCACCAGCAGTGTAAGAGTGCTCCCATTTCTCCACGTCCTCACCAACACCTGTTGTTTCTTTTGCTGTTTATTTAAGTCATTTACACAGGTGTGAGGTGACATCTCATTGCAGTTTTAATTTGCATTTCCCTGATGATCAGTGATGGTGTGCATCATTTCATGTATCTGTTAGCCATCTGCATGTCTTCTTTGAAAAATGTCTATTAATATCTTCTACCCATTTCTTTAATTGTACTATTTGATTTTTGGGTGTCGAGTTTATAAGTTCTTTAGACATTTTGAATACTAACCCTTTATCATATATGTCATTTGCAAACATCTCCTATTCAGTAGGTTGGCTTTTTGTTTTGGTGATTCTTCCCTTCAGCATGTAGAAACTTTTTGTTTTGATGAAAACCCAATAGTTTATTTTTGCTTTTGATTCCCTTGACTCAGGAGATATATTTAAGAGGAAGTTGCAAGGGCCAATGTCAAAGAATTTGTGGCCTGTGTGGTCCTCTATGGTTTTAATGGTTTTTTATCTCACATCTATGTCTTTCATCCATTTTGAATTTTTTTTTTTTTTTTGGTATGGTGTAAGAAAGTGGTGTAGTTCCATTTTTTTTTTCATGCTGCTATCCAATTCTCTCAACACCACTTTTGAAGAGACTGTCTTTTTTCCCACTGGATAATCTTGCCTGTTTTGTTAGTGATGAGCTGAAAATATAAGTGTGGGTTCATTTCTGGGTTTTCCATTCTGTTTTATTGATCTATGTGACTATTTTTTTTTTTTTAATTATTTTTTTTAAAAGATTTTATTTATTTATTTGACAGAGAGATCACATGTAGACAGAGAGGCAGACAGAGAGAGAGGGGGAAGCAGGTTCCCTGCTGAGCAGAGAGCCCGATGCGGGGCTCGATCCCAGGACGCTGAGATCATGACCTGAACCGAAGGCAGAGGCTTAACCCCTGAGCCACCCAGGCGCCCCAATGTGACTATTTTTGTACTGGAATCATACTGTCTTGATCATTACAGGGTTGTAATATAACTTGAAGTCTAGAATTTTGATGCCTCCAGCTTTGCTTTGCTTTTCCAAGGTTGCTCTGGCTATTCAGGGTCTCTTGTGGTTTCATGCAAATTTTAGAAGTATTACAATAATATTCATATTATTTTAGGGCTACCTCTATAAAAAATGCTGTTGATATTTTGATAAGTGTTGCATTAAATGTGTAGATGGCTTTGGTAGTACTGAAATTTTAACAATATTTGTTATTTTGATCTATGGACATGGAATGTATTTCTATTTCTTTATGTCCTCTTCAGTTTCTTTTGTCAGTGTTTTGTAGTTTTCATATTACAGTTCTTTCACTTCTGTGGTTAGGTTTATTCCTAGGTATCTTATGGGTTTGGGTGCAGTTGTAAAGGGGATGGATTCCTTAATTGCTCTTTATGCTACTTCATTATTGGTGTATAGAAATGCAGGAAATTTCTGTATGTTGATTTTGTAACCTGCAAGCTTACCGAACTCATATATCAGTTCTAGCACTTTTTTGGTAGACCATTTCCAGTTGTCTACATAGAATATACCATCTTTAAATAGTGAATGTTGTGCTTTTTCCTTGATGATTTGAATGTCTTTTTTTTTTTTTTTCATTGTCTGATTACTATGGCTAGGACATTCAGTACTATGTTAAATAACTGGTGAGAGTAAATATCTCTCTCTTGTTCCTGATCACAGACTAAAAGCTCTTGGTTTTCCTTATTGAGGATGATATTAGCTGTGGGTTTTACATATATGGGATTTATTATGTTGCGGTACATTTCCTATATCACTTCTTTTTTGAGGGTTTTTATGAAAAATGGTTGTTGTATTTTGTCAAGTGCTCTACTGTGAGGTTCATATGGTTCTTATCCTTTTTTTCATTAAAGTGGTGTATCATGTTGATCAATTTGTGAATATGGTACCACCTGGCAATACCAGAATAAATCTCACTTGATGGTGTTGAATGTATCCCATGTGCCTTTGAAAAGAATGTGTATTCTGCTGTTTCCAGTTAGAATGTTCTGGGGAGTGACAACATAAAAGGTGGACCCTAGTCTTGCCTTATCCCTCCAACACAGCTACATAACTATCAAATCATTCCTAATACTCAAGAAATTAACCTGAGTACTGATAGAACAAACTGCAAAACTAGGAGAGAAGAAGCTACATAGAGAAAGGTAGAAAGCACAGAGACATGTTTGGGAGAACAGTTGGCAGGTGCTATGGAGGGGATAGAACCCTTGGTGGTAGAGAAAGGCAAGAGAGAGTGACTTCTGCAGTGATACACAAAAGGAGAATACTTCCCCAAAACCATTGGCTGGGAAAAGGGGAGGGATAAATTCCATGAATTTTTGCAACCAGTGGGGCTCAAAGATGGGAGTTTCAGAGGTCCCCAGGTTTGGCTGTAATAGAGATCTGAGGACACTGTAGTATGCCTGTAACAGAAGCAGGCAAACAACACTGGGGCAGACTGCATAATTGTAGGATCACCTTAGGGACATAGGTAGAGACCGTACTTTTTGGAGCACATCTGTGAGAGGTGGATTTGCCTCTCTGGGGACAAAAGAACCTGAGGGTGCCATTTCACTCCTCAACCAGTCAGCATAGGTACACCTGCTGAGGGAAGCTAAGCAGAGCATTCCTGTTTATCCTGCTGCACCAAATCCAACGCCCCCAAACCGAGCATAACTGCCCATCTGGGTCAAGCCTGCATCAGTCCCAAATAGCAAGATCCTATCCCAGAGGACCAGCATGGCCCCTCATTACATCAGATCTAAGAAGTTTGGAATTAAAAATTCAACAGGCAAGGGTAGAGTAGAGCCCAAGGTGTGCTGTGCTGCTCCAGCCAGGCACATGACCCAGAGACAGACATGTGAAATCAGTGATCTGAACAATGTCTGTGATGTATGAGGGGAAATTATTTGTTCCTCTGAAGTGCTTTTCTGAGAGCAGCAAGTATAGACTCCTCTCTCCAGGGACAAAGGAGCAGGTGCCGTTTCTTTCCCTTGCCCCTTAGCAAAAACCACCTTCAGTAAACAGCACAGCTCCAACATTGTCTGCCTAACTTGCTTACACCAAGTCCTGCCTCCCTACCCTCTGCTGGTACTTCTTTTCTGAGGAAAGTATGCCTAAGGACCAGCACAGTGGGCTCTCCCCACAGAAGACCAGCACAAACACCTGTATGCACCATGACTACTGGTGAGAGACTTCTGCAAAGCTTCCATTTTATTGGAAATTGTCAGGTCCATTTTAACAAGCAGACCAGAGCACAGCTAGTTAAAACTTACCACACTCTAGGCAAGATCCAAACACTCCCAACTGCAGGAAAGGAGAATCTCTTTAAAGGCCTGACCTGAGGGACAGAGTAGCTATAGCACAGCATCAGAGTGCATGCAGTGCACAACAGAGAATGAATCTTGAAGTGCCAGTCCCTGGAATTATATGACCTGTTCTTCATGAATCCTGTTCATTACTGTCAGAATCAAGAAACATAACAGACTTTCTTAACCAGAAAGTAAGACAGAGACCTAGACAAAATGCCAAGGTGGAGAAATTCATCCCAAAAGAAGGAACAAGAAAAGATCATGGCCAGGGCTCAAATTGAAACAGACATAAGTAACATGCTTGATCCAGATTTTAAGCAACTATCATAGGGGTACTAGCTGGGCTTGAGAAAAGCACAAAAACATCAGAGATACAGTTATCACAGAGATAAGAGCTAAAAACCAATCTGGTTAAAATGAAAACGATAATAACAGATTCAAAACTGAGTGGAGGTAATAAAAACAGGGATGGAAAAAGCAGGGAAATGAATAAGTGATATAGAAGATGAAATTATATATAATAACAAAGCTGAAGAAAAGAGGGCAAAAAAAAAATCTTAGATCACAAAAGCAGACTTAGTGAATGCAGTGACTCCATCAAGTATAGTAACATTTGTATCATAGACTCTCAGAAGAGGAAATAGAAAAGGGGGCAGAAAAATTTTTTGAGGAAATCATAACTGACAACCTCCCATATCTGGGGAAGACACCCAGCTCAAGGAGGGACAGGGGACTCCTGTTGAAAGTAATGAAAAGTGACAAACACAAAGACAGACTGTAGTTAAATTTGCAAAATATAGAGATAAAGAAAAAATCCTAAAACAGCACGACAAAAGAAGTCCCTAACATACAAGGAAAGGTCCATAAGGCTAGCAGCAGTAATCTCCACAGAAAATTGGCAAACCAAAAGAGAGCGGCATGATATATTCCACCTGCTGAATGGTAAAAATATGCAGCGAAGAATACTCTGTCTAACATGCCAACATTCAGAATAGGAGAGATCATGAGTTTCCCAAACAAAAAGTAAAGGAGTTTGTGACACTAAACCCACCCTGCAAGAAATATTAAAGGGACTTCTTTGAGTGGGAAAGAAAGGGGAAAAAAAAAGGCAGCAAAGATAGAAAGGAAAAGAGAAAATTTCTAGAAACAATGACAAAATAAGTAATAAAATGGCATTAAACCCCACATTGGGATCGGGATCCCTGCTCAGAGGGAAGCCTGCTTCTCCCTCTCCCCCTGCTTGTATTTTTTCTCTCTCTTTCTCTCTGACAAATAAACAAATAAGTAAATATTTTTTTAAAAAATAATACTTACTGTAGATGTAAATGACTTAAGTGCTCCAATCAAAAGACACAGGATACCAAAATGGATAGAAAGACAAGAACTATCTTATGCAACCTACAAATGACTCTTTTTACACCTAAGGATACCTAGAGATTGAAAGTGAGGGGATAGAGACATATTTCTCATGCAAATGGACATCAAAAGAAAGCTGGAGTAGCAATACTTAAGTCAAACAAGCTAGATTATAAAGCAAAGAGTATAACAAGACATGAAGAAGGGCATTACATAAAGGGACTATCCAACAAGAATTTCTAACAATTGTAAATCTATATGAACCTGACTTAGAAGCACCCAAATATAGAAAACAATTAATAACAAACATAGAGGAACTATTGATATTAATACAATAATAGTACAGGACTTTTTTTAAAATATATTTTATTCACTTATTTTATATAGAGAGAACACAAGATGGGTGGTCAGAGGGAGAGGAAGAAGCAGACTCTATCCTGATCAGGGAGTCTGATGTGAGGCTCAGTCCCAGGACCCTGGGATCATGACCTAAGCTGAAAGCAGAGGTTGAATTGACTGAGCCACTTAGGTGCCCCCTTAGGATGGGATATTAATACTCCTCTTACATTACTGGATATATCATCTAAGAAGAAATCAATGAGGAAACAATGGATTTGAATGACACACTGGACCAGATAGACTTCACAGATATATTCAGAAATTTATTCTGAAGGAGCAGAATGCACATTTATCAAATGCACATGGGGCATTCTCCAGAAAGATCACATAGTAGGTCATGAATCAGGCCTCAAGAAATACAAAAGAATTGAGACCATGCCATGCATCTTTTATGCACAATGCTATAAAATATGTAGTCAACCACAGGAAAAATTTGGAAAGACTACAAGTACATGGGAGGTTAAAGAACATTATCCTAAAGAAGGAATGGATCAGCCAGGAAATTTAAGAAGAAATTAATAAAGTACATGGAAACAAATGAAAATGAAAACATGATGGTCCAAATTTTGGATGAAGGAAAATCATTCCTAAAATGAAAGTTATATACTAATACAGTCTTACCTCAAAAAGCAAGAAAAAGCTCAAATAAGTAACCTAACATTACATCCAAAGCGGACAGTAAAAAGCCACAAATGAAACCTAAAGCCAGCAGAAGAAATGGAAATAATCAGGAATAGAGCAGAAATGAATGGTACAGAAACAACAGAACAAAACAGTAGAACAGATCAATGAAAGCAGGAGGTATTTCTCTGAAAAAAATAATAAAATTGATAAATTCCTAGCCCTACTTAGTCAAAAGAAAAGAGAAAGGACCCAAGTAAACAAAATCACAAATGGAAGAGGAGAATTCACAACAAAAACAAGAGAAATATAAATAATTATAAGAAAATATTATGGGAAATTATATGCCAACAAATTGGACAACATGGAAGAAAATTGATAAATTCCTAGAAACGTATGAACTCCCAAAACTGAAACAGGAAGAAATAGAAAATCTGAACAGATCCATAATCAGCAAAGAAATTGAAGCAGGAATCAAAATCTCCCAACGAATAAGGGCCAGAAGTCTTCCTGGGGGGAATTCTACCAAATATTTAAAGAAGAATTAATACTTATTCTACTGAAACCTGTTTCAAAAAATAGAAATGGAAGGAAAACTTCCAAACTCTTTCTATGAAGTCAGCATTACTTTGATTCCAAAACCAGATAAAGTCCTCACTGAAAAGGAAAAATACAGACCAAAATCCTTTATGAACATGGATCTAAAATTCTCACCAAGATACTAGCTGATAGGATCCAACAGTACATTAAAAAAATTATTCACCCTGACCAAGTAGGATTTATTACTGGGTTGCAAGGGAGATTCAACATCAATGTGATACACTACATTAATAAAAGAAAGGTCAAGGACCATATATATGATCCTCTCAATAGATGCAAAAATTTTTTTTTATAAAAAAAGTGTATCCTTTCTTGATTTAAACTCTTCACAGTGTAGGGATATAGGGAATATACCTCGATATCTTAAAAGCCATATATGAAAAACCTATAGTAAATATCATTCTCAGTGGAGAAAAACTGAGAGCTTTCTCCCTAAGGTCAGGGATGGGACAGGAATGTCCACTCTCACCACTGTTGTTCAACATAGTACTGAAGTCCTAACCTCAGCAATTAGACAACAAAAAGAAATAAAAGGCATCCAAATTGGCAAAAAAAGAAGACAAAATCTCACTCTTCATAGATGACATGATACTCTATGTAGAAAAACAAAACAAAACACAAAAGACTCCACACCAAAATTCCTAGAACTCATTTGGGAATTCAGCAAGGTGGCAGGATATAAAATCAATGGAAAGAAATCACTTACATTTCTAAACACAACCAATGAGACAGAAGATAGAGAAATTAAGGAGTCTATCCCATTTACAACTGCACCAAAACCCACAAGATACCTGGGAAAAAACCTAACCAAAGAGGCAAAAGATATGTACTCTGAATATTACAGAACACTCATGAAAAAAATTGAGGAAGACATAAATGGAAAAAAAATCCATGATCATGTATTGGAAGAATAAATATTGTAAAAATGTCTATGCTAACTGGAGAAATCTATATATTTAATGCAATCACTATCAAAATACCATCGACATTTTTCACAGAGATGGAACAATTAATCCTAAAATCTGTATGGAACCAGAAAAGATCAAGAATAGCCAAAAGAATGTTGAAAGAGAAAACCAAAGCTGGTGGCATCACAATTGCAGGCTTTAAGCACTATTACAAAGCTGTAACCATCAAGACAGTATAGTACTGGCACAAAAATAGGTATATAGTTCAATGGAACAGAATTGAGAGCCTATAAATGGACCCTCAACTCTGTTGTCAACTAATTTTTGACAAAGCATGGAAGAATATCCAATAGGAAAAAGTCTCTTCAACAAATGGTATTGGGAAAATTGTACAGCCACATGCAGAACAATGAAACTGGACAATTTTCTTACACCATACACAAAAATAATCTCAAAATGGATTAAAGACCTAAATGTGAGACAAGAATCTATCAAAATCCTAGAGGAGAACACAGCAGAAACCTCTGTGACCTTGACTGCGGTAACTTATTACTAGACACGTCTCCACAGGCAAGAGAAACAAAAAGAAAAATGAACTCTAAGGACTTCATCAAGTAAAAAGCTTTTGCACATCAAGTGAAACAGTCGACAAAACCAAAAGACAACTGACAGAATGGGAGGAGATATTTTCAAATGTCTTATCAGATATAGGTCTAGTATCAAAAACCTATAAAGAACTTTTCTAACTCAAGACCCGAAGAATAAATAATACAATCAAGAAATGGACAGAAGACATGAACAGACATTTCTCCAAAGAAGACATATAAATGGCCAACATACATATGAAAAATGCTCAACATCACTTGACATCAAGGAAATATAAATCAAACCCCCAATGAGATATCACCTCATACCAATGGCTAAAATTAACAAGTCAGGAAATAACATGTTAGCAAGGATGCAGAAAATGGGGAACCCTCTTACACTATTCATGGAAATACTAGCTAGTGCAACCACTCTGGAAAACAGTATGGATGTTTCTCAAAAACTTGAAAAAAAAAAAAAAAGAGCTACCCTATGGCCCAGTAATTTCACTACAAGATACTTACCCCAAAAATACAAATGCAGTGATCTGAAGGGGGCACATGCAGTCCAGTGTTTATAGCAGCAATGTCCTCAATAGCCAAACTATAGAAAGAACCCAGATGTCCATCAATAGATGAATGAATAAAAATGTGGTATATATACAATGGAATATTGTATTTTGTGTGTGTATACACACAAACACACACACACACACACAATATGGAATATATTACTCAGCTATAAAAAAAATGAAATCTTACATGTGCAATGATAGGATAAAACTAGGAGGTATTATGCTAAGTGAAATAAGTCAATCAGAGAAAGACAGTTATCATATAATCTCACTCATATGTGGAATTTAAGAAAGAAAATAGAAGACTACAGGGGAAGGGAGAGGAAAATAAAGCAAGAGGAAATCAGAGTGGGAGACGAACCATAAGAGACTATTTTTTAAATTTATTTTTTTGGGAGAGAGGGAGAGAAAGAACAAGAGGGGAAGTCTCAGAGGGAGAGGGAGAAGCAGGCTCTGCACAGAGAAGGGACTTGATATGGGCTTGATCCCAGGACCCTGGGATTATGACGTGAGCCAAAGACAAATGCTTCACTGACTGATCCACTCAGGCACTCCCCATAAAGGACTCTTAATCATAGGAAATAAACTGAGGGTCACTGGAGGGTTGGGGGTGCGGGCATGGGTTAACTCGGTGATGGGTATTAAGAAAGGCATGTGATTAATCAGCACTGGATATTATAAAAGATTGATGAATCGCTGAACTCTACTTCTGAAACTCATAATACAATATATGTTAATTGAATTTAAATTA
Organism: Martes martes; assembly: GCF_963455335.1. NCBI lineage: Eukaryota > Metazoa > Chordata > Mammalia > Carnivora > Mustelidae > Martes > Martes martes. The sequence goes on from NC_137897.1 coordinate 70,507,417, forward strand.
AAAAATACATATTTCAGAAGGTGCTTTACAAATATGTCACTTTTTTGTTTGCTTCTTTCTCAACTATCTGAATATTAGACTGAATTTTTCATTTCCATCTGGATTTTTGTTAGCTATATCTATGTCAATTGGTATTTTCTAACACAAAAATTTTATTAAACTTTCTCTAAAGTATTTTACTTTTGTCTGAAATTAAGTGAAGATAATAGCATACTTTAAGTGTAAGTACATTCTTGATGAATTTAAAAATTAATCCCTTAGAATGATGTTTATTTATTTTATTTTATTTTATTCTATTTTATTTTATTTGATAGAGATCACAAGTAAACAGAGAGGCAGGCGGGGAGGGGGGAGGCTCCCTGCTGAGCAGAGAGCCCAAAACAAGGCTTGATCCCAGGACCCTGAGATCATGACCTGAGCCAAAGGCAGAGGCTTAACCCATTGAGCCACCCAAGTGTCCCTAGAGTGGTGTTTAAATGAAATATTCAATACAATGTTAACATTGACTGTAATACAAGAACATTTACATTTCTATAACATTTATTTTAAAAAATTACAATATATATTTATTAATTTGAAAAAAGAAGCAGAGAAATTGAATCAGTTGTCAAAAATCTCCCAACAAACAAAAGCCCAGGGCCACATGTCTTCCTGGGGGAATTCTACTAGATGTTTAGAGAAGAATTAATACTTATTCTTCTCAAACTATTAAAAAAATAGAAATGGAGGGAAAAACTCCAAATTCATTCTATGAGGCCAGGATTGCCCTGATTCAAAAATGAAACACTCCACTAAAAAGGAGGACTATTGCTAATATCCCTGATGAATATGGATACAAAGTACTCAACAAAATACTGGCAAATCAGGAGACAAGATGGCGGGGAAGTAGGAGGAGGCGCCTTTTCAACCTGCACCCTAAAGTGAGCTGATTACCTACCAAAGAACTCCGATCACCCATGAAATCAGCCTGAGATCAGAATTATACACGTCTGGATCTCTACGGGGGCCAGAAGACGCCAGTGGGCAGGTAAAGTGGAGTGGGAACGTCGGACTGATATCGGAAGATAAACAAAAGGGGGAGGGAGCCACCAGAGGCGACCGACTGGAAAATAATACCCCAATACGAGAGTGCCCGGCATCTGGGGACCAGCATTAACTTGGAGTCTTGTTGAAAGCACTCAAAAGAGCAAAGACTCGAGCAGGGAAATTGTGGGAATCGGGGCGGATAGGGATAGGGGCTTAAGTCCCCAGACCCAGGGCAGCATCCCCTGGCGCTGAGCCAGAGAGTGCGGCGGAGAAACCTGGTCTTTGTCCCGGAGCCGCCAGTGCGCCCGAGAACGGGTGGAGTCCGGCTCCCGTGAGGGGCTGGGAGCCACACCAGACGGCAGAACGCGCACCTTACTGGAGATGCGCGCGTGCCTCAACCTCCCCTGAGAGAGGTACACGAACACCCAGCCTGGTGTTCTGGGACCCACGCAGTGATAGACCCACGCGGCGATAGAGCCGATAGAGCTGGAGGCGCCGCGCCCCAAACCATCCCCTGGGAGAGGTGCGCGCAAGCCCTGAGCTCTCAGCCCCAGCCAGCGGGAAAATCTCAGTGTGCGATTGCTGCTTGGAACCTCTCTGGCAGTCTGGAGCTGCCCAGATAGCCACAGCTGCCTTGGTTTTGCGTACAAGCAGGAGATCCTGCGTCCCCAGGGACCGTGACTCAGAACCTGCTCTGCCAGCGGCCCAGCGGCTGCAGCACCTGCAGGGGAGCAGACTGAGGCTTCTCTCTGAGAGGGAGGTTGGGGTGCAGTTTTCTTTCCTCTAAACCTCCAAAAACCATCAAAAGCTGTCAAGGCGAGAGAAAAGAAGTGAACAAACATAAAAACCCCCAGAGAACAAAAACCTGAAAAAAACGTTTTTCTCAGAGCCCACCCCCTTGAGGGGGTCGGGAGGACTTAACTCAGGGAACATCATTGACTGAAAACCCACGTGGCAGCCCCTCCCCCAGAAAACAAATCAGGAAAAAAAAAAAAAAAGACTACAAGAGAACAACCACCACTACTTCATAGATACAACTTTTATTTTTAATTCTTTCCCACTATTCTGGTTCATTTTTTTTCTTTTTTTATATAGATAATTTTTTAACCTATTTACCATCACAGTGAGATGTCCAGTACATCAAATTCCATGATAAACTTCTAACCTGAATTTTTTTGATACATACACATGTGTTTTTCTTTTGCTTTTCTATTTTCTTAATTTTTAAAAAAATTTTTAATTTAGTTTAGTCCAGTTTATTCCTTTTTTATTTTTATTTTCTAATATTCATATAGAGTTAAACTTCAAGGTAACCCCCTTTCTCCAAGCAATGCTACCCCTATAGGTGAACCAATTTTTAACCCCCCTTTTTCTTAGGAAAGTTGAGTCCTTTAACAAAGATATCAAGATACATCCAGGAAGAATCAAAATAACCTTCCTCGCCCACACCGAGAATCCATAACCATGCTCCCATCTTTTTCTTCTGCCAGTGTCTCTGTGTATTTATGTTTGTCTGGATAGTATATAAATCTTATACTTGGGGTTCTTCTTGACGAGGCTCCTCCTTTTTTTTGCTTATATATATATATTTTTTCTCTCGTCATATACTTTTATCAGTCTTTTTGTTTGTCTGTTTTTGTTTGTATACGTCATAAACCTTACCCTGGGGCCCATTTGGGCTGAACCTTCACTTTTATCTTCCCTTTTTTTCCTGTCTCTCTCTCTCCCTCTTTTTTCTTTTTCTTTTCTTTTTTCTCTCATTTGGGTGGGGAATCCTGAGTGCTCAGAAGCGTTCCAGGGTGCACCTTGACTGCACCACGGTCAATACATCGACCTACATCTGTCCAGCCATCTCTCACCAAAATGACTAGGAGGAGGAATCCCCAACAGAAGCAAAATACAGAGGATGGGCCTTCTGCAACAGAGCTAACGGCTATCAACATAGACAATATGTCAGAAAGAGAATTCAGGCTAACAATTATCCAGGCAATAGCTAGGTTGGAGAAAGCCATGGATGACCAAACAGAATTGATTAGGGCAGAATTGAAAGCGACCAGAGAGGAGGTTCATAATGTTAGGGCAGAGCTGAAGGCCACCAGGGATGAGGTTCACAACGCTCTCAATGAGTTCCAATCTAATCTAAATTCTCTAAAAGCTAGGGTAACTGAGACAGAAGATAGAATTAGTGATCTCGAGGACAAACAAATAGAGAGAAAGGATCAGGAGGAAGCCTGGAACAAACAGCTTAGAAGCCACGAAAACAGAATCAGGGAAATAAATGATGCCATGAAACGTTCCAACGTCAGAATTATTGGAATCCCTGAAGGGGAGGAGAAAGAAAGAAGTCTAGAAGATATAGTGGAACAAATTTTTCATGAAAATTTTCCCAATCTTGCGAATGGAACAAGTGTTCATGTACTAGAAGTAGAAAGGTCCCCCCCCAAGATTATAAATTCAAAAAAAACATCCAGGCACCTCACAGTAAAATTGAGGAATCATAATTGTAGATACAATCTCTTGAAAGCCGCTAGGACAAAGAACCTCCTTACATACAGAGGAAAGCCCATCAGAATAACGTCAGACCTGTCCACAGAGACCTGGCAAGCCAGAAAGGGCTGGCAAGATATATTCAGGGCACTAAATGAGAAGAACATGCAGCCAAGAATACTTTATCCAGCAAGACTGACATTCAAAATGGATGGAGAGATAAAGAGTTTCCAAGACCGGCAAGGCTTGAAAGACTATGCAACCACCAAGCCGACACTGCAGGAAATATTAAGGGGGGTTCTATAAAAGAGGAAAAATCCTAAGAAAAGCATTGAACAGAAATATAGAGACAATCGACAGAAAGAAAGACTTCAAAGATAACACAATGTCAATAAAAACGTATCTCTCAATAATCACTCTCAATGTGAATGGCCTAAATGCACCCATAAAACGACACAGGGTTGCAGATTGGATAAAACGACAGGACCCATCCATATGTTGTCTACAAGAGACCCATTTTGAACCTAAAGATACACCCAGACTGAAAGTGAAGGGATGGAGAAGCATCTTTCACGCCAATGGGCCTCAAAAGAAGGCTGGGGTAGCGATTCTCATATCAGATAAATTAGATTTTAAACTAAAGACAGTAGTCAGGGATACAGAAGGACACTACATCATTCTTAAAGGGACTATCCACCAAGATGATCTAACAATTGTAAATATCTATGCCCCCAATATGGGAGCAGCCAATTACATAAGAAATCTATTAATCAAGATAAAGAGTCATATTGATATGAATACATTAATAGTAGGAGATCTTAACACGCCTCTCTCAGAAATAGACAGATCATCGAAGCAGAAAATCAATAAAGAAATAAGAGCATTGAATGACACATTGGACCAGATGGACCTCATAGATATATACAGAACATTCCACCCTAAAACAACAGAATACTCATTCTTCTCAAGTGCACATGGAACCTTCTCCAGAATAGACCACATACTGGGTCACAAATCAGGGCTCAATCGATACCAAAAGACTGAGATGATTCCCTGCATATTCTCAGATCACAATGCTTTGAAACTGGAGCTCAATCACAAGGAAAAGTTCAGAAGGAACTCAAATACCTGGAAGCTAAAGACCACCTTGCTTAAGAATGCTTGGATCAACCAGGAGATCAAAGAAGAACTTAAACAATTCATGGAAACCAATGAGAATGAAGACACTTCACTCCAAAACCTATGGGATACAGCAAAGGCGGTCCTAAGGGGGAAATTCATAGCCATCCAAGCCTCCCTCAAAAAAATTGAAAAATCCAGAATACACCAGCTGTCTCTACACCTTAAAGAACTAGAGAATCAACAACAAATCAAACCAACTCCACACGTAGGAAGGGAAATAATCAAGATTAGAGCAGAGATCAACGAGGTAGAAACCAGAGATACAGTAGAACGTATCAACGAAACTAGAAGCTGGTTTTTTGAAAGAATCAATAAGATCGATAAACCATTGGCCACACTAATCCAAAAGAAAAGAGAGAAAGCCCAAATTAATAAAATTACGAATGAAAAGGGAGAGATCACAACTAACACCAAGGAAGTATAAACAATCATCAGAAGTTATTATCAACAGTTATATGCCAATAAGCTAAGCAACCTAGATGAAATTGATGCATTCCTGGAAAACTATAAACTCCCAAAATTGAACCAGGAAGAAATTGACAACCTGAATAGACCGATATCTAGTAACGAGATTGAAGCAGTGATCAAAAACCTCCCAAAAAACAAGAGCCCAGGACCTGACGGATTCCCTGGGGAATTCTATCAAACTTTCAAAGAAGAAATAATACCTATTCTCCTGAAGCTGTTTCAAAAAATTGAAGCAGAAGGAAAACTTCCAGACTCTTTTTATGAAGCCAGCATCACCCTGATCCCCAAACCAGGCAAAGACCCTACCAAAAAGGAGAATTTCAGACCGATATCACTGATGAATATGGATGCTAAGATTCTCAACAAGATCCTAGCAAACAGGATCCAACAGCACATTAAAAAGATTATCCACCATGACCAGGTAGGATTCATCCCTGGGTTACAAGGATGGTTCAACATTCGCAAATCAATCAATGTGATAGAACAAATCAATAAGAGAAGAGAGAAGAACCACATGATCCTCTCCATTGATGCAGAAAAATCTTTTGACAAAATCCAGCATCCGTTCCTGATTAAAACGCTTCATAGTATAGGGATAGAGGGAACATTCCTGAACTTCATCAAATCTATCTATGAAAAACCCACAGCAAATATCATCCTCAATGGGAAAAAGCTTGCAGCCTTCCCATTGAGATCAGGAACACGACAAGGATGCCCACTCTCACCACTCTTGTTCATCATAGTATTAGAAGTCCTAGCAACAGCAATCAGACAACAAAGAGAAATAAAAGGTATCCAAATTGGCAAGGAAGAAGTCAAACTCTCTCTCTTCGCAGATGACATGATTCTTTATATGGAAAACCCGAAAGACTCCACCTCCAAACTACTAGAACTCATACAGCAATTCAGTAATGTAGCAGGATACAAAGTCAATGTCCAGAAATCAGTGGCTTTCTTATACACTAACAATGAAAATACAGAAAGGCAAATTAGAGAATCGATTCCATTTACTATAGCACCAAAAACCATAAGATACCTCGGAATAAACCTAACCAAAGAGGTTAAAGATCTGGACTCGAGGAACTACAGAACACTCCTAAAAGAAATTGAAGAAGACACAAAAAGATGGAAGACCATTCCATGCTCTTGGATGGGAAGAATAAACATCGTTAAAATGTCTATACTGCCCAGAGCAATCTATACTTTTAATGCCATTCCAATCAAAATTCCACCAGTATTTTTCAAAGAGCTGGAGCAAATAATACTAAAATTTGTATGGAATCAGAAGAGAACCCGAATTGCTAAGGAAATGTTGAAAAACAAAAATAAAACTGGTGGCATCACGTTACCTGATTTCAAGCTTTACTACAAAGCTGTGATCACCAAGACAGCATGGTACTGGCATAAAAACAGACACATGGACCAGTGGAACAGAGTAGAGAGCCCAGATATGGACCCTCAACTCTATGGTCAAATCATCTTTGACAAAACAGGAAAAAATATCCAGTGGAAAAAAGACAGTCTCTTCAATAAATGGTGCTGGGAAAACTGGACAGCTATATGTAGAAGAATGAAACTCGACCATTCTCTTACACCGTACACAAAGATAAACTCGAAATGGATAAAAGACCTCAACGTGAGACAGGAATCCATCAGAATCCTCGAGGAGAACATAGGCAGTAACCTCTTCGATATCAGCCACAGCAAATTCTTTCAAGATATGTCTCCAAAGAAAAAGGAAACAAAAGCGAATATGAACTTTTGGGACTTCATCAAGATCAAAAGCTTCTGCAGAGCAAAGGAAACAGTCAACAAAGCAAACAGCCAACCCACGGAATGGGAGAAGATATTTGCAAATGACAGTACAGACAAAAGGTTGATATCCAGGATCTATAAAGAACTCCTCAAACTCAACACACACAAAACAGACAATCATATTAAAAAATGGGCAGAAGACATGAACAGACAGTTCTCCAATGAAGACTTACAAATGGCTATCAGACACATGAGAAAATGTTCATCATCACTAGCCATCAGGGAGATTCAAATTAAAACCACATTGAGATACCACCTTACACCAGTTAGAATGGCCAAAATTAGCAAGACGGGACACAACGTGTGTTGGAGAGGATGTGGACAAAGGGGAACCCTCTTACACTGTTGGTGGGAATGCAAGTTGGTGCAGCCACTTTGGAGAACAGTGTGGAGATTCTTCAAGAAATTAAAAATAGATCTTCCCTATGACCCTGCAATTGCACTACTGGGTATTTACCCCAAAGATACAGATGCATTGAAAAGAAGAGCCATCTGTACCCCAATGTTTATAGCAGCAATGGCCACAGTCGCCAAACTGGAACAAACTGAGATGCCCTTCAACAGACAAATGGAGAAGGAAGATATGGTCCATATATACTATGGAGTATTATGCCTCCATCAGAAAGGATGAATACCCAACTTTTGTAGCAACATGGATGGGACTGGAAGAGATTATGCTGAGTGAAATAAGTCAAGCAGAGAGAGTCAATTATCATATAGTTTCACTTATTTGTGGAGCATAACAAATAACGTGGAGGACAAGGGGAGCTGGAGAGGAGAAGGGAGTTGAGGGAAATTGGAAGGGGAGGTGAACCATGAGAGACTATGGACTCTGAAAAACAATCTGAGGGTTTTGACGGGGCAGGGGATGGGAGGTGGGGGAGCCAAGTGGTGGGTATTAGGGAGGGGACGTATTGCATGGAGCACTGGGTGCGGTGCAAAAACAATGAATTCTGTTATGCTGAAAAGAAATAAAAAGAAAAAAAAATGTTTTATCATCTGCACAACCCATAAAAATTGATGAATTGGACTTCATCAAAGATAAATTAATTGTTTCTATTTATTTGTAAATTAGCAAGTCAATAAAAGTAACTAAAATAGTAAAAAAAATGGAATCTTGACATTTGCAATGATGTGGATGGAACTAGAGGATTTATGCTAAACAAAGTGAGTCAAAGAAAGAGAAGTTTGATATGATTTCACTCATATGTCGAACTTAAGAAACAAAACAGATGAACCTAGGGGAGGGGAAGGACAAATAAAATAAGACAAAAACAGAGAGGGAGACAAACCATAAAAGACTCAACTATAGGATACAAACTGATGGTTGCTGGAGGGGAGGAGGGTGGGGGTAAGGGACAACTGGCTGATGGGCAATAAGGAGGGCACTTATGTAATGAACACTGGGTGTGATATGCAACTGATGAATCACTAAATTCTACCTCTGAAACTAATAAAAAATTAAAATCTTGTCATTTTAAAGACATGGGTGGAGCTGGAGAGTATTATGCTAAGTGAAGCAAGTTAGTCAGAGAAAGACAAATACTATCTGATTTCATTCATATGTGCATTTTAAGAAACAAGACAGATGAACATAGGGAGGGAAAAAAAAAGGAGAGGCAAACCAGAAAACAGAGTCTTACCTGTAGAGAACAAACCTAGGGTGCTGGAGGGATGGTCGGTGGGAGGATGCATTAAATGTGTGATGGGTATTAAGGAGGGTTCTTGTTGTGTTGATCATTCAGTGTTGTATGTATGTGATGAAGAATCACTAAATTCTACACCTGAAACTAATATAACACTGTAGGTTAACTAAGTGGAGGTTAAATAAAAACTTGAAAAAAAAAGATGGAATGTTCTGTATATATCTGTTAAGTCTATCTGGTGTAGTGTGTAATTCAAAGCCATTGTGTCTTTGTTAATGTTTTGCCTGCATAATTTGTCCATTGATATGAGTGGAGTTTTAAAGTCCCCTGCTATTATTGTATTTTTATCAATAGGTTCCTTTATGTTCATTGTTATTTGTTTTAAATATTTGGGTGCATAAATATTTACGATTGTCAGATCTTCTTGTTGGATTATCCCCTTTATTATGATATAGTGTTATTTACTCTTATTACACTCTTTGTTTTAATGTCTAGTTTGTCTGATAGAAGTGTTGCTGCTTTAGCTTTCTTTTGACACCTTTTTGTATGATGTTTCTCTATCCCCTCTCTTTCAATGTGCAGGTGTCTTTAGGTCTAAAAAGGGTCTCTTATAGACAGCATATAGATAGGTCTTCTTTTTTTTTCTATCTATTATGACATTCTAGATCTTTTGATTAAAATATTTAGACCATTTAAATCTAGAACAATTATTGATAGATACGAATTTTTTTAAGATTTTATTTATTTATTTGACACAGAGAGAGAGAGATCACAAGTAGGCAGAGCTGCAGACAGAGAGAACGGGGGAAGCAGGCACCCTGCTGAGCAGAGAGCCTGATGTGGGGCTTGATCCCAGGACCCTGAGACCATGACCTAAGTTGAAGTTTACCCTCTGATCCACCCAGGTGCCTGATAAATATGTATTTAGTGCCATTTTATTACTTGTCATTGTTTCTGGAGATTTTCTCTGTTCCTTTCTTTTCTTTTTCAGCTTTGGTCTTTCCTTACCACTTGAACAGTCCCCTTTAATATTCCTTGAAGGACTGATTTAGTAGTCACAAAATCCTTTACTTTTTTGTTTGTCAGGGAAACTCTATTTCTCCTTCTAGTTTGAATGGTGGCCTTGATGTATCAAGTATTCTTGGCTCCAGATATTTCCCATTAAACAGGTTGAATATATCATGCCACTTCATTCTGGCTTGCCAACTCCATTGGGAAATCTGCAACTAACCTTATTGGTCTTCCCTTGTAAGTTAAGGACTTCTTTTTGTCTTGCTGCTCTTAAGATTTTTTCTTTACCAGTATATTTTGCAAATTTAGTTGTACTATGTCTTGGCGTTGACCCGTTTTTTTTTTTTTTGTTTGTTTTTTGTTTTTTTTTATCTTAATGGGACTTCTCTGTGCCTCCTTGATCTGGATGTCGTTTGCTTCCCCCAGACTAGGGAGGCTGTTAGCTATAATTTCCCCAAATAAATCTTCTGCTCTCTTTTCTCTCTTGTTTCCTTCTGAGACTCCTATGATAGAAATGTTATTATGCTTGATGGAATCACTGAGTTCCCTCTGTCTATTCTCATGTTCCATAATTCTTCTTTTTCTGTTTGTTGGGCTTCATAATCTTCCATTATTTTGCCTGCTGTATTACTTATTCATTCCTTTTCTTTTCCAGACTTTTGTTCATTTCTTCAAGCCTGTTTCTAATCTCAATTTTTGCATTCTTCATTTTTGACTGATTCTTTTTTAACTCTTTTAACTGTTCATTGAGGGTCTCCCTGAAGTCTTTCATTCTTTTCTCAGGCCCAGTAAAGTATCCTTATGATTGCTTCTTTAAATTTTCCATCAGCATGCTACTTATATCTGTTTTGCTTCAATCTCTGGCTGTGACCTTATCTTGTTCTTTTATTTGGGATGAGCTCCTCCATCTTGGCATTTTGTCTAAATCTCTGCCTTTCTCCTCTGTGCTAAAGAAGACCATTATGTTTCTTGCTCCTGAAAGTAACGGCTTTATGAAGTAAAAGTCACAGAGTGTCTAGAGCCTGGGTCTTCAGGGAGTATCTAGTGAGCGCTTCATGCATTCTGCTATTGTGTTTTGGCTGCTCTATCCTTCAGGGATGCTCTCCTTGCATTCAGTGGGCAGTTTTGGTCCTTGGTCAGAATACAGCAAGGTTTAACTAGGGTTAAACCTAGCTCTGGTCTGTTTGTTAAATGAGATCAGATACTACTTCCATGAGAAGTGAAAGTTTGGAGAACTTTTTGTTTGGGGCACAAGATGTGGGCTGGTGTTTCTGCTGGTCTTCTGTGGAAGGGGCCACTTTACTGGAACATAAACAGGATTATCAATTCAAAATATTTTATTTATGTCAATAAACATCATTTTGCTCAAGGCAGACATCATTTATATATGATTAATGCAGAGTTTTCTCTGACATCAAATCAACTAGATGACTATTTTTTAACATATTCTAATTTGTATGGTTGCCTGGAGGTAAGTGTGGAAATAATCCTTATATGTACCTTCTGTGAAGTCAGATAACAATTCCATTTCTGAGCAATGGTTTACATTTTTTTCATTTACTTGGTTAAATTCCAATTAAGAAAAGTTTACTGTATATTATTTATGATGCTCTTGCTGAGAAAGGTTTTAATAAAGAAACACTATAGAGGGAAGTTGTAAGATAGCAGAGAAGTAGGAACCCTATTTCATCCAGTCCTCTGAATTGAGCTGAGTTCAGAGCACTCTGAACACCCATGAAATCAGCCTGAGATGTAAGATTATATACTTCTGGATATCTATGGGGGCAGAGGATCATCAGTTGAGAGGTACAAAGGACAGAGTTGAGATTGTGAGGACAGATATTGGAGGATAAACACAAAGGGGAGGGAACCACCAGAAGCTAGCCATTGGAAAGTAATATTCCAATGCAAAAGTGTCCTGCACTTGGGGACCACCAATAGCTTGGAGACCAGTGGCTATGAGATGGAAAGGGACTGATAACAGCACTGAAACAGAGCAAAGGGACTTAAGAGACAATTGCTTGCTGGGTAGCCACAGGCACAGACCTGAGACCACAGTCCAGGGACCAGCCATAACCTCTGTCCGGCAGGGACTCCAGTAAGCAGTTGTTGGGGCTGGCTGCTACTACTGCCACCACAGCTGCCTCCGCTGCCTCCACCACCACTGGGGCTGGGAGAACCCAGCTTGGACTTGAGTCAGTGGTCCCGGGAACAGCAGCCACCAGGATTGGGCTGGCCTGGACCAGTATCATTTGTGGTTTTGGTGGCACAGAGGCACCAGAGACAAGCAGAAACCTTGGTCGACCACTGAAACATTGCTGGGAGGGGGGCATACTGCCTGTGGGAGGCAGCAGGATTCAGCTGGGTATGCAGAGGGAGAGTCTGTGTCTTCTGGACCATTCAGAGAGGAGCCGACTGGCTTCTCTTTAAGGCAGAGGTCTGAGTGTGGACAGTTTACTAGGCATGAAAAGCCTCCAGAGAACAAAAGCCTCCAGAGAATAAAAGCCCCCCAAAACCGGTTTCCACAGAGCCCAGCCCTTGATGGGGGCAGAACAACTCCACCCAAGCAGGATTGACTGAAAAACAATGCAGCAGGCCCCTCCCCCAGAAGACAAGCTGAAAGAACAAGGTAACAACAGCCACAGGGGCCCCATAAAACTGTAAAACCCCAACACCAGGGGAAAACATTAAACCCCTGGTATTGCCTCACAGCCTGTATATTTCTTAGATACAATGTTTCTTTGTCCCTTTTTAAAAAATTTCTTTCTGTGATTCTTGTTCTTTAGTTTTTTTTTTTTTTTAACCTGCTTACTGTTTCAACTAGATGTTTAATACAACATATTCCATTGTAACTTTTTAACTTGAACTTTTTCATACATATACTTTTTCTCTTTTTATTTTTACCTATCTATATATAGATAGATAGATATAAGCTTCAATGTAGTCCTTTTTCCCCTATTCAATGCTACTTTTGTATATAAACCAGTTTTAATTTCTCTGTATCTCTGGAAAATTGAGCTCTCTAACAAAGATAATAAGATACACCCAGGAGGAACTGAAATGCCCTTCCTTGCCCACGTTGAGGGACTATGACCACCTTCCCATCACCCACCATTTTTATTATTTAATTTAATTAACTAACTAATTAATTAATTTTTCTTTTTTGGTCCTTTTTTTTGTTTGTGCACTTTATAAATCTTACTCTTGGGACTCATTTTGGCTGGGTTTTTTGTTTGTTTGCTTGTTTCTTTTGTCAGTCATTTTGTTTGCTTGCTCTTGTTTTTGTACTTTATAAATCTTACTCTTGGGGCTCATTTTGGTTGGGTTTTATAATTTTTTTTCTTTCTTTTTGGTGGGGACTTCTGATTGCTTTGAAACTTCCTAGGGTGCACCTTGCCTGGCAAGTGGTTGATATTTTCAGCTATACATACCCTCAACCACAATTCAACAGAATGACAAGGAGAAGGAATTCCAACAAAGAAAAGACCCAGAGACAATGGCCTCTCCAGCAGATCTAATGTATATGGATCTAAGCAAGATGTCAGAAATAGAATTCAGGGTAACAGTTATGAAGACAATAGTCAGGTCGGAGAAAACTATTAATGGCAACATAGATTCGTTAAGGGCAGAAGTGAGAGGAAATCTGGCAAAACTTAAAAATCCTATAATGAGATATAATCTAATCTAGATACTCTAACATTTAGGTTAAATGAGGCAGAATAACAAATTAGTGATCTCGAAGACAAACTGATGGAAAAGGCACAGAAAAAGATGAGAACAAACAGCTTAAATTCCATGAAAACAGAATTAGAGAAATAAATGGTGCCATAAAATGTTCCAATGTCAAAATTATTGGAATTCCTGAGGGGGTAGAGAGAGAAAGAGGGCTAGAAGATATATTTGACCAAATTGTAGCCGAGAACTTTCCTAATCTGGGGAATGAAACAAGTAATTGTGTCCTAGAGACAGAGAGGACACCCCTAAAGATCAGTGAAGGCAGGTCAACACCCAGGAAACTAATAGTAAAATTCACAAATCTTAGACCAAGGAAACCATTTTAAGGGCAGTTGGGAAGAAGAGATTTCTTACTTACAGAGGGAAGAACATCATAATAATGTCAGACCTGTCCACAGAGACCTGGAAATCCAGAAAGGTCTGGCAAGACAAATTCAGGGTACTAAGTGAGAAGAACATGCAGCCAAGAATTATTTATCTGGCAAGGCTGTCATTCAGACTAGATGGAAAGATAGAAAGCTTCCAGGACTGACAGAGATTGAAAGAATATGTGACCACCAAGTCAGCCTTGCAAGAAATATTAAGTTGGGTTCTATGAAAGGAGAAAGACCCCAAGAGTAATATAGAACATAGATATACAGAGACAATCCATAGAAACAAGGATTTACTGACAAAATGATGACAATAAAATCTTATCTGTCAATAATCACTCTCAATGTGGATGGCCTAAATGCTCTCATAATATGACACAGAGTTGCAGATTAGATAAAAAGACAGGACCCATCCATATGCTGTCTAGAAGAGACTCATTTTGAACCTAAAGATACATCCAGACTGAAAGTGAAGGGATGGAGAACCATCTTTCATGCCAATAGGCCTCAAAAGAAAGCTGGGATAGTAATTCTCACATCAGACATATTAGATTTTAAGCTTAAGACTGTAGTTAGCGATACAGAAGGACAATATATCATTCTTAAAGGGTCTATCCACCAAGAAGATCTAACAATTTTAAATATTTATGGGCCCCAACATGGAGTAGCCAACTACATAAGCCAACTGTTAAACAAAATAAAGAGAAATATTGAAAACAATATGTTAATAGTAGGAGACCTTAACGCTCCATTCTCAGCAACAGACAGATTGTCTAAGCAGAAAATCAACAAAAAAACAAGATCTTTGAATGATACACAGGACCGGATGGACTTCATAGATATGTACAGAACATTCCACTCTAAAAACACAGAATACTCATTCTTCTCGAACACACATGAAACTTTCTCCAGAATAAACAACATACTGGGTCACAAATCAGGGCTCAACCCATACCAAAGGACTGAGACTATTCCCTGCATATTCTCAGATGAAAATGCTTTGAAACTGGAACTGAATCACAAGAGAAAGTTTGGAAGGAATTTAAACACATGGAAGCTAAATACCATTCTGCTCCAGAATGTTTGGGTCAATCAGGAAATCAAAGAAGAACTTAGTCAATTCATGGAAACCAATGAGAATGAAGACACATCAGTCCAAAACCTATGAGATATGGCAAAGGCCATCCTAAGGGGGAAATACATAGCCATCCAAGCTTCATGCAAAAAAATAGAAAAATCCCAAATACACAAACTGTATTTACACGTTAAAGCTCTGGAGAATCAACAACAAATTAAACCTAACCACACACGAGAAGGGGAATAATTAAGATTAGAGCAGAGATCAAAGAATTAGAAACCAGAAATACAGTAGAACACATTAATGAAACTAGAAGTTCATTCTATGAAAGAATTAATAAGATTGATAAACCACTGGCAAGACTTATTCAAAAGAAAAGAGAAAGGACTCAATACAATTATGAATGAAAGGGGAGAGATCATGACTAGCACCAAGGAAATAGAAACAATCATCAGAAATTATTATCAACAGCTATATGCCAATAAGTTAAGCAATGTAGAAGAAACAGATGCATTCCTGGAAACCTATAAATTTGTAAGAAGCAGGAAGAAATTGACAACCTGAATAGACCAATAACTAGTAATGAGATTGAAGCAGTGATCAAAAACCTCCCCCAAAACAGGATTCCAGGGCCTGGTGGATTCCCTGGTGAATTCTACCAAATATTCAAAGAAAAAATAATACTTGTTCTCCTGAAACTGTTTCAAAAAATAGAAAGAGAAGGAAAACTTCCAGACTCTCTATGAGGCCAGAATTACCTTGATCTCCAAACCAGCCAAGACTCCATCAAAAAAGAGAATTTCAGACCAATATCCCTGATGAATATGGATGCCAAAACTCTCAACAAGATTCTAGCTAATAGGATCCAGTAGTATGTTAAAAAAGATTATTCACCATTTCCAGGTAGGATTTATCCCTGGGATGCAAGGGTAGTTAAACAATCACAAATCAATCTATGTGATGGAACACATAAATAAGTGGAGAGAAAAACCTCTTAGTTGATAAGAAAAAAGCATTTGACAAAATACAGCATCTGTTCTTGATTAAAACTCTTCAGAATATGGGGATAGAGAGATTCCTTAACTTCATAAAATCCACCTATGAAAACCCCACAGCAAATATCATTCTCAATGGGGAAAAGCTGAAATTCTTCCCATTAAGATCAGGAGCATGACAGGGATGCCCACTCTTGCCACTGTTGTTCAACATAGTACTAGAAGTCCTAGCAACAGCAATCAGACAACAATAAAAAGTAAAATGTATTCAAATCAACAAAGAAGAAGTCAAACTCTCTCTCTTCACAGATGACATGATACTTTATATGGAAAACCCAAAAGACTCCACCCTCAAACTACTAGAACTCATATAACAATTCAGTAATGTGGCAGGATACAAAATCAATGTACAGAAATCAGTTGCTTTCTTGTACACTAACAAAGAAAATATAGAAAGGGAAATTAGAGAACCAATTCCATTTACTATCGCACCAAAAGCCATAAGATACCTGGGAATAAACCTAACCAAATAGGTAAGATCTGTACTCAGTGAACTACAGAACATGCATAAAAGAAATTGAAGTAGACACAATAAAAAGGAAGAGCATTCCATATCCAACTTTTGTATCAACATGGATGGGACTGGAAAAGATTATGCTAAGTGAAATAAGACAAGCAGAGAGTCAATTATCATATGTTTTTACTAATTTGTGGATCACAGGAATAACATGGAGGACATTAGGAGAAGGGAAAAATGAAGGGGGAGAAATCAGAGTGGGAGATGAACCATGAGAGACTATGGACTCTGGGAAACAGTGAGTTTTAGAAGGGAGAGGGGTGGGAGAATGGGTAAGCCTGGTGATGGGTATTAAGGAGGGCATGGATTCCATGGAGCTTTGGGTGGTATTAAAAAAAAAATGAATCATGGAACACTGCATCGAAATCTAATGATGTACTCTATAGTGACGAACATAACATGATAATAATTAAAAAAAAGCACCATAGAAATCTCTTTATTATCTATAAATAGCTTATTACCTATCAAAACACAAAAAATGTATATTGTTTATACTAATTAAGGTTTGAATGTGAATATAGTTCTTTCAGCAAGTTATTCTCTTAAGGCATAGTGCTATTGAGGCCCTTGAATCTCTAGAAAATAAACCTTTCCACAGTTTTATTTTATGCTGAATTTTAAAAAAAAGTATTTGCACATTCTGATCTAGAGAGATGAAAAGAAAGATATAAAGTCACTTTATAGATAACATATCTTTATAAATTGCCTATATAACATAGCTAAACAAAAGTGTGATTATTTACCACTTTTTTTAATTAAATTTTTTAATTTATTTTCAGCGTAACAGTATTCATTGTTTTTTCACAACACCCAGTGCTCCATGCAATCTGTGCCCTCACTAATACCCACCACCTGGTTCCCCCAAACTCCCACCCCCCGCCCCTTCAAAACCCTCAGGTTGTTTTTCAGAGTCCATAGTCTCTTATGGTTCACCTCCCCTTCCAGTTTCCTTCAACTCCCTTCTCCTCTCCATCTACCCTTGTCCTCTATATTATTTGTTATGCTCCACAAATAAGTGAAACCATATGATACTTGACTTTCTCTGTTTGACTTATTTCACTCAGCATAATCTCTTCCAGTCCTGTCCATGTTGCTACAAAAGTTGGGTATTCGTCCTTTCTGATGGAGGCATAATACTCCATAGTGTATATGGACCACATCTTCCTTATCCATTCACCCGTTGAAGGGCATCTTGGTTCTTTCCACAGTTTGGCGAATGGGGCCATTGCTGCTATAAACATTGGGGTACAGATGGCCCTTCTTTTCACTACATCTGTATCTTTGGGGTAAATACCCAGCAGTGCAATTGCAGGGTCATAGGGAAGATCTATTTTTAATTTCTTGAAGAATCTCCACACTGTTCTCCAAAGTGGCCGCACCAGTTTGCATTCCCACCAACAGTGGAAGAGGGTTCCCCTTTGTCCACATCCTCTCCAACACACGTTGTTTCCTGTCTTGCTAATTTTGGCCATTCTAACTGGTGTAAGGTGGTATGTCAATGTGGTTTTGATTTGAATCTCCCTGATGGCTAGTGATGATGAACATTTTTTCATGTGTCTGGTAGCCATTTGTATGTCTTCATTGGAGAAGTGTCTGTTCATATCTTCTGCCCATTTTTTAATATGATTGTCTGTTCTGTGTGTGTTGAGTTTGAGGAGTTCTTTATAGATCCTGGATATCAACCTTTTGTCTGTACTGTCATTTGCAAATATCTTCTCCCATTCCGTGGGTTGCCTCTTTGTTTTGTGGACTATTTCTTTTGCTGTTCAGAAGCTTTTGATCTTGATGAAGTCCCAAAAGTTCATTTTCGCTTTTGTTTCCTTTGCATTTGGAGACATATTTTGAAAGAAGTTGCTGTGGCTGATATCAAAGAGGTTACTGCCTATGTTCTCCTCGAGGATTCTGATGGATTCCTGTCTCACATTGAGGTCTTTTATCCATTTCGAGTTTATCTTTGTGTACGGTGTAAGAGAATGGTCGAGTTTCATTCTTCTACATATAGCTGTCCAATTTTCCCAGCACCATTTATTGAAGAGACTGTCTTTTTTCCACTGGATATTTTTTCCTGTTTTGTCAAAGATGATTTGACCATAGAGTTGAGGGTCCATATCTGGGCTCTCTACTCTGTTCCACTGGTCCATGTGTCTGTTTTTATGCCAGTACCATGCTGTCTTGGTGATCACAGCTTTGTAGTAAAGCTTGAAATCAGGTAACGTGATGCCGCCAGTTTTATTTTTGTTTTTCAACATTTCCTTAGCGATTCGGGGTCTTGTCTGATTCCATACAAATTTTAGGATTATTTGCTCCAGCTCTTTGAAAAATACCGGTGGAATTTTGATTGGAATGGCATTAAAAGTATAGTTTGCTCAAAAAAAAAAAAAAAAAAAAAAAAAAAAAAAAAAAAAGTATAGTTTGCTCTGGGCAGTATAGACATTTTAACAATGTTTATTCTTCCGGTCGAAGAGCATGGAATGGTCTTCCATCTTTTTGAGTCTTCTTCAATTTCTTTTAGGAGTGTTCTGTAGTTCCTCGAGTACAGATTTTTAACCTCTTTGGTTAGGTTTATTCCAAGGTATCTTATGGTTCTTGGTGCTATAGTAAATGAAATCGATTCTCTAATTTGCCTTTCTGTATTTTCATTGTTAGTGTATAAGAAAGCCAATGATTTCTGGACATTGACTTTGTATCCTGCCACATTACTGAATTGCTGTATGAGTTCTAGTAGTTTGGGGGTGGAGTATTTCGGGTTTTCCATATAAAGAATCATGTCATCTGTGAAGAGAGAGAGTTTGACTTCTTCCTTGCCCATCTGGATACCTTTTATTTCTCTTTGTTGTCTGATTGCTGTTGCTAGGACTTCTAATACTATGTTGAACAAGCGTGGTGAGACTGGGCATCCTTGTCATGTTCCTGTTCTCAACGGGAAGGCTGCAAGCTTTTTCCCATTGAGGATAATATTTTCTGTGGGTCTTTCATAGGTAGATTTGATGAAGTTGAGGAATGTTCCCTCTATCCCTATACTTTGAAACGTTTTAATCAGGAACGGATGCTGAACTTTGTCAAAAGCTTTTTCTGCATCAATTGAGAGGATCATGTGGTTCTTCTCTCTTCTCTTATTGATTTGTTCTATCACATTGATTGATTTGCGAATGTTGAACCATCCTTGTAACTCAGGGATGAATCCCACCAGGTCATGGTGGATAATCTTTTTAATGTGCTGTTGGATCCTGTTTGCTAGGATCTTGTTGAGAATCTTAGCATCCATATTCATCAGTGATATTGGTCTGAAATTCTCTTTTTTGGTAGGGTCTTTGCCTGGTTCGGGGATCAGGGTAATGCTGGCTTCATAAAAAGTGTCTGGAAGTTTTCCTTCTGCTTCAATTTTTTGAAACAGCTTCAGGAGAATAGGTGTTATTTCTTCTTTGAAAGTTTGATAGAATTCCCCAGGAAATTTGTCAGGTCCTGGGCTCTTGTTTTTTGGGAGGCTTTTGATCACTGCTTCAATCTTGATACTAGATATAAGTCTATTCAGGTTGTCAATTTCTTCCTGGTTCAATTTTGGGAGTTTATAGTTTTCCAGGAATGCATCCATTTCATCTAGGTTGCTTAGCTTATTGGCATATAACTGTTGATAATAACTTCTGATGATTGTTTGTACTTCCTTGGTGTTAGTTGTGATCTCTCCCTTTTCATTCATAATTTTATTAATTTGGGCTTTCTCTCTTTTCTTTTGAATTAGTGTGGCCAATGGTTTATCGATCTTATTGATTCTTTCAAAAAAACCAGCTTCTAGTTTCATTGATACGTTCTACTGTATCTCTGGTTTCTACCTCATTGATCTCTGCTCTAATCTTGATTATTTCCCTTCTGTTGTGTGGAGTTGATTTGATTTGTTGTTGATTCTCCAATTCTTCAAGGTGTAGAGACAGCTGGTGTATTCTGGATTTTTCAATTTTTTTGAGAGAGGCTTGGATGGCTATGTATTTCCCCCTTAGGACCACCTTTGCTGTATCCCATAGGTTTTGGAGTGAAGTGTCTTCATTCTCATTGGTTTCCATAAATTGTTGAAGTTCTTCTTTGATCTCCTGGTTGATTCAAGCATTCTTAAGCAAGGTGGTCTTTAGCTTCCAGGTATTTGAGTTCCTTCTGAACTTTTCCTTGTGATTGAGCTCCAGTTTCAAAACATTGTGATCTGAGAATATGCAGGGAATAATCTCAGTCTTTTGGTATCAGTTGAGCCCTGATTTGTGACCCAGTATGTGGTCTATTCTGGAGAAGGTTCCATGTGCACTTGAGAAGAATGAGTATTCTGGTGTTTTAGGGTGGAATGTTCTGTATATATTTATGAGGTCCATCTGGTCCAATGTGTCATTCAATGCTCTTGTTTCTTTATTGATTTTCTGCTCGATGATCTGTCTATTTCTGAGAGAGGTGTGTTAAGATCTCCTACTATAAATGTATTCATATCAATATGACTCTTTATCTTGATTAATAGTTTTCTTATGTAGTTGGCTGCTCCCATATTGGGGGCATAGATATTTACAATTGTTAGATCATCTTGGTGGATAGTCCCTTTAAGAATGATATAGTGTCCTTCTGTATCTCTGACTACCGTCTTTAGTTTAAAATCTAATTTATCTGATATGAGAATTGCTACCCCGGCCTTCTTTTGAGGCCCATTGGCATGGAAGATGCTTCTCCATCCCTTCACTTTCAGTCTGGGTGTATCTTTAGGTTCAAAATGGGTCTCTTGTAGACAACATATGGATGGGTCCTGTCGTTTTATCCAATCTACAACCCTGTGTCATTTTATGGGCGCATTTAGGCCATTCACATTGAGAGTGATTATTGAGAGATATGTTTTTATTGACATTGTGTTATCTTTGAAGTCTTTCTTTCTGTCTATTGTCTCTATATTTCTGTTCAATGCTATTCTTAGGATTTTTCCTCTTTTATAGAACCCCCCTTAATATTTCCTGCAGTGTCGGCTTGGAGGTTGCATAGTCTTTTAAGCCTTGCCTGTCATGGAAACTCTTTATCTCTCCATCCATTTTGAATGTCAGTCTTGCTGGATAAAGTATTCTTGGCTGCATGTTCTTCTCTTTTAGTGCCCTGAATATATTTTGCCAGCCCTTTCTGGCTTGCCAGGTCTCTGTGGACAGGTCTGACGTTATTCTGATGGGCTTTCCTCTGTACGTAAGGAGCTTCTTTGTCCTAGCGGCTTTCAAGAGATTGTATCTACAATTGTGATTCCTCAATTTTACTGTGAGGTGCCTGGATTTTTTTTGGAATTTTTAATCTGGGGGGGAGACCGTTCTGACTCTAGTACATGAACACTTGTTCCATTCGCGAGATTGGGAAAATTTTCATGAAGAACTTGTTCCACTATATCTTCTAGACTTCTTTCTTTCTCCTCCCCTTCAGGGATTCCAATAATTCTGACGTTGGAACGTTTCATGGCATCATTTATTTCCCTGATTCTGTTTTCGTGGCTTCTAAGCTGTTTGTTCCAGGCTTCCTCCTGATCCTTTCTCTCTATCTGTTTGTCCTCCAGATCACTAATTCTATCTTCTGTCTCAGTTACTCTAGCTTTTAGAGAATTTAGATTAGATTGGAACTCATTGAGGGCATTGTGAACCTCATCCCTGATGGCCTTCAGCTCTGCCCTAACATTATGAACATCACCCCTGGTCGCTTTCTATTTTGCCTTAATCAATTCCGTTTGGTCAGCCATGGCTTTCTCCAACCTATCTATTGCCTGGATAATTGTTAGCCTGAATTCTCTTTCCGACATATTGTCTATGTTGATAGCCATTAGCTCTGTTGCAGAAGGCCCATCCTCTGTATTTTGCTTCTGTTGGGGATTCCTCCTCCTAGTCATTTTGGTGAGAGATGGCTGGACAGATGTAGCTGGATGTATCGACCGTGGTGCAGTGAAGGTGCACCCTGGAACGCTTCTGAGCACTCAGGATTCCCCACCCAAAAGAGAGAAAAAAGAAAAGAAAAAGAAAAAAGAGAGAGAGAGACAGACAGGAGAAAAAGGGAAGATAAAAGTGAAGGTTCAGCCCAAATGGGCCCCAGGGTAAGATTTATGATGTATACAAACAAAAACAGACAAACAAAAAGACTGATAAAAGTATATGATGAGAGAAAAAATATATATATATGTATATATATATATATATATATATGCAAAAAAAGTAAGAACCTCATCAAAAAGAACCCCAAGTATAAGATTTATATACTATCAGGACAAACATAAATACACAGATACACTGGCAGAAGAAAAAGATGGGAGCATGGTTATAGATTCTCAGTGTGGGCGAGGAAGGTTATTTTGACTCTTTCTGGTTGTATCTTGATATCTTTGTTAAAGGACTCAACTTTCCTAAGATAAAGGGGGATTAAAAATTGGTTTACCTATAGGGTTAGTATTGATTGGAGAAAGGGGGTTACCTTGAATTTAACTCTATATGACTATTAGAAAATAAAAATTAAAAAGGAATAAACTGGACTAAACTAAACTAAATTTAAAAAAAATAGAAAAGCAAAAGAAAAACACATGTGTATGTATCAAAAAATTCAGGTTAGAAGTTTATTATGGAATTTGATGTACTGGACATCTCACTGTGATGGTAAATAGGTTAAAAAATTATCTATATAAAAAAAGAAAAAAAATGAACCAGAATAGTGGGAATGAGTTAAAAATAAAAGTTGTATCTCTGAAGTAGTGGTGGTTGTTCTCTTGTAGTCTTTTTTTTTTTTCTTTCCTGATTTGTTTCCTGGGGGAGGGGGCTGCCACGTGGGTTTTCAGTCAATGATGTTCCCTGAGTTAAGTCCTCCAGCCCCCCTCAAGGGGGTGGGCTCTGAGGAAAACAGTTTTTTCAGGCTTTTGTTCTCTGGAGGTTTTTATGTTTGTTCACTTCTTTTCTCTCGCCTTGACAGCTTTTGATGGTTTTTGGATGTTTAGAGGAAAGCAAACTGCACCCCGACCTCCCTCTCAGAAAGAAGCCTCAGTCTGCTCCCCTGCAGGTGCTGTAGCCGCTGGGCCACTGGCAGAGCAGGTTCTGAGTCACGGTCCCTGGGGATGCAGGATCTTCTGCTTGTATGCAAAACCACAGCAGCGGTGGCTGTCTGGGCAGCTCCAGAGCACCAGCGAGGTTCCAAGCAGTGATCACACACTGAGATTTTCCTGCTGGCCAGGGCTGGGAGTGCCTGGTCTTTCCAGGTCTAAGAGTGCCGGGCTTGCACGCACCTCTCCCAGGGGAGGGTGTGGGGGTGGGCGTCTCCGGCTCTAGCCCGGCGCGGGTCCCAGAACACCAGGCTGGCATTCATGCACCTCTCTCAGGGGAGGGTGAGGCACTCACGCATCTCAGGTCGATAGCAAGGTGCGCATTCTGCCGTCTGGCGTGGCTCCCAGCCCCTCACGGGAGCCAGACTCCACTCATTCTCGGGCGCACTGGCACCTCAGGGACCAAGACCTGGTTTCTCTGCCGCACTCTCTCTGGCTCCGCGCCAGGGGAGGCTGTCCTGCGTCCGGGGATTTAAGCCCCTGTCCCTAGCTGCCCCGATTCCCACAATTTCCCCCCGCGATCCTTTGCTCTTTTGAATGCTTTCAACCAGAATCCAAGTTAATGCTGGTCCCCAGACACAGGGCACTCTCGTATTGGCGTATTATTTTCCAATCGGTTGCCTCTGGTGGCTCCCTCCCCCTTTTGTTTATTTTCCGATATCAGTCCGACGTTCCCACTCCACTTTACCTGCCCATTGGCGTCTTCTGCCACTGTAGAGATCCTGACGTGTATAATTCTGATCTCAGGCTGATTTCATGGGTGATCGGAGCTCTTTGGTAGGTAATCAGCTCACTTTAAGGTAGAGGTTGAAAAGGCACCTCCTCCTACTTCCCCGCCATATTGTCTCCCTACCACTTTTTTTTTTTTTAAGATTTTATTTATTTGACAGAGAGAAACAGAGCCAGAGAGGGAACACAAGCAGAGAGAATGGGAGAAGGAGAAGCAGGCTTCCCGCTGAGCAGGGAGCCTGATGCGGGGCTCGAACCCAGGACCTTGAGATCATGACCTGAGCTGAAGGCAGATGCTTAATGACTGAGCCACTCAGGCTCCCCTATTTATCATTTCTGATTAATAGTTATTAAATTTAGTGTCAAGGAAAAAAAGAATGAGGACCATATCATGCTGTGTTTTTGACCATGATGTTTCTGATTAAAGTCAGGGGATGTTTGGTGTATGAAATGATAGCAATCTATAAACTTTGATATTCTGATTCAAGTGGAACTTGAATCTTCTGAAGTACACAGCAGGAGTGATATCTGAGGAAATTTTTCAGTGAAAAACTACACTTTTAAAGATATATATTACCTTATAGATCTTTGTAAAAAGATTATTAATCATGTTTCCTGCGGTCAAAAGTAATTAGTGTCAGACATTGTTATTTCTTTGCTTCCCATATTATAATATGCATAGATACTGTATTTCATTCTGCTTGTATTACAAACATTTTTGTATTTGTCATTGAAAATATTATGTATTGGAGTTTAGAGTGGTTATCTCTAGCAAACAGAAAGCTATTTCCATAGCTATAATTATGCTTAATGGTTCATAAATGTCTGCATAATAATGCTCTTGTTTACTTATCCTCCTTGTTTATTTTCATTTCTACTAGTTATTCTTTAAAGCCCCTTGTATAATGCAAATTACTTATTCTATATCCCTAAACCAAAATGTTGAATTTACATTAGATTATCTTGCTGCATATACTATAACCCCTTTTCAGACACTTTAAAATATAAAGTGGCCCAGTTTTCACCTGACCCTAATATTTCAGTTAAAAGAAGGACGTAGATGCATATTTTCTTATTTGCGTTATTTTGATCATGGAAAGTAAATATATTGTTAAAATTAAGTAAAAAAATGTTATATTATATAGAAGGGACAGTGATTTACAAAGCACTCTCAAAAAAGCTATCTTTCACACCATTTTTAAAACAAATACTACAAATTCAGTAATTACCTTGTAATTGAAACATTGTTTATTTCCTATTGGTATTGCAGAAGGGATCTAGAAAATAATTCTTTCTTGAAACTGAAACTGGGGTTTTGATTGATTTCTCAGTTGGGGATAGGAGGATTTTTTGTTCTCAAGACTAGAAGAGAAGATAGATCCTAGTACAGATTTAGTAGGTTGTTATCATTTGATCACGGAACCAGATATGGAAAGAATCAGATATGGAAAGAATCAATAAGAGAAACTTATGTAAAACTAACATCCTATGTGAGGTTGATTTTGATCCCTGACAGTTCAAGCATATGATTGAACACACTACTAGAAAATACAGAGACACCCAATTTGAATCAGTAAACAAGTCTCAGAATCCAAATATCTGGCACAAAACTCTTCTCCTATTTCCGGGGTATGCCTATTAGATTTTTTCTAGCCTAAGTCTAGAATCCTTGGGTCAGGGCATGCCAGCTCAAGCAGGGGGAAATGCTGTGAGATATATATATATAGTCTAAAAAATTTGTTTTGCATTGTAAAGCCTAGAATTATAGTAGCCATTTCACTACCATGATGTAAAACAGCCTGAGGACAGGGTAAGCACACTAAAAAAGGCAGAGCTGAGAGAAATGCTGATCAAATCACACCTGAAGCCTATGCTACTTTGAGATTTTAGTTACATGAACCAACAAATCCCTTTACTTGTTTAAAGATTGTGAATTATGTTTTCTATTTAAAAAATTTTTTTGAATTATGTTTTTTATTGCTTACAACACAAAGAGTCCTAACAGCTTCAGAAGATGTAAATCTCATGAAGTAGTGAGTGATTATTTTCCTGGTGATTGGGTATGGTAAGAACTGAAGCTAAAACTTCCTTAAAGAAGTATTCTAGGGACGTTTGCAGACTATCAAAGCATCATCATCATTACCATAAATTATGGGGGGAATAAATTAGAAGGAGAAGGAAGAGCCAAGGAGTAGAAAGGCTTTTGAATCATGAAACCAGATTTTAAAGTGAGAATCCTACTCTTTCCTCCATTAGAGAGTATTATCCTTTTTGTCACCCTCTATCAATAGTCGTCACAGCTACTGTTACATCCTCTTGGTGTATTTTGCTTTCAGTTCTATCTTTTTATGAAATTAAAAGCAACAAATTGTTATAAGCTTTTTTATCAAATAACTTAAAGCACTTAAAATGGCATATAAGCAGCTGAGTATGTGAGTCTTGAGCAAGGGTCTTCAAACTCATAAGAATCATTGCACTTTTAAAATCCCAGAACTCACACCCAGACGAATCTAATGCCAGTAGTCATTTCATTTGGAAATGACTTGGAAAAACTGACTTAAGGAAAGTCATTTACTATTTCCTATATAATTTTCTGGATTTAAGTTCCCCAAACCAGAAAATTTTGATGTTAATGATGTAGTATTTGAAATTAAGTAATTATCTGAAATGTCATTTATATTCTTATTTAAATTATTTGTGCAGCTGATTGTATTAAGTCTTGATTTATCAGCATGGATTATACTACTATAAATTGACATTTTAAAGTATTATCATGTATCAAAAAAGGCAGGGGTTTGGCTTAAGATAGACACAAATTCTAAATCTGATTTTTTCAAACATTAATTTAACTTGATTTACCCTCAGTTTTGTCATTTATAAAGTGTGAATCGTTATGCCTTCTTCAATGGATTTTTGTGAGAAATAACTAAGATAATGAGGGTGTACAAAACACATGCCAGAATTTTGTCCAAATTAGAAGCTAGTAAATTATAATTGGTATTTGAATTCCCTATTTAATTCTTATATGTATAACTAAAAAAAGTAGAGTCTAGCATTTGTTTGCTTTAGGGTAGTTATGGAAAATTACCAATTTGGAAAGCCTACCATGGTAAGGTAATAACAGACCAATTGGTTTAGGTCTTTGATCCCCAGCTAGACTATTGATGAAAGGAAAGCTAAAGTCACAGGACCTTAAACCTCCTGAGAGTCTTTAAAATCTAATGCCTGGTAAGACTTTAAAATCTATTTTAAGAGTCTTTAAAATCTATTGCCTGGTATAACTTATTTATTTTGAAAAACAGAAATTATGTGAAAAAGAAAATAAGGGAAAAGTCATAGTTGTGCATTATGCATATGTTGTTGGTAAGACACAACATTATTCACACTTAATGAAGTAATAGGACCATAAACCTGACAATGGTCAATTAAATAACAATGCAAGTATCAGTAGAATAAACACCTAAGGATTACAAGTAAAGTTGTACAGTTAAATTTATACTAGTCTGTTGTATGGTATGTTGTAAATATCATTCACAATATAATTATACCCTAGAGAACCTTAATTACAAAATTAAGTGATTAAATAGATGTGTGATGCTAGACAAAAGAAGTACTATGCTGCTCAACTTTTCACTTCCTACCTGATCATTTGAAAACAACTTTAATGAAAACTAAAGAATGTTATGCTCAGTGTGGTGCTCCTGAATTATTTCAACTTTTTAAAATGTCGTGATTATTTGTTCAACATTCCTGAAGCATCCTGAAGGTTTATGAGTTTTCTTAGCATAGGAAAATACAGCACTTGGGACTCAAGAGGTCTATGCTGAGGTAGTGATTCTCGTATAAGATAAATTAGATTTTTAACTAAAGACTATAGTCAGAGATAAAGAAGGAAACTACATTATTCTTACAGGGTCTATCCATCAAGAAGATCTAACAATTGTTTAAATATTTTTACCCCCAATACAGGAGTAGTCAACTACCTAAGACAACTGTTAATCAAGATAAAGAAAGAGTCACATTGATATGAATACATGAATAGTAGGGGATCTTAACACATCACTCTCAGTAATAGACAGATCATCCAAGCAGAAAATCAATAAAGAAACAAGAGCTTTGAGTGACACATTGGACCAGATGGACCTCATAGATATATACAGAACATTTCACTCTAAAAGAACAGAATACACATTCTTCTCGAGCGCACATGGAACTTTCTTGAGAATAGACCACATGCTGGGTCACAAATAAGGGCTCAAACAATACCAAAAGATTGAGATTATTCATATATTGCATATTCTCAAACCACAATGCTTTGAAACTGGAACTCAACCACAAGAAAAAGTTTGGAAGGAATTCAAACACTTGGAAACTAAATACCACCCTGCTTAAGAATGTTTGGATCAACCAGGAAATCAAAGAAGAACTTAAACAATTCATGGAAACCAAAGAGAAAGAAGATACTTCAGTCCAAAACCTATGGTATATGGCAAAGGTGGGCCTAAGGGGGAAATACATAGCCATCCAAGCCTCCCTCAAAAAATTTGAAAAAATCCAGAATACACCAGCTCTCTTTACACCTTAAAGAACTGGAGAATCAACAATAAATTAAGCCGACCCCACAAACAAAAAGGGAAATAATTACAATTAGCGCCAAGATCACTGAGATAGAAACTAGAGATACAGTAGAACATATCAATGAAACTAGAAGCTGGTTTTTTGAAAGAATCAATAAGATCAATAAACCACTAGCCAAACTAATCCAAAAGAAAAGAGAGAGGACCCAAATTCATGAAATTATGGGTGAAAAGGAAGAGATCATGACTAACAGCAAGGAAATTGGAACAATGATCAGAAATTATCAACAGTTATATGCCAAAAAGTCAAGCAACCTAGATGGAATGGATGCATTCCTGGAAACCTATAAACTTCCAAAACTGAATCAGGAAGAAATTGACAACCTGAATGGACCAATATCTATTAATGAGATTGAAGCAGTAGTCAAAAACCTCTGAACCTCCTAACGGATTCCCTGGGGAATTCTACCAAACATTCAAAGAAGAAATAATGCACATTATTCTAAAACTGTTTCAAAAAATAGAAACAGAAGAAAAACTTCCAGACTCTTTCTATGAGGCCAGCATTACCCTGATTCCCAAACCAGGTAAAGACCCTACCAAAAAGAAGACTTTCAGACCAATATCCCTGATGAACATGGATGCTAAGATTCTCAAAAAGATCCTAGCTAATAGGATCCAATAGTACATTAAAAAGACCAGGTGGGATTTATCCATGGGATGAAAACATGGTTTTCATGACCATGACCAGGTGGGATTTATCCATGGGATGAAAATGTGGTTCAACCTTTGCAAATCAATCAGTGTGATAGAACAAATCATTAAGAGAAGAGAGAAGAACCACATGGTCCTCTCAATTGATGCAGAAAAAGCATTTGACAAGATACAGCATCTGTTCCTGACTAAAACGATTCAAAGTACATGGATAGAAGGAACATTCCTCAATTTCATAAGATCCGTCTATGAAAACCCCACAGCAAATATCATTCTCAACAGGGAAAAGCTGAAATTCTTCCCATTGAGATTAGGAGCACGACAAGGGATGCCCATTCTTGCCACTGTTGTTCAACATAGTACTAGAAGTCCTAGCAACAGCAATCAGACAACAATAAGAAGTAAAATATATTCAAATTGGCAAAGAAGAAGTCAAACTCTCTCTCTTCACAGATGACATGATGCTTTATATGGAAAACCCAAAAGACTCCACCCCCAAACTACTAGAACTCATATGGGAATTCAGTAATGTACAGGATACAAACTCAATGTACAGAAATCTGTTACTTTTTTATACACTAACAACAAAAATATAGAAAGGGAAATTAGAGAATTGATTCCATTTACTATAGCAACAAGAACCATAAGATACCTGGGAATAAACCTAACCAAAGATGTAAGGGAGCTATACTCGAGGAACTACAGAACACTCATGAAAGAAATTGAACAAGACACAAAAAGATGGAAAAGCATTCCATGCTCACGGATCGGAAGAATAAACATTGCTAAAATGTCTATGCTGCCTAGAGCCATCTATACTTTCAATGCTATCCAGATCAAAATTCCACTGGCACTTTTCAAAGTGGTGGAATAAACAATCCTAACATTTGTATGGAACCAGAAAAGACCCCAAATTGCTAAGGAAATGTTGAAAAAGAAAAAACAAAACTGGGGATCACATTGCCTGATTTCAAGCTTTACTACAAAGCTGTGATCAGCAAGACAGCATGGTACTGACACAAAAACAGACACATAGACCAGTGGAACAGAGTAGAGAGCCCAGATATGGACCCTCAACTCTATGGCCAAATAATGTTTGACAAGGCAGGAAAAAATATCCAGTGGAAAAAAGACAGTCTTTTCGATAAATGGTGCTGGGAAAATTGGACAACTAGTGTAGAAGAATGAAACTCGACCATTCTCTCACCAAGATAAACTCAAAATGGATAAAAAACCTCAGTGTGAGCCAGGAACCTATCAAAGTCCTAGAGGAGAACATAGAGAATAACCTCTTTGACATTGGCCACTGCAACTTTTTTCAATACATGTCTCCAAAGGCAAAGAAAACAAAAGCGAAAATGAACTTTTGGGACTTCATCAAGATCAAAGCTTCTGCACAGCAAAGGAAATAGTCAACAAAGGAAAGAGGCCAACCACCAAATGGGAGAAGATATTCACAAATGGCACTACAGACAAAGGGCTGATATCCAAGATCTATAAAGCACACCTCAAACTCAACACACACAAAACAGATAATCACGTCAAAAAATGGACAGAAAACATGAACAGACACTTCTCCAAAGAAAACATACAAATGGCTAAGAGACACATGAAAAAAATGTTCATCCTCATTAGCCATTAGGGAGATTCAAATCAAAACCACATTGAGATACCACCTTACACCAGTCAGAATGGACAAAATCAACAAGAGAGTAAATAACAAGTATTGCAGAGGATGTTGGGAAAGGGAACCCTCTTACACTTTGGGTGGGAATGCAAGTGGTGTGGCCACTTTGGAAAACAGTGTGGAGATTCCTTAAGAAATTAAAAGCAGAGCTACCTTATGACCCTGCAATTGTGCTACTGGATATCTACCCCAGAGATACAGATGTAGTGAAATGAAGGGCCATCTGTACCCCAATGCTCATAGCAGCAGTGGCCACAACCGCCAAACAGTGGAAAGAACCAAGATGCTCTTCAACAGACGAATGGGTAAAGAAGATATGGTCCATATATTCAATGGAATATTATGTCTCCATCAGAGCAGATGAACCCCCAACTTGTGTATCAACATGGATGGCACTGGAAGAGATTATGCTGAGTGAAAAAAGTCAA
This sequence comes from Martes martes, assembly GCF_963455335.1. Classification (NCBI taxonomy): domain Eukaryota; kingdom Metazoa; phylum Chordata; class Mammalia; order Carnivora; family Mustelidae; genus Martes; species Martes martes. The sequence goes on from NC_137897.1 coordinate 70,539,015, forward strand.
GCCAAGAGAGCCAATTATCATGTGGTTTCACTTACTTGTGGAGCATAAGGAATAACATGGAAGTCATTGGGAGATGGAGAGGAGAAGTGAGTGGGGGGAAATCGGAGGGGGAGGCAAACCATGAGAGACTGTGGACTCTGAGAAACAAACAGGGTTTTGGAGGGAAGGGGGTAGGGGCTTGGGTGAGCCTGGTGGTGGGTACTATGGAGGACACATATTGCATGGAACACTGGGTTTGGTGCATAAACAATGAATTTTGGAATCCTGAAAAGAAATAAAATAAAATGTAATGAAAAAAGGGAGGATATGTTCAGTATCTTAGTATTAACTCAAATCAAGTGGAAGGAAAGGAGAAACTCATAGATTAATATGAGACAGTAGCTGTGTCTGATCATTATATGACAATTAAAAATCTATAGTGGATAAAATAAATTTTCTTAGGACGTATTTTTTTAGCTTGTTTGGTCATTATAGAACCAGAATGTTTCGACATAGTTTAATTGACGATTTCCACAAAAGATATGTTTTAATCACTACTTTGCTATTTTCATCATTTTCTTTTCATTAAATTGGTTACATTATTAATGTCAAACACTGCCTATTATTTTGTGCTTTCTTACTGATGAGCTCTTAACCATAACCTATTAAGATGTTATATTCACTTGGTTTATTTTTTACCATCTATTTATAAAATGTATTTTGTCTCATTTGGGGTTTTTCCCTTTGGTTCAAAACAATAGGGAATTTAATGTTAAAATTAGTAAGTATTTAATCTGGAAAACAAGAAGATACAATATTTATAACAAGCATAAATAAATTTAACACAAGTAAATTAGGTACTTGCAGAATCATTGGAAAGGTGGAGGAGTGAGTGTCAGAGGTGATGTCTCTAGCTCTTATGTTCACTGTCCCCGAGAATCAGAGTGTTCCTACCTTGAGGACATCAGAATCCTCTGAAGACTTTAAAGCTACTCTTCAATCTAGGAAAGAGTGAATAGCATTAAACAGAAACCACTTCAAACAACTCAAATCTGGAAAGTCCAAACATCTGTCTGCCACTACTGTCAGCGGAAGAAGATAGACTTTGCTTCTCTTCTCCCAAATACCATGTGAAAACATATCAGTTATAAAATATAAATATATACATAAAGAAATGTAGACCTGGGAATCTCGGAAATATTCTAATATTTCAAACTCTTGCAATGAAGTGGATAGCATAAAAGGTAATGCACAAGTTATAAAAAGTGAACATGCAATATTTGTCACAGTCCTTCCCTTTGACAAATAACATTCATATACATTCCTCTGTTTCAACTTCTAAGCATCAATAATAGCAAATATTTATTCACCTAACCTATTGCAACTATCTGTCATACAAACAAAGGAGATCAAAGTCCTACCTGTCACTGTATCCATCTCTGGAGAATGTAATATCTTCTCTAATGTACCTGCCTCCCAGGTTTGATATCCTATAGGGTAAAAACTAAACTACAAGGTTAACAGCCACTAATCATTCTTCGTATTTTAGAAAGAGAGAGACAAAATAAAAGGCATTTGCTAATTATACATAAATGCAAAGAAAACAAGAATGAGAATATGTTTACTGCAATCCTCATTTCTGCAACTCATATTTGGAATTTAGAACTTCCTTCTTTTACCACCCATTTCATGTTCATTTACTGTCAAGTCTTTTGCTGGCCATTGTTACTTGGTGTGAAAAGCTAAGACTTCATTCTTGAAGAGTCACAGCTCTTAGTGGTGCTGCTTGTAATGTGTTTTTGGTCACATACCACTAATTTGTATCACTGGGCAAGGAAGTACTAAGAGGCAGTCTGTAAAATCCTCTGGCCTCCAGACATCTCTGTTTGGAGGGGGAACAACTCTGTTTCACATTGATAATCAGAATCAATCACATTGGCAAGCACAATATTTCAATAGGGTGATGCTAATTTTCAGCAATGATGATCACAGTACTTGTATTTTCTTTTTTTTTAATCTTAATTCTGAGGTTATATGATGCCAATATATCCATATTGAGGTCCTCTGTTTTGATACAGATGTAAGTAATTTTATAGATTGCCTTTATTTAAAAATAGCTTTGTTGAGGGGCGCCTGGGTAGCTCGGTGGGTTAAAGCCTCTGCCTTTGGCTCAGGTCATGATCCCAGGGTCTTGGGATCGAGCCCCACGTTGGGCTCTCTGCTCAGCAGGGAGCCTGCTTCCTCCTCTCTCTCTCTCTACTTGCTTCTCTGCCTACTTGTGATTTCTGTCTGTCAAATAAATAAATAAAATCTTAAAAAAATAGCTTTGTTGAAATTTTCTACCTAAACAGATGGGTTCGTGAATTTCAAACTAATGAAGAAAAAAAAATCATTTGCTAGTATGCCATATTTTTTTTTTCTGTTCACAAAATAAGGTCTTGAGAGATAAGAAAATATCACAGGGGTGGGCATTTACTTCTTTGGGTAGAACTCTGTATTATAGAGAAGATATCTTGTAGATGTACTAACATGAAGATAATTTGGTCTTTCAAGATGTGTGGTTTTTTAAAAGATCTTTTTGTTTATTTATTTGAGAGAGAGAAAGACAGTACAAGTGGTAGGGGTAGAGGGAGAGGGAGAGAGACACTCTCAAGCAGACTCCATGTTGAGGGCATAGCCTGATGCATGGCTCAGTTCCAGGACCCCAAGATGATGACCTGAGCCAAAACCAAGAGTTGGGCTCTCAACCAACTGTGCCACCCAGCTACCTTTCAAGATGTGTTTTTGACATGTTATGGGATAAAAGATGAGAAATTATTCAGAATAATAATTTTTTATCTGACTTAATTATTATTTGGAACACACCTTTAAGAGGACTTTGGGACATGAATAGATATTCGCAGCAATCTTGCTGTTTCTGAAGAGTCCCCTTTTGCTCTGAACTGTGTATTTGTTAACTCCTCATCCACATAAAAATGTTAAAAGCTAAAACCTTCATCAAGAAGTTTTAAAACACAAAATATTCAGATTTTAGTACACACTTGAAGAACTAACATGAAAGATAAATAAAATTTGCCAGGTGAATAAATATATAAGGATGGGAATTCAGGAGGGTATTCATGGGAAATCTATAACACTAAAAGAATTAAAGGAAGCTTAGTATGTGTGGAGAATACGAGGAGGTTATAAAGAAGAGAAGATGTTGGAGAGGCACAGTGCACCAGCTCTTAAGGAACTTGTGAAAAAAAATAGGGAATTTGTACTGTGGCAGGAACATGGAGAATGTATTAGAGGGAAATAAGCCTGGCGGAAGGGAAATCAGTTAGGAGTTTGTCACAGGAATCCAGACAGGAGATGAGAGTGGCCAGTACTGGGATATTGGGAGTGGAAATTCAGAAAAAAATGGACAGATTTAAGAGTTCATTTAGAAGATAAAATAGATAATACTTTGGACTACTTAGATGTTTGAAACGATGGAATGTACAAGGTGTTCACTTGGACAACGCTAAAAGGATTATTATTATTATTACCACTACTATTAGATTTTATTTATTCACTTGACATAGAGATAGAGAGAGAGCACAAATATACAGAGCAGTGGGCAGAGGGAGAGGAAGAAGCAAGCTCTTTACCGAGCAGGAATCCCGATGTGGGGCTTGATTCCAGGACCCTGGGATCATGACTTGAGCCAAAGGCAGCCACTCGACTGACTGAGCCACCCAGGTGCCCCTAAATGGAATATTATAAGCACCAAAGTATATTTATTTTGATTTTGTTCTTTGGCCCATAAAGCTAATTACAAGAAAAAAACAAGAATATATGCCATAAAAAAGGATATCTATCATATAAGAAAACAAAGAAACAAAGTATACAAGGAAAAAAAAGATATCTACCATATATTCTTTTATTCCCACTTCTTGATGTGAATGTGTGAACACATCCTGCCCTCACTCCCTTACCCAAAACATACAAATACTTCCCAGGAATCTCTATGAGTGGTTTCCAAATGTTAGTCTATCTACAGATGGGCTGAATCAGAACAGTTATTTAGGAGGGAGTCATGAACTGAAATACAGATTTCTGGATTCTAGATACTAAATCAACACTTGTGTGGGGCTCAGGAACCTATATTTTAAACAAATATTACAGATATTTATGCATAGACAGGTTTGTAAGCCATGGTAGTGAACTTTATAGTGACCCCGGATTTCTGATATCCGTTTAAAGTATGACTGCAAAAGGAAGGCACAGAAGGGTCCTAGCTGATGAGCAAAGAGTTTTGGTTCAGTTTCAATGGTTTTCTTCTCCAATCAAGAGTGAAGAGATTGGATAGTATTAATTCCCATTTATGGATCTCCTCTATATACTTGTGAGGGGAATAAAAGAACTGAAAAAAGAAAGTGCATCTAAAATTATGGCCTGAATTGTAATTTTCCATTCCCTCTTACAACAACCACAACTCTTCATTCTTTTAGTACTTACTTTCAATACTACTAACTCAACATGAAATATTTTATGTATGATAATAATTATATAATTAAATAATGTATAATTGGTTGTAGTAATTTAAACAAAAGAAGGAACCATTTTGAGGAAGATTGGAAGCCAACTATTTTGTTTATAAGGATTATTATGAGTTACTTCAGTTACATTGTGTTTATTATTATCAATATTCATAATTGATTAATTATTAATACATCTCATACTTTGCTCTAGTTATTAAAGTCACCTAATATGATAAAATGTATTCAATACATGACATTTAAAAAAATTTATTTATTTATTTGAGAGAGAGAAAAAATGAGCAGGGAGAGGGAGAGAGGAAGAAGCAGGCTCCCCTCTGAGCAGGGAGCTCTGTGTGGGGCTCCATCCCAGGACCCTGGGATCATGACCTGAGCCACCCAGGAACCCAATACATAAGCATCTACCTTTGGCTCTGGTCTTGGTCCCAGGGTCCTGGGATAGAGCCTGACATTGGGCTCCCTGCTTGGCAGGAAGCCTGCTTCTCCCTCTTCCACTTCTCCTGCTTGTGTTCCCTCTCTCATGGTCTCTCTCTGTCAAATAAATAAACAAAATATTTTAAAAAAAGAATTAGAAGAATTAGGGTGAAATATGCCTTCTAGTTGGATACTTAGAGAGTATTACCTTGGTTATATTTTTTTGTTCTGACTGTTTTGTTTTGACTATGTAAAAACTACCATCATTCAAATTTCTGTTACATTTCATGAAGGGGCAGAGATTCCTTCTAGCATTCTTCATGCCATTTGTGCATCCTATTCATTGCAGCTGTATCCAGAAGAAAGGGAACAAATGTTTTGTTCATTCCACTGCCAGGAAGTAGATTAAATTTGGAAACAAATCTTTGATGGACAATTAAAACAGAAACATGGGATTTGCTAACTTAAAGCCAGGAGGCAAAGATAAGAGACATCAGTCATGGTTCTTGTTAAGGTGACTAGGTCTGAACATTTAGATTTAACATGTAAAGAAAAAAGGTTTATTTCTAAATAATTTTTATTTATCTTCTAAATATTTGATTCCTTCCTATAACAACACTTTAAAATGCTTTTCTTTATCAAAGCCATAATTTATATATGTTAAAATCAAGAGACATCTGTTTCAAAAAGTTTTATATCTAAAGCATACATGTACACACACAGACACAGTTTTGAAATGACAACGGTAAGGAGTTTTACTGAATTAGGTTCTGTGATATAAGGATGAAAATCCATTTTACTTGAAATGCATATAACAGAATAATTTCTGAAAACAAGCCAAAACATTATCTTGCCTACTTGTTTCATTGTTAATTTAAGAAATTTGAGTATCGTTCATTTTACCATAGCTACATCCCCGATATGGAACAAATACCTAAAGCCTCTTTTCAAATTATGCTCAGGCCTTGACTCTCTTCCTCTGTTAGGGATTTGGCCTAATTCAACAGAATGCCTTGATTATCTCTATTTGAGGTTGGTTGTTCCCACCCCCTGCCAGCCAGAAGAAATCTGCTATGGATCATTGTGCTGTCAAAAATCCATGCCTTTTCAACTTGATGAAGACATTGGCGGCATGACTGTCATGGATGTCAGTTGAGGCTAGATTGAAGTCCTGGAGATTTCTCAGAGAAATCTAACAAATACTAAGCAGAGTAGTCCCATTTTTAACAGATTTCATCATCACTACTCTGTCAGATATTTAAATACCAACAGGATATATTGAACACCAAAGCTACAGAGCTGGCAGCATCACATACATTTAGGTTAGAACATTGGGATGAACTTGTAACAATCATCAAACAGATGCAATCAGTACTGTGTCATGGGAACACATTTTTTGTCCAGACTGCAACATGTCAAATCAGAAACCTATCAATAAAGACCAATGGGAAAACTGTACAAATGCCAGGATTTAGAAAATTGGGTAAGGTTTTAGGAGTTCATTTGAAAAAAAAAAAGTTATTGAGTGTTGTGTACATGCATGCCTGAAATAGCTTCCCCTTCTAAATAAGTCAGTGGTTAGCTTTTCAGTAAATACCTGCTTTTGTTTTCTTAATAGCTTACTTAGACATCTTTCATTCCCAATACTCCAGCTATTTTTCAAGGTCAGGTTGGCCTTGAAATTATATAAAAAGATATAACAAAAGATAATTATATTTTTTCTGAAATCTGCATTGTAATTTGACTTTTGTGAATTGACCCTGCTATCATGGTATTACTAAAGAGTAGTGGTTTAAAGCTGAAGGACTGAGGGCACTGGAACCTGCTGTAGATAGATAATAGTTCGTTAACAGAATGTGCTCTTTATATCTGTTGTAAAATTCCTTATAACCTTATATGACATTGGGGAATATAACTTTATATGAAATGAGAAATTTAGATGAATATCAAAAATATTCAGATAACATAATCCTAAATAACTTACATGTGCCTGAACTACTTAAAAAAAAAGAGAAACTTATTTTTTTGCCTGATTTGTCTACCTGATTGCTTTAATTCTATACCTAATTTATTTTTACTTTCAACAAAGACTTTTGCCTTATTTTTCCTCTCACGTATCTACTCATTATGTACTTTTACTTTCCTAGTGATTGATACAAAAAAATACCTTGAAGATATTTAACTGTAAAAAGCCTGATTTTTATTTGTTTGAATTAGAGTGTTACATAATTTTTCAGAGCTGATTTCTCTTTTAATTTAATTTTGTGGTTGTAAAGAATCTTGTCTAGTTTTGCATAAATGTCACATTTCATGTGTGATGATGCTAATCTTACCTATTAAGAATGTTTGAGATATAATGTTGTATGTTATAATAACTTCAATTTTACTTAAACAAAAAAATGGCAATAAACTAAGCATAAGAAAGCAACTATACCAAAATTTTGTACTTGTTGAATAATAATGAAGCCCTGTCACCAGCTAAAATATGTACCAGTGACTATGTTTTCCAAGTTAATGTAATGTATTAGCACAAGAAACAATGAAGCAAAATATGCTAGAAAATGTAGAAAATATATAAGATTGAGGTAAACATTTGCTTGGTATACCTGAATCTCTAAGAAAATGAGTATATTCATACACAAATCAGCTCAGGAAACATTAATCACAAAAAATGACACATTATCTCTAGAATAAGTAGAAAATAGATGTCAAATGAATATGAAAAATTTTATTTGTAATAGCTGGAAGTCATACAAAATAAATATAAATCTTACTCAAACTTCATTGTAGATTCATATGCTATAAGGAAAGTGCAGGACTTAGGTGAAAGTCTCAACAACATTTAAGGAGTATTAACACAATTGAACTTGGAAGATAACAATAACAATGATAGGTATATAATCAATTTCTTAGAAATACTATTTTTTTTAACCAGAAAAAAATCATTTCCAGATGTAGACTATGATAAACGAGGTTTTAAAGTAGACCATTTTTAGATAAAGAATTGGCGTTGCATTTCTTCAGGTCAAAGAAACCAAATAGAATTCCTTTGTTTGGTATATAAAAACAAATTACTTTGAAGAATTAAATATTTTTGTGTATAAAAATAAATTTACCAACTATTTAGTAAAATAATTAAGTCAAGATTAAACTGTGTAGTTAATGATCTTCGTGTGGTTTTTAAAGATTTGCTATAATAGCATGGACAATGGTAAATAAAACGCAATAAAATCCAGGAATAACGCACGCCCCAAATCAGCACTTAAAGGTAGATCACCATTGACTGAAATCAAAGCTCTCTTCGAACTGTGAGCTATTCTACAACCTTTCTAAATATTTTGAAGAAAATATTTATTTGCAGATAATCTCTAGATTAAATTTAGAACTTGCTAAAACTGTATGAAATGGTAGGATTTCTTCATGACATATAACCTATGGAAATTTAAACTAATGTCTTATATTAAATGTTTCCAGTGTTTTCTGAATTTCACAGTATTTTGTTCAAGAATTTCAAAATAAATATATGAAGTATACATTGGTGTGAGTAGCTGGTTTATTTTAATTTTTCACCCATAGTCAAATAAGACCATAAAATTTCAGAAATGGAGGAAACCTTAGTGGATATTTCAACAAATTATTTTAGAGACAAGAAAATTGAGGGCTGGAGAAGTTAACTAACATTTGATTTAGTTGGCCACATGCTTAGCAGAATATATGTTGCTCATAGTGACTCTCTTCCTTTTTATTACACATACATATCATTTACATATGACAAAAAAGATCTCTTGGATAAGTACTACTAAAAAATTTTGACCATTAAACCATTGGAACCAAAGTTTGCTGCATTGTCTATTGCACCTAGTGGCTATGCCTGTTGGCACTTTCTTACATAATGCACAGAAGATGGAGAATAGCTTTCACTTCCTGCTCCAGGGCATATCCTTTTGCCAATGGTATTGTCTAGCATGGCTATTCTGTGTTGCTTTTCAAGTAAGTTTGAGATTTGCAGAAATATAGACTTAAGGAATGAAAACTACAGGGGGAAACTTCTAGGCAATTAGGACTTCATAGTTGATAGCTAATAAGTAAGGATAAAAATGATATAAAGTATACATATAGGAACTAGAAAGAAATTACCTTGGAAACATAGAGGAAATAAAAACAAACACAATTTATTTAGCTGGAAATCAACCATCTAGTTCAGAGGCACTGTGGAAAGTGCTGATGTCACTAGATGAGAAGGTAAGAGATATCAGGCCACCATTTTAAATATCAGCCATTTAAATCAAAATTTGTATAACCAGAGTTTAGAACAGGGGTTTCTCTTAAGGTATTTAAAATTAAGTAGACCTGGATTCAGATCCCTTTTCTACTTTCATTATTTGTGAAACCTCAGACAATACATTTTATGAATCTTGGGATCTAAAAAAGAATGATTCTAAAACCATGAAGTATTTCAAATACAAAAGTAAAGAGTACAGTAAACAAATATGTTCTCTCCATTCATGTTTGAAAAATATTAAATATTTTTTGATACTTGATTCATATTTGTTTGTGATAAATACAGTTTTATACCTCCCTAATCTCTTTCATGTCCCATCATCCACAGATATACCTACTGCCTTAGAGATGGTATGTTTACTTCCCATTCATGCATTTATACAATTTTCTTGTAAAAGAAATAACACTAAAAACTTACCATATTAACCATTTTATTTGTTCTTAAAAAAATTAAAAGATTTATTTATCATTTTAGAGAAGGTTAAGGGTCAGTGGGAGAGGGAGAGAGAGTCTTAAACAGACTCTGGGTGAGCTCAAAGCCTGACATGGGACTCAGTCTCAAAACACTGTGATCACTACCTGAGCCCAAACCAAGAGTTGGATGCTTAACTGACTGTGCCACCCAGGTGCTCCTACTATATATATATTTTTTTATTTTGAATTCCAGCATAGCTAATATACATATTATACATATAGTATATTAGTTTTAGGTGTGTAATATAGTGATTTAATAATTCCATACATCACGCAGTGCTCATCACAACAAGTGTGCTCCTTAATCCAATCACCAGTTTCACCCATTCCCCTACCCACCTCCTCTCTGGTAACCACCAGTTTATTTTCTATAGCTCAGAGTCTGTTTCTGGTTTGTCTCTATTATTTTTCTCATTTTCTTTTTGTTTCTTAGATGTCACATATGAGTGAAATCATATGATATTTGTCTTTCTCTGACTGACATATTTCACATAGCATTATACTCTCTAGCTCCATCCATGTCATTGCAAATGGTAAGATTTCATTCTTTTTTTATGGTTTAATGAAGTTCCATTGTTATATTACATATGTAATAGCATGGACAATGGTAAATAAAATGTATCATGAGAAAAAATATATACATATATTCATATATATGTATATATGAATATATATATAATCAGTATATATCTTCTGATTTGTTATATATATCTTTATTATATATGATATATAATTTATATATATGATCTAGAATTGTTATATATATAAAAGAATATATATATATATATATATATCTTCTTTATCAATCATCTTCTTTATCCATCATCTATTGATTGACTTGGGGTGCTTCACTTATGTGACTATTGTAAATAATTCTGGTTTAAACATAGGGTTGCATGTATCCCTTTGAATAAGTGTTTTTGTAATTTTTCTGTAAATAATACTGTGATTACTGGATAATAGGGCAGTTCTATTTTTAAATTTTGAGGAAACTCCATACTGTTTTCCACAGTGGCAATACCAGTTTTCATTCCCACAAACAGTGCAAGAGGTTTTCTTTTTCTTCACATCCTCACCAACATGTATTATTTCTTATGTATTTGATTCCAGCCATTCTGACAGGAATAAAATGATACCTATTGCAGTTTTGATTTTCATTTTTCTGATGATGAGTGGTGTTGACAATGTTTTCATGGGTTGGCCCTCTGGGTGTTTTCTTTGGAGAAATGTTCCTCTATGTCTTCTGCCCATTTTAAATTTATTATTTGTTTTTTGGGAGTTGAGCTGTATAAGTTCTTTATATATGCTGTATATTAACCTTCCATTGGTTATGTCATTTACAAATATGTTTTCCTAACCAGTAGGCTGCTTTTTAGTTTTGTTGATTGTTTCCTTTACTGTGAAGAAGCTTTTATTTTAGTAAAATTCCAATTGTTTATTTTTGCTTTTATTTCCAGTGTATCAGGAGACATATCTAGAAAAATGTTGTGATGACTAATGTCAAAGAAATTACTATCTAGCTATCTTCTAGGATTTTTATGGTTTCAGATGTCACATTTAGTCCTTTAATACACTTTTAATTTACTTTTGAGTATGGTGAAGAAAGCGGTCCCGTTTTGTTCTTTTGCATGTAGCTGTCCATTTTTCCCAATATCATTCATAGAAGAGACTGTTCTTTTCTTACTGGGTATTCTTTCCTGCATTTTCAAGATGATTGATCATATAATTTTGGGTTTGTTTCTGGATTTTCTATTCTATTTGATTGATCTATGTGTCTATATTTTGTGTCAGTCCCATACTGTTTTGATTACTATAGCTTTGTAGTACAACTTGAAGTCTGGAATTGTGATACCTCCAGTTTTGGTTTTCCTTTTAAAATTGCTTTGGCAACTTGGGATCTTTTGGGGTTCCACATAAATTTTAGGATTCTTTGTTCCAGTTCGGTGAAAAATGCTGTTCGTATTTTGATAAAGATTGCACAAAATCTATAGATTACTTTGGGTATTACAGACATTTTAACAATATCTGTTTTTCCAATCCACGAGCATGGAATGTCTTTCCATTACTTTGTGTCATGTTCAGTTTCTTTAATCGGTGTTACAGTTTTCAGAATACACATCTTTCATCTCTTTGGTTCAGTTTATTCTTAAGTATTTTATTCTTTTTGTTGCAATTTTAAATGGAACTGGCAAAGAAGAAGTTGAACTCTCTCTCTTTGCAAATGACATGATACTTTATATGAAAAACCCAAGAAACTCCACCCCCAAAATACTGGAACTCATAGAGAAATTCAGTAATGCACAGGATACAAAATCACTGTACAGAAATCAGTTGCTTTCTTATGTGCTAACAATGAAAATACAGAAAGGGAGGTTAGAGAATTGATTCCATTTGCTATAGCACCAAGAACCATAAGATACCTGGGAATAAACCTAACCAAAGAAGTAAAGGATCTGTACTTGAGTAACTACAGAACATTCATGAAAGAAATTGAAGAAGACACCAAAAGATAGAAGAGTATTCCATGCTCATGGATTGGAAAAATAAACATTGTTAAAATGTCTATACTGCCTAGAGCCATCTATACTTTCAATGCCATCCTGATCAACATTCCACTGGCATTTTTCAAAGTGGTGGAATAAACAATCCTAAAATTTCTATGGAACCAGAAAAGACCCCAAATTGCTAAGGAAATGTTGAAAAAGAAAAACAAAACTGGGGCATCACATTGCCTGATTTCAAGCTTTACTACAAAGCTGTGATCAGCAAGACAGCATGGCACTGACACAGAAACAGACACATAGACCAGTGGAACATAGTAGAGAGCCCAGATATGGACCCTCAACATTATGGTCAAATAATCTTCGACAAAGCAGGAAGAAATGTACAGTGGGAAAAAGTGAGTATCTTCAATAAATGGTGCTGGGGAAATTGGACAGCTGTGTATAGAAGAATGAAACTCAACCATTCTCTTACACCATACACCAAGATAAACCCAAAATGGATAAAAGACCTCAACGTGAGGCAGGAATCTATAAATGGAACAGTTGTCTTAATTTCTCTTTCTGTTTGTTCATTATTTATGTATAGAAATGCAGTGGATTTCTGCATTTTTTTAAAATCTTGTGACTGTGTTGAATTTGTGTATCAGTACTAGCAGTTTTTTTGCTGAAGTCTTTAGGGTTTTCCATATAGGGTATCTTGTCATCTGCAAATAGTGAACATTTTACTTCTTTACCAATCTGGATGCCTTTTATTGATTTTTGCTGTCTAATTGCCATGGCTAGGACTTCCACTACTATGTTGAATGAAAGTGCTGAGAGTGGACATCCCTGCCTTATTCCTGATTTTAGGGGGAAAGCTTTCAGTTTTTCCCCATTGAGTATGATGTTTGCTGTGGGTTTTTCCTATATGGCCTATATTATGTTGTGGTATGTTTCCTCTAAACTTACTTTGTTTGAGGGCTTTTATCATGAATGGATGTTATACTTTTTCAAATGATTTTTCTTTTGTGTCTATCAAAATTTATGTGTGGCTGGGGCACCTGGGTGGCTCAGTGGGTTAAAGCCTTTGCCTTCAGCTCAGGTCATGATCTCAGGTCCTGGGATCAAGCCCTGCATCGGGGTCTCTGCTCAGCAGGGAGCCTGCTTCCCCCTCTCTCTCTGCCTTCCTCTCTGCCTACTTGTGATCTCTGTCAAATAAATAAATAAAGTCTTAAAAAATATTTGTGTGGTTTTTATCCTTTCTTTTACTGATGCGATATGTTACATTGATTGATTTGTGACTATTCCACTACCCTTACATACTGGGTATTTTAAAGCCTACTTGAATGTGGTGAATAATTTTTTAAAATAAATTGTTGGATTCTGTTTGCCAGGTTTGTTTTTTGTTTTTTTTTTTTTCATTTTTATTTTATTTATTTATTTATTTTTTTAGGATTTTTGCATCTACATTCATCAAAGATGTTGGCCTGTAGCCCCCCCCCGCCCTCTTTTTTGGTGTCTTTATCAAGTTTTCGTATTAAGATAATGCTGGTCTTGTAGAATGAGTTTGAAAATTTTCCTTCCATTTTTATTTTTTGAATAGTTTTAGAAAAATAGGTATTAACTCTTTTTTAAATGTTTAGTAGAATTCACCTATGAAGCCATCTACTCCTGGACTTTTCTTCATTGAGAGTTTTTTGAGTTTTTTGAGGGTTTTTTTTGAGTTTTTTGAGTTTTTTGAGTTTTTTTTTGAGTTTTTTGAGTTTTTTTGAGTTTTTTGAGTTTTTTTAATTCAAACTCCTTGCTGGTAATTGGTTTATTCAAATTTTCTATTTCTTCCTTCTTTAATTTGGTAGATATTTGATGAGATATTTTATATCCTTTTATTTAGTAATTTCTTTGACTGATTTTTTAATAGAAGTATTTATTTTTACTGTTTTTGTGCTTTCTACATTCATACTGTCACTTTGGTCTCTTCTTTTCATTCAGAGCCCCCTTTCATATTTCTTTCAGGACTAGTTTAGTGGTCATGATTTTCTTTAGTTTTTGTTTGTCTGGGAAACTCTTTATCTATTACAAATGATAGTCTTGCTGGATAGAAAAATATTGGCTGCAGGTTTTTCCCATTCAGCATGTTGAATATATCATGCCACTCCCTTCTGCTTTGCTAAGTTTTTGTTGAAAAAAATCTGCTAATAGCTTTATGGGCACCCCCCTTTATGTAGCTATTTTCTTTTGTCTTGCTGCTTTTTAAAGTTTTCCTTTATCACTACCCTTCGCCATTCATTTTATTTTTTTTAAAGATTTTGTTTATTTTTATTTTAGAGAGAGAGCATGAGTAGGGGGAAGGAAGGAGACAGAGGGAGAGAAAGGGAGAGAATCTCAAGCAGACTCTGTGCTGAGCACAGAGCCCAATGCAGGGCTTGATCTCATGAGCCTGAGATCATGACCTTAGCCAAAACCAAGAGTCAGATGCTTAACTGACTGAGCCACCCAGGTGCCCCTATTTTGGCATTTACATTACATGCCTTGGTGTGGATCTGCTTTTGCTGATTTTGATGGGAGTTCTCTGTGCCTCCTGGATCTAGATGTACTTCCTTCCCCAGATTAGGAAAAATTTCAGCTATTATTTCTTCAAATACATTTTCTGTCTCTTTTTTTCTCTCTCTTCTTCTGGCACCCTTATAATGCAAATGTTAATATGAGTCATGAAGTCACTGAGTCCATAAATCTATTCTCATTTTGCACTGTTCTTTTGTCTCTCTTTTGTTCATCTCTATTACTTTCCATTACTTTGTCTTCTGGGTCATTAATACATTCCTCTGTTTCTTCCAGCCTGTTATTCATTCTGCCAAACATGTTTCTCATTTCATTTATCAAATTTATCTCTGCTATGTTATTTCCTGCTTCTGTGTTAAGGGTCTCAGTGATGCCTGCCACTTCTCAAGTGCCTTGAATATCTCTATGATCATTACGTTAAGCTCTCTATCAGGCATGTTACTTACATTTATTGTGCATAGATTTCTGGCTGTGGTCTTGTCCTGTTTTCTCATTTGGGACAAATTCCTCTGTCTTCTCATTTTGTCTCTGTGCCCTTTTCTGTGTGTTAGGAAAGTGAGCTAAATTCCCTGTTTTTGAGGGTAATGACCTTATGAAGAAGAGGTTCTTTAGCACCCTGCTGTGTAGTGTCCCCTGTTCACCAGGTCCTGACACTTCAGGGAGTGTCTCAAATGTTTCTTATATACACTTTGCTATTGTGTCCTGGTAGTTTTAATTTTCAGGCCAGTCATCCACAAAGGCTCTCTTTGCCTGTTGTGGGCAGTGTTTGGTTCTTGGGATGAATGTGAAAAGTTTTAACTAGGTGTGCTCTGGTCAACTTGTGAAATGAGAGCCTTCACCACACCTGTTGGAACAGAAACCCCACAAAACTCATGGGTTGGGAGACAACTTTCTTGTGGGTTTTAGGCTGGTCTGCCTGAGGTGTCCTGGCTCACTGGGACTGAAGCTAGTGTCACTGGGAAGGACAGTCCCCTACCATGTGCATGGGGAAGTGGGGAGGGCTTGGCGTAAGCAAGTTAGGTATCAAGTATGGGTGGCCATGTGTTTATGTTGAGTGACAAAAGAAATGGTGCCTGACAGTTCCTTTCTTCCTGGAGGGGTCTCTCTGTGAATGCTGCCTCTCTGGGACAAACTCAGAGATGAGCAAATAATCTCCCCATTATTTGTTCTAGGCACTCTTCAGATCACTGTTTCTATGCTGTAGGTCCATGGGCTATTTGTCTTCTCTCTAATAGCAGCTCCACTACCCTCTGGACTCTCTTTGAGCCAAGCCCACTGATCTTTAAAACTCCAGGCTTTAAGCCTTGCTAGTTGTAAGAACTCACAAAATTCAGCCCTTTTCACTTTCAAAGTCAATTGCTATGGGGATTCCTCCTCCCAGTTGGGCTCTCATGTGTCCTAGTCTGTCTCTTGCCCTTCCGCAGGATCATGGACCTCTCACCACAGTGGTGGCCATGATCCATTTCTCTCCCAATCTGAGTCTCTGCACTTTATACCTTCTTTGATGTGACTGCTTCTCTGCCATTAGGTGTGGAGTTTGTTCAGCTGGTCTTCAAGTAAATTTCTGCGGTATTGAGGGTGATTTGATAGTCATATTTTTTTTAAGATTTTTTAAATTTTTTTCATTTGACAGAGATCACAAGTAGGCAGAGAGGTAGGCAGAGGGGGAGGGGGAAGCAGACTTCCCGCTGAGCAGAGAGCCCAGTGCGGGGCTCGATCCCAGGACCCTGAGATCATGACCTGAGCAGGAGGCAGAGGCTTAACCCACTGAGCTACCCAGGCACCCCATGATAGTCATCTTGTTGTATCTGTGGATATAAACAAGCCTAGGGTCCTCCTACTCTGCTTCCATTTTCTCAGTCCTCTCATCTTAATCATTTTAAGGTGTACCATTCAGTAGTATCAAGTATTTTTTAAATTTTTATAAAAGAGATCTCTGGAATATTTCATCTTGCAAATCTGAAACTCTATCTCCATTAAACAACTCTCCATTTCCCTTTCTTCCCCAGCTGCTAGTAAACACCATTGTACTTTCTATTTCTAGGAATTTGACTACTTTAAATACTTCATATAAGTAGAATCAGAGTTTTTTGTGTTTTTTGGTGTTTGTTTGTTTGGTTGGTTTTTTGGTGGTTGGTTTATTTTACCAAGCATAATATCCTCAAGATTCAGCATGTAATCATGTGATAGGATTTTTTCCTCCATTTTTAAGGTTTAATAATATTTTATTTCATATATATATCACGTTTCATTTTTTCATTTGTTCACAGATATTTTTGTTGCTTTCACCTTTTGGCTATTCTGAATAGTGTTGCTATGAATATGAGTTTGCAAATATCTCTTTAAGAAACTTCTTTCAATTTTTGGACATATACCCCAAAGTGGGATTGCTACATTATATGGTAGTTCTATTTTTAATTTTTTGAGGAATCTCTATACTGGTTTCCATAGTGGTTGCACCATTTTAAAATCCTTCCAACAATGCACGTTACCTCATAAACACTTGTATTTTCCTATTTTTTAATACTATCCACCCTAATGGACAGCATGCCATGAGGTGTATCTCATTGTGGTTTTGATTTTATCTGATCATCATTTATCTGATGATCATGATTTTGAACACCTTTTGATATACCTATTGGCTATTTGTACTATTTGTATCTTCTTTGGAGAAATATCTATTCAAGTCTGCCCATTATTAAATCAGGTTATTTGATATTTGTTGTTGTGTTGTAGGGATTCTTTATATATTATGGGTATTAACTCTTCATCAGATTTGTATTTTACAAATATTTCCCCATTTATATGTGTTGCTTTTTCATTCTACTGATTGTGGGGTTTGGTGCACAAAAGTTTTTAAGTTTGCTGTAGTTCCATTTGTGTATTTTTGCTTTTATTGCCTGTATTTTTGGTGTCACAACCAAGAAACTATTGCCAAGTGAAATGTCATGAAGCTTTCCCCCTATATTTCTTCTAGGAGTTTCAGAGTTAAAAGTCTCATACTTAGATCTTTATTCCATTTCGAGTTAATTTTTTCATATGATGTACAATATGGGTCCAACTTCATGCTTTTGTATGTGGATATCCATTTTCTCCAACATCATTTGTTGAAGAAACCATCCTTTCTCCATTGAGTGGTCTTGACATTTTTGATGGTAATCATTTGATCATAAAAGCTAGCGATTATTTCTGAGCTCTTCATCCTATTTCATTGGTCTATTTATCTATACCACACTATTTTGATTACTATAGCTTAATATATATTGAAGTCAGAATGCTAGACTTCCAAAATTTGTTACTCTTTTCTAAATTATTTTTTTCAGTTTGGAGTCCCTTGAGATTACATATTGATTTGGGTATTTAAAGAAAACTCTATAAAAATTGCCATTGGATGTTGCATGGAATTTGTAGATAGTTTTGGGTAGTAGGGACACTTAATTTTTCCGATTCATAGACTCAAATTATCTTTATATTTTTGTCTTTTTAAATTCTTTTCATCAGTGTTTGATAGTTTTCATTATATAAGCTTCCTTTTCTGTTTATTAATAAGTATATTCTTTCTTTGATGCTCTTGTGAATGGGATTGTTTTCCTAATTTCCTTTTTGTATAGTTCATTGATAGTGTGTAAAATCATAACTGATTTTCTTGTGTTGATTTTATATCCTGCAGCTTTGCTTAATTTGTTTATTAGTTCTGTTTTTTGTTTGTTTGTTTGTTTTGTT